>NC_080111.1:17225000-17546250 GCF_950005125.1 Chionomys nivalis
AAAAATATACAATCAACTTGAATTATATTTAATCGTGGTATCAAATGTGACACATATGGAGATTCCATGTGAGCAGAACATCCTCATGAAGAGACTGACACTGTGACCCACTGCATCAACCCAACCCTGAAGACTGTGCAAATAATGCATCATTTACTCATGAAAGCAATGCATTAATTTCAATTATCTTCTCTACTTAAAAAAAATTACAGTTTTAAAGGGAACAAGAATTTCCTACATGTTTCAATGCCTGCCCAGCAGTCATGAAAAGTTAAATCTGTCAAATGGAGTTATTTTCCCTCCAGTCACTTTTCTGTATCCTCTGAGGAAGCCTGTGTTCAGCCCTTCATTGTTTGTAATAAAATGTCTAAAGCTCCTCCCCGTCTAGGGCTAGCATTCATTGCTGAGGCCAGTTAACTACCACATCGTTATCACTAGTAAACAAGATATTCAGACTCTTGCCAAGATCTGCTGTAATAAAGCATAATAGCCACCAGGGTACTGCTGTCTTAGTGTCTTATACATTACAGTGGGTTGTAACCATAGTGATTAAACAAGGTGTTGCACCAATAGCTCTGATGTAGAGAAAGCAAAGACTCTCATGACAAGCTAAATCATTGTAAATGAAAGTCTCTCTCCTGCCTGGTCCCATTGCTGTTCAGCCCCACAGAGGTTTATATTAATTATAAACTGTTTGGCCTGTTAGTTCAGGCTTATTATTAACTAGCCCTTAGAACTTAAATGAATCCATAATTCTTGTCAATGTTTAGCCAAGTGGCATTTTCTCAGTAAGGCATTCTCATCTTGCTTCCTCTGTATCTAGCTTGTGACTGCATCTCTGCCTTTCCTCTTCCCAGAATTCTTCTAGTCTGGCCACTCTGCCTATATTTCATGCCTGGCTACATATATGAATGACAAATCTTTACAGTGTACAAGAACATTCTTCAACAATATTCCCCCCCCCTTTTTTTTTCTTTTCAAAATAAGAACTGTAGTAGGAGCTGTGGGCCTCTTCCCACAGCCTGGCTCATGGCTGCCTAGCTAGCTTATGCCCCGAAATAAAAACACACAAATTGTATTCTTTTAAACACTGCTTGGCCCGTTTCTATTCATGTGTGTAGCACCTCAAGGTGTGCTTACCGGGAAGATTCTAGCCTACGTCCATCCTGGGTCGGAGCTTTATTGTGTCTGCTGGGGAGAGGGGAGCATGGCATCTGCTCCAGAGAGCAGAGCTGTCGAGTCTGAGAGTCTGAGCTCACTTCCTCTTCCTCCCAGCATTCTATTCTGTTTACTCCACCCACCTAAAAGGCTGACCAATCAAATGGGCCAAGGCAGTTTCTTTATTAGCCAATGACCTTCCTCCATCAAAGAACCCTGAATCTAATGTACTTTGTTTAGCTATTTTCCTGACCATTATTTATAACAATTTGTTACCAACACTCTAAACAAAGACAAATATCATAATCCATTTTTGGGAAATGTGGGTGTAGCTTTCTAGGCTACTTCCTGCTGACTGAATTATGGTCCAGTTCTGATTGGAGTATTCTGTGATACTGGATCATCTCCGTCAGCAGTCTTGAAGCTGTTCTGGATGCAGAGCAGAGAGGAAACTGCAACAGAGGTGCTCTAAAATATTGAATTATCTGGGCCATCCACGCCTATCAGAGATTTTTCAAGAGGTCTTCCTTGATCAAACCTTATTTTTCTTAACCCAGAATGAATCCATAGCCTTCTATTTCCCATGGAAACAAAAACAAAACCTCTTCTTCAAAATGACATATCTTTTGACTTAAATTTTGAAGTCAAGGCACTGTCAAAATATATATGTTGGGTTAATCCAGCAGCATTTAAATTTAAATGCCTTTTAACAGACTGTTATTCAGCAGCCAAACAATTTAAAGACAACACAATAACATATAGTATCAAGACTCTCTGTGTATTTTCCATCTTTATGTGTTTTTTTTCTTACTCTAGTTCTTTCATTTTTATTTTAAATTTTTGTTCTTATGAGACAAGGTTTCTCTGTGTATCTTTGACTGTCCTGGAACTCACTCTGTAGACCAGATACTGGCCTCAAACTCATAGAGATCTGCCTGCCTCTGCTTCCCAAGTGCTGGGATTAAAGGCATGAATCATCATGCCTGGTTACTCTATTTCTTTTCTTTTTTTTAAAGAATTTTCTTCATCCTTTTTCTTTTTTCTCCCAAGCCCACATATATTTTTAAAAACACTGTAAACAATAAAGAGGTTTGTTATTGTTGTTTTTTCATCTGAATCTGTCTTTATGCCATATCTCTATCTTTTTCTGAGCACAAGTCTTAAATCTGCTAAGCAGCATGGGTGTGATTAAAGCTGTGACTTTGGCAGCTGGCTCCACCTATTCATTACCTTTCTGAGAATCTAGCTTCATGGCAGAGTTGGGAGTCATATTTATTGCCACAACTCTGTGGAGTTTCAAGGTACCTGCCATTGCCAAGAAGCATGTCACCAGATGCTTATAAACACCATTTAAGTGTTTGGTGGCACAGCCTCTTAAAAGAGCTGCAAGTTTTTTGCTGCTAACGCTGAGTCAGGAAGCCTCTCTTAGAGGAGCCATGTGTCTGCTTGCCACCAGCCTACCAGAGAAAACATGGTTACCAAGAAGCTGTGCTTGACTCCTTTTTATATGTCTAGAATTTTTTTCAAACCTTTCTCAGGGTTTATATGGAAATTCTTGCCAAATGTTTGGGTGCCATTATATCACAATTAGTAAAAACCCAGAGACAGATATTAGGGTTCAGTCTGAAGGTCAGAAAAGCAAAACAGTCAGCCAATGGCTCTTACCTCTACCTCAGTCTGAAATGGTGATCCTGCCTCCAGGAATGTCCGAATAAGACTGTGTCTGAGAGCTGTCACCTCCTGTTTTATGTTCCTCTTCAGGGCTGGAATTAAAAGTGTGCACATTGCCTCAAAGTTTTTATGGCAAACCAGAATGGCTGCTAGGATTAAAGGTGCGTGTCACCACTGCCTGATCTGTAAGGCTGATCAGTGGGGCTATTTTACTCTCTGATCTTCAGACATATACATACATACATACATACATACATACATACATACATACATATATCTAATCACATATATATAAAAGGGCAAGCCAGTCATCATATGCCAATATTAGATAGATAGATAGATAGATAGATAGATAGATAGATAGATAGATAGATAGATAGATGGATAGACAGACAGGTAGATGATAGATAGATAGATAGATAGATAGATAGATAGATAGATAGATGGATGATAGATAGATAGATGATAGATGATAGATAGATAGAAGATAGATGAATAGATAGATAGATTGATAGATAAATAGATAGGTAGATGGTAAATTGTAAGAAGCAGTCACTTATCATATACTTCTTTACTGATGCTTAGGATTTGTGAAACAGTTTGAACACCCCACCAAAGCAAGCTTTCCAATACCCCTGTGAAAATGTATCATGTCTAGAGAATCTAAATAACCATGCCAAGGTCACTCAGCCATGTAAAGAGACAGGAATAGAGGCTACCAAGGGCCCAGTCCAGTTGTATACTCTATAGACAATACTGAAAACCAACCAGGCAATCCATAATGCATATCCATAATGCATATCATGCCAAGTTAACGACATGTGATATGGAAGCAGGTTGGAGAAGCTGAACAAAGACCACTGACAAGAGCTGTCAGTATGTTAGGAATGCCACTGAAGTTGTCAGAGATGAATGTAAAACATGAAATAAAAAGCTCACCCAAGCCCTAAAGAAGTAGATTTTCTCTCTTTGTCTTCTGGTGACTAGGGAAGAACAAATGGGTGTTGTATTTTCCTCTTCTTGGTACTTCAAAGCCTGTTTTCCACCCCTGGATCTGCCCTGATGGGTGTGCTGAGTTGTACTCTGCTTGTGGGTTCACTAAGGAGCTCTTGACATAAGCCATAAATCATCCACTGAGGGTTCTGGCAGTGTGGCCGAACCTCCTACCAGTGCATACTGATACAGATGCAAATGGAGAAGTATGCCTGTCTGCGTATATGCTACCCAGGAGTCAACCTTGGGTGTCATTTCGCAGGCAGCATCTATCTTATCTTTTGAGATGATCTGCTCCTCTTTCAAAACACGTTCCAAAATTTATCGAATAGTTTATTAAACAGTTTATCCTTCTGTCATGATGCTTAAAGTCACTTGCTTTGGGCTTTTAAATATCTGTGCATTAACTAGCTTCCCGTTGTTTTAAAGGACATGATTAATTCTCCTTGGCAGAAATCCAGCATCCTGTCCAGCCAGACCAACGTGTAACTTTCTTGGCCAGCTTCAGACACCTGCTGGCACGTTCTCCGACACTCCCTGGGAAGGTAGAGTGGATAACTCTGGTCCGGCCTTTTATTCTCTTACCCCATCATTGCTATTCTTGCTTTCTCCTTCTTGACCCTGGAGGATAAACTGAGGACCTGACATCTCTGTCATGAAATCTCTTAGTCCCTTAATTCACCTCTGACCTGCTGAAGATCTTCTGGTAGCTCTAGCCACACTTTTTCTCTGACTGTGCTCTTCTCTTAGTAAAATTTCTTTGCCAGGAGCATAGCAGGTTCTACTTGCTTTGATATTTGCTTGTGATGATTATAAAATTGTGTTTTGTTTTTTATTTTTGCTAAACTGACAGATAAAGCTAAATGCATCAGAATTTCTGAGCCTGTACATGTTTATTTTTACTTTGCAAATTATCTATATGTATAGTAATATTCTAACATATCCAACTTATAAATTTGATAATAAAATTTAAATTCCTTATTTTTTATTTCCAACCATAAAGATATATATATATATATATATATATATATATATATATGGATTGTGTGTGTGTATGGGTGGGTGATTGTCTTCTCAATTGTCTTCTCAATAAATTATTTGTATAATATAAAATAATCCATAATCTAAACTTAAATTTCCTTCCCTCAAAGACTATCTAGAAGTTATGCTTACTTTATGTCTTAGTTACTTTTCAATTTCTGTGACAAACACCATGACCAAGGCAACTTGTAAAAGAAAAAAGTGTTCACTGGGACTTAGGTAGGATGAGTCCATACCCATCACCATGGGGACCATGGCAATAAACAGTGAGGCATGATTTTGGGGCCCTGTGTGTTTACATTATTATGTACAGGTAGGAGGTAGAGAGAGCTCACTGGGAATGTCAAGTACTTCTGAACTCCCAAAGCCCACCCCCAATGACACACCTCCTCTAACAAGGCCACACCTCCTGATCCTTCTCAAGCAGTTCCATCAACTAGAAATCAAGTACTCAAACATATGAATGTGTATGGGGGCCCTTCTCATTCAAATCACTATGCTTTAACAATAATAAAATGGTGTAATACATGATTATAGAATTACATTGAAGATAAAATATTGTTAATAAAGCTCAAAAGACACCTTATTGTAGAAAAACATGATCATTTGGATTAATGCATGGAACTGAGTGAGAAATAGATTTCAAGAAATGAGTCATTTTTAAGAGGAAATGAGAATTTCTTGACTATTGTAATCACAAACTAATAGTATCTGTAGTTATCTACAGAATAAGAATATATCTTAGAATATATCTTTGTAAGATCATGCCAGCCAGAAGTCTTACCTCGACAGGGTGGATGATCTCCAGGCCCTGCCTCATTACAGAGAAGCTGCTGTCAGTGGGTAATTGCAGGTAGGAAGGAGAACCATTGTTTTTTGAGGGTTTAGTGATGGTAGGTTTCCCATGCTCCAGTGGGTGGCTCCTCCCCCACGTGTATATTGGTGGACAGTACTAACTGGACTTATTGGGTTATTAAAAGCATGAAGTAGGGAGGGGGTTGTTAGATAACATAGAATGAGGGAAATGGGGGTCGATATGATCATATTTAATTGTACAGCATATGGAATTTTCAAAAAATTAAAGAAAATGAAAGAGATAGGGGAGAAAAAAGTCAATTTATCTTCAACAAATAATTTGCCTCTAAAAATTGAGGAGGAGTGGATCTGGAAGAGAAAGAATGTGGGGGTACTAGGAACAGTCAATGGAGGGGAACCTATGGTAAGGATATTTTAAACACAAAACAAAAAGAAAAGTGGCTGTCAGGTTTCAAGTGACTACATATTCAAATAATTCCCAGAGCACTTGAAGGAGTCAAATCATTATTCTCTGTGTAACTTCAGCTTACAGATTAGTACAGTTTTTAAAAAGATGATGTATGTTCCATTCCTATCTTAAATCTGGGAACTAAGAATACATTTATAATCATTTAGATTCAAAGGAAACTAAATGCATATTTCTGAGATTTAGTATTCTAATCACTGCAATAGTAGGACATGAATTTTAATAAAACTTAAATAGATGTATATATCATGTGAAAAACAATTTTTCTTGAAAATAGCATTGTCTTATTCTGGAAATACTTGAGTACCATCTGGAAAACAAGAGAACACTGAAAAATGAATGAAGTAAATTTTTTAATCAAGCATCATTTATTGTTACTGCTTTCTTGCTCGGTTCTAGGACTGAACCCACAGCTACCTGTATGTGTTAGTCAAGTGCTCTGCCATGACCCGTATCTTCAGCCCTGCTAACACATTCTTCTGGTACATGATCTGTTACCATGGTGTATAATAGTACTAAGTACTCACAGTAAATTTTATTATACCACATATTTTATTTATTATTCTTTTTGTTGAGTCATATATATTTCTCCACTCCCCTGTCTCCATCCCATCATCCCCTTCTACATTCTCCCATGATCCCCATGCTTACAATTTACTCAGGATATCTAGTCTTTTTCTACTTTCTATGTAGATTAGACCCATGTATGTCACTCTTAGGGTCCTATTTGATGTCTAGGTTCTCTGGGATTATGAATTGTAGGCTGTCTTTGTTATGTCTAAATGTCACTTATGAGTGAGTACATATGATATTTGTCTTTCTTGATCTGGGTTAACTCACATGATATAATGTTTTCTAGATCCATCCATTGTCTGCAAATTTCAAGATGTCATTATTTTTTCCACTGGGTAGTTCTCCATTGTGTAAATCTTTTTTATCTTTTCTTTGATTGAGGGGCATTTAGGTTGTTTCCAGGTTCTGGCTATGACAAACAATGCTGTTATGAACATGTTCTTGTGGCATAATTGAGCATCCTTTGGGTATATAACCAAAAGTGATGTTGCTAGGTCTTGAGTTAGGTTGTTTACTAATTTTCTGAGAACTCACCATACTGATTTCCAAAGTGGGTGTACCAGTTTGCATTCCCACCAGCAGTGCAGGAGTGTTCCCTTTACCCCACATCCTCTCCAGTATAAGTTGTCATCAGTGTTTTTGATCTTGGCCATTCTTACAGGTGTAAGTTGGAATCCCAGAGTTGTTTTGATTTGCATTTCTCTGATGACTAAGGATGTATAACACATATTTTAAGCTATACTTCTTAGTATTATACATGATCTAATGTTCTAATCTAACATTCTTTAATGTCCACAATTCTATGTATAAACAAAGATGAGGTACTAAATGAAGTGCTTTCACCAGGAAAAAAATATTTCTAAGTCATTAGACACTTGATAGGAATATTGGTTACTGAGAATAATTTCAATGGCGTCGTAATCAGCCAACATTTATGCAGCATGTATTGCATGGTAAGCATTGTTCCAGACACTTTATATATGTTAGCGTCACACCCAACTAAGCAGGTAGTGCTGCTTTACATATTTTACATGTAGGTTTCCTGAAGCCCATATTTACCATACAATTTAGCAAAGACATGGTGTCTAGAAAAAGAAATGCAAACCTAGGATGTTTGGCTTTGTAATCTTGTTACTGATTAGTTCTGTGCATCTGGTCCTCATTTCTGTTTCCCCTTGGATGCTCTAAAATAGATGGATCTTTCTGTAAACACATAGCACAATGAAGAAAACAAAAACAGGCTATAGAGTTTGGTTATTCACTTACAAACAATGATGGAGTGGTGGTGTTCAAAATCAGTTAGATCAAATCACTTCTCTTAAGAACCAACATAGCAAGGGAATGAACTATGCTAGAATTTGTATTTAAAAGATGCTGTAGCAGAATACATCTTATTTTGCTGTTGTAGCAAATGAGCCCGGAACTCATCTTGACGATACTCGGTGAGTTATTCTCCATGCTGTTCCTCCACAGCTGAGGCTATTTTGATGTTGTGGTCATCCTTGTCTCAGCATGGTCATGAAAGCAAAGGAAGAAAGGAATATAAAAGTCTCCTATCTTCTGCTCTTTGCTTCATCTAGGAAGCAGTGCCTTGCAATTCTACTCAGATTCTGTTGAATGATCGCAACTGCAAAGGGAGAGAAAGGGTAGCGAGCATATTTAATGAGCTATAATGACTGTATCAAAGGCATGCACAGTCTATTGGAGCAGAATGAGAGTTGGGAGAGCATTATTTCAGCCCTACATGAAACTGACTAAAGATGAAAGAAATTTGGCAGTTCTTCTGTAATGTAGACCTTACTCAGGAGGTTCTGGGTAGCCAGTAGGAGTGAGCTTCAGTACCATGGAGAGTAACTATCATTGCATTGCTTTGACAGCATTGATATAAGTTCTAATACTTTTTCAGAAGTGACTTATCTCATAAATATGTTAGGTACTTATAGTAGACTTTGTGGACAGGAGAATTCAGAACACATAATCAATGAGGAAAAATGATTACCTGTGCTGTGAAGATCCAAAAGCAGTTCTGAAGGAAAGCCTCTTGGATGTGATCTGTTGTCTCATACACGTAGTGAGTAATAAGAAAGGCTTAGCCACACCTAGGGGAGAAAGAAAATTTGGTGCCAGAGATGGGACAACTTTGTCAAATCATAAATATTTTAGGCTTCTCAAAATGTGTGCATCTTCTTTCTATGGTCGTCTTCCAAGAAACTATCCTGGATCTTCCCTCAGTTTACAGCTTACAAAAAAATCAAATACAGTCCAGATTTAACCCTGGAGTTGTATCTTTCTGGCCTCTGTCCAAGCAGAGCAAACAAAAATAAGGCAGTCATGGGGAAGATAGAAGAGAAAGAAGGACAGCTGTAGAAATCCTGGAAGGATTTGGTGGCTGGTTAACTGGACAGGAGGGTTAGAGGCAATTGTTACTAAAGATGATGACCTTTAGTACAGGGCCCCATACTAAATATCTGTATCTATCTATCTATCTATCTATCTATCTATCTATCTATCTATCTATCTTTTTTCTTTCTGTCTGTCTATCTCTCTCTCTATCAATTATCTATCATCTATCTATCTGTCTATCGATCTATCTATCTATCATCTATCTGTTTCTGTATCTATCTATATCTATCACCTTGATCACTATTAACCCCATTCTTCCTCCTTTGCTAGGATGGAGACATGTAGTTTGGTTTCTCCCTATCTGACTTTCCTCATGAGAATTGGACAGTGAAGTGTGCAGTATAAGGTGGACCTGGGAGGAGGCTGTTGATATGCTTTAAGCATAGTCAATAGGGGACCCTCATTCTGGGTAAGAGCTGGTGAAGGCTCTGCTGCTTCCCATGTCTGGCCTGTCAGGGTGTTGGTTCTACAATGAACCCTCCCCATGGCTTGTTGCATTGCTTTGTGCTCTTCTGCATTTTCTTCAAGTTTATCTCACTCTTCCGAAGTAACTGTCTACTGTTTACAGGGCTCCTTCAATTAGACTGAGTTCTGTGGTTCATAAGTGAGCACGTCAGTAGAATGTAAACAGGGCTTTGTTTAGATAACATATTTATACAAAATTTCATAGGAATGCTCAGAAAAGATTATTTTTAAGTTGCTCTTGGTCTTTTGGCTAAGATCAAGTGTAAAAGCTTCTTGATGGAATGAACTTATACAAAGGAGGAGAAAGCATGAATAACACAGCACTTCACAGGCCTTGCCGTGGCAACATGCTGCTCACAACCGGGAGAAAAGGAGTCAAAGAGTCACCGTGCCTGGGGATGCTGGGCATGAAATGACAGAATGCCATGGGGGTCATTTGTTTCAACAAAGATAAAATGTTTGACAAGACAGTTCCTTATAGAGCTGTTCCTATGTGGAAGCAGTTACAGGTTATTCAGAACTAGCCTTGCTAGGGACACTTAGACCAGCCAGTTGGAAGGCACAGTTAAGATAACCAAATCCTGCCTTTACATGCAGAGCCTTTCTGGGCCCAACAGTGGTTACATTGCCTCTCGTTTATTATCTTGGCTCAGGATTCACACTTAGCTGGAGTGATCTGCAGCTTATGTAAAGGGGAGTTTTATGTGAGTCTAGTAGAGACAGAGAAAGACCGGAATTCAGTTTTCAGTTCTCTAAACAAAGTTTCGACCCTTCTTGAACAGTAGCCTAGTGACTTTATATACAAGTTGGCATATTAAGATGAGAATTGTTTCATGTAACCATTCCTATATTTCATTGATTAGAACTTATTATCCATGTTACTAGACTTGGAGAGGTTGTGTAACTTGCTTCATTAAGGTCATTCCCCAGTAAGTGACAAGGCAGAAGTCAAACAGTGGACTGGTGTGGAAAGCTCACTTCTCTGTACTTCTAGAAAATGGGAACAGAGGTAATATTTCTTGGGGTTTCTAATGAACGAATGAGCTAGTCTTTATAAAAAGAATAAAAAGCAAGAACTTTGCATCTTTAAGGATTAAGTAAATATTGGCTGTTACTGTTTTCCCAATGATCTCATGCCTGATGTTTTTGAGATTAGAAAATGCAGAGATATGAAGATGTGAGATACTAAGTTTTGTATTTCTGGAAGCATCCATATGGAGTAAATGGTCATTCCTTTAGTAGCAAAGACAACAGACCTGGGCCGGCGGCATGCGTTTTTGGAGTTGGCATTACTCCACCACGGCAGCAGTCTCAAGTTGGTGGCTCTGTTTTAAAGAAAGCCTTATGGAGGCTCTTCTGAGTCCTCAATCTGGCTTGGGTTTATGACTCAGAGCACCTCCTTTGGCCTAAACTATCAAATATAACTCCCTTCTTAGGTAAAATGCAACTTATTAACTAGTGGTTATGTTGTGAATCAAACATAAATAAGATAAGGTCCAAGAACTGAGTTGGAACTGGGTAGTAAGATTATTCTGGACAGGTAGCTCCTGTGGTGTGGTGAGAGTATTGCCTGCTGAGCAAGCAGCACATCCTAGCTTCTACAAGCACACAGCTATTCAAGGAAGAGCCTGTTTGGTGTTAGGAAAGAAGGCAGCAGAGCCTTGCATTGGTCCAGCAGATCAGAGTCAGTAAAGACAGTGCACACTCCACTAGCTTTTGGAAAGGGTACAGACCCACAAGCTCAGTAGCTCTAAACATCTAAGCGTAACTGTTGGCTTTGCTCCACAGAGGAGTAACTGTGACCTACAGCTGTCACAGAACTGGGACATGTCGGAAGGAAGCCAACAGACAATGTGAGATAGAAGCTGAACTCAGATTAGATGCCCTTTACTGGCTGGCTCTGCTCTTCTTGACAAGTCACTTACACTCACCCTATCATGGTTCCTGAGTCTCTAAGATGGAGATTATAGCAATAGCTAGCATACATAGCATTGGTTTTTTTTGTTTTGTTTTTGTTTGTTTGTTTGTTTGTCTGTTTTGATTTTCGAGACAGGGATTCTCCATAGCTTTTGGTTCCTGTCCTGGAACTAGCTCTTGTAGACCAGGCTGGCCTCGAACTCACAGAGATCCACCTGCCTCTGCCTCCCGCATGCTGGGATTAAAGGCGTGTGCCACCACCGCCCGGCCATACATAGCATTGTGAGTCATCCAGTCATTTCATCGGCACAGCCATCCTGTTATTCTCCTGCCCATTTTCCTAAGGAAGAGCAAAGAGACTGAGTGACCCTACCAAGAATCCCTGATTCCTTGGTATCGAGCACAGGTCTGTACAGGATCAGTTGCCTCCAGGGTCTGTGTACTCAGCTTGGTCATTTCCCTATGGCCCCTCCCATAAGATAAAGTAATAATATATGCCAAAGACACAGGGAAGACAGTAACTGCAGTGCTCATTGGAGTGGAGACTCATCTCGGTGACCCTGATGAATGAGGAAAGGGCCAAGTTGATTAAGAATAAGCTCTATTTACATAATTGGTGAAGGGTGTGGACGCAGTGCCCTTCTTGAGGCATCTTTAACATGGTCATCACCATGCAATTCCAGAATGATTTTATAATTTATAACATTTTAGTTTCTTGGGCTGAAATATGAAAGCAAACGTCTTCAATGTTTTAGAAAATGTTTTAGTCTCAGTGTATGCTGTTCACCTCCTCTTCCAACCTGCTGCTTCACAGATAAATGGCAACAAGCATGTTTGAGGGGAGTTCTTGGATTATCTTTCCAGTGTATAAAATCCCATCTATCTCTCTTGAAGTGTTTTGTATGTTGAACCAGCGAAGGTGGCAAACAAGCCTAAGTCTGTAAGAATCAGCGCTGTTTTGAGTTAAAAGGCTATAGAATGTCTGAAAGGAACTCCGCAGATCATTTTCTCCTTTTCTCTAAAGAACATGCTAACTTCCCAAGCTAGGTTTTCAGAGCACTGTCTCATTAGCCGACGAAACCTTTTACAGAATGTGCACAGGATGAAATCAAAGGGGAAATAGAGACAACGATCTAACATATCCAAACATTCTAGTTTTATACTTCTTAAGTAGTTGTAAGACAATGACTTTATTGGACTTTCTGACACACCATTCTAGCAAGTGTTCCTCAAGTCTTAGAAAACTCAAAGTAATACTGTCTGATTGGCAGGTGCATTTTTCGTGCACCGTACTGAACTTTCAATGCACTTGCCCTTTGACTCCTATGCACACAAGTTTTCATCTGAAATTCACATCAAACAAACCAGAACATATCTCTGACTCCTGATTCTAAGTAACCGTGGAAACTAAACAGGCTTGAGTAACCCCAGGCTAGGTAACCCGGGTTTTAAATCCACAAAGCCTAACATGAATTTCATTTTCTTACAAGATTGTTGTTTTGGGTATTAAAATCTTCAGTGTGAAGCAAATAAACTATGTCTTATGAGACCATGCACATTTTATTGTATACATTGGGGCTCATAGAACTCTTAGTTCTAGCTTTGAGGACCCCACAGTATGCACATTAAAAGATAGGGAAGTATTCCTCAGGGGAAATTGGGTTCATGCAAGGTTTAGTGACAAACTTAAAATAACTGAAGACATGTCAGGGAAAATGACATCCCGGAAGGTATGGAAATGTGTGTCACTGCCTTTAAAAGGGATCATGGAGGGAAGTTTAGAATAATTAAAGACGTTATGAGATGAGCCTTGCAAAGGTGTGATATGGAAAAAGGAAGCTGCTATGGGTTTCTTTCCTAGCACAGTTTTCATAAGAAAACAAAGACTGGATAATAATAAGCTAGTAATCTAATGGTTTGTCCGACAGTGAGCTGAGATGGTCATACTCTTTCCATAAAGGACTGTGTATATTAAAGTTCTACTGATTGCTAATGTAGACATTAGTAGTCTGTGAATATTCCGTTTTTCTGATATGTATATAAAACATCTAAAAGGAAAGAGTTTAACATCATGGAGAAATCAAGACAGATACCTTATTTTGTAAAGCTTCAGAATTTGTATGGTAGACTAGTGTTCTTATCCCAAATCAGATCAGGAGACCCATACACGTTTACTTTTGCTAAGAGCCAAGTTCTCTTCTAAGTATTTGCTCAAGGGATGAAATTCTATATGAAATGTTTTATATGACAGTTTCTCTATAACCACAACAATGACTATAAAAAACACCGATTAAATACATTACACACATGGAGGCTTAATTTTCTCCCATTTCTTTAAGAAACAACTTAATTAGATCCTTCTATTTTAGATCTTTTCCTTTACAAGTATGATTAAAAACTCAACATGCAAATGTTTCCCTGCATGCAACAGAGGAAAAACTATAAATTTAAATGTATTATCATATTTAGATTTCAGATATCTCAAGAATAGGATTCCAACTCACTTTTGTGAGTTACATATCTGTTGTGACACACGGACACAGTCATTCAGGAGATCAGGGTGGACACAGTGACCTGGGCATCAACTGTGACACAGTCAATGAGATCAGGGTGGACAGTGACCTGGGCATCAGCTGTGACACAGTCATGGAGATCAGGGTGGATACAGTGACCTGTTCATCAGCTGTGACACAGTCATGGAGATCAGGGTGGATACAGTGTCTTGTATATCAGCTGTGACACAGTCATTGAGGAGATCAGCGTGAAAGTGTAGCCTGTATGTCAGTCATAACAGAGAGGCTCTGAGGTCATGGTGGAAGCAGTGAATTGTGCTTTGAGGGACAATGGAATCCATTCTGACTTCTGCCATTCCCTTTTTGTCATTTTCTAGGTTCACCCTCATCACTAGGTCTGCATTTGTGCAGAATTCTCTTACCTTTCTGTTCATTCAAATTGTGCTGGGAACACTCTGGAGCCAATGTGTTCAAGTGTACTTCTCACTTTCTCTTCTGTGAGGTTCAGTATGGTTGGTTTTATGTTGAGGTTTTTGATCCATTTGGACCTGAGTTTTGTGCATGGTGATAGATATGGGTCTCTTCTCATTCTTCTACATGTTGATATCCAGTTATGCCAGCACCATTTGTTGAATATGCTTTCTTTTTTTCCATTTTATATTTGTTGCTTCTTTGTCAAAAATGAAGCATTTGTAGGTGTGAGGATTGATAACTGGGTCTTTGATTGGGTTTCATTGGTCCTTCTGTCTGTTCTTATGCCAATACCAGGCTGTTCAGTACTGTAACTCTGTAGTAGAGTTTGAAGTCAGGAATTGTGATGCCTCCAGAAGTTCTTTTATTGTACAGGATTGTTTTAGCTATCCTGGGTTTTTTGTTTTTTCCATATGAAGTTGAGTATTGTTCTTTTAAGATCTGTGAAGAATTTTGCTGGGATTTTGATGGGCATTGCATTGAATCTGTAGATTGCTTTTGGTAAGATTGCCATTTTTACTATGTTAATTCTACCTACCCAAGAGCATAGGAGATCTTTCCATTTTCTGGTGTCTTCTTCAATTTCTTTCTTCAAAGATGTAAAGTTCTTATTATACAAGTCTACCACTTGTTTGGTTAGAGTCATTCCAAGATATTTTATGTTATTTGTGGCTATTCTGGGTGATGCTTCTCTGATTTCTTTCTCAGCTTGTTTATCATCTCTATAAAGGAGGGCTACTATTTTTTTTTATTTTTTAGTTAATCTTGCATCATACTACATTAACAAAGAGTTAATGTGTTGTAGAAGTTCCTTGGTAGATTTTTTTGGGAGTTGCTTTTGTAAACTATCATATCATCAGCAAATAGTGAGAGTTTGACTTCTTCTTTACTGATTTGTATCCCTTAATCTCCTTTTATTGTCTTATTGCTCTAGCTAGAACCTCACATACTATACTGAATAGATATGGAGTGAGTGGATAACCTCTATTACATTGTGCTATTGTTGTTCATATGAACTTGTGCTATATATATTTGTGTTATACATATTTCAGTTTTCTTTATATACTTGCACAGCTTATTCATTTTTTCCATTTTTGCTAAATTAGACTATTTCCTGAGTGTATCATAGTTAATTTATTTGTCCATCTCTTGAAATAACTTCTAGTCACTTCTGAGTGAAAAATTAACAAAATTACTTCAAACATTTGTTTTTTTTTATGTCTATGAATGCAAGTTTCATTTCACATGGGTGAGCGGAAATACAGAAATCACTATGTGTTATGGTAATAGTATTTTCAGTTCTACGAGAAAATTGACTTCTCAAGGGACTGAGGAGTTTTTATCCTCACCAGCAGGCAGTATTGTCCATGTCGTTGGGCTCCTCTGATGCCAGTAAATGCCATGTTGTTGTTTCGGTTTGCAGTTTGCAGCAGTTTTGAACATTTTTGTATGCTACTTGCCACATTTTTTTTTTTTTGGTACAGAATCTCTACAAGTATTTTGTCTATTTTCTAAATAAGTTGTTTCTATATTGTTGAGTTTCTCATCAGTCTTTTTACTTGTGTTAACATTAAGAGAACTGTTTTGTTACAGAGGATGGAAGACATCTATCAAATGTCATTATCTTTGGGTGGGCAGTAAGGGCGATTTCATTTTGTTTTCTTTGTAAAATCCCTCCCTTTCTGTCTTGCAGGGATCATGTCCGACCACCAGTTTGGTAACCAGTTTATGTGCAGCGTGGTGGCCTCTCATGTGAGTCACCTGCCGACAACCAACCTCAGCTTTGTCTGGATCGCTCCCCCAGCTGGCACGGGCTGTGTGAATTTCATGTGAGTACCTAATGTGGATGTGGAAACCATGAGGGGCAAATACTGCCTGTAGTGATGGGGGCAAATACTGCCTTTAGAGGGCTCACACAGAGTAGCTAGTTATGCCAACAGGTTGACTTCAATTAAAATCATTAACTGCAGCATTAAAATAAGTCAATGCCAGTTTGTAAAGTGGTTAATTTCTGATTATTGTTTGTTTTCTTTTGCTTTTGTTTTTGTTTTTCAAGACAGGATTTCTCTATGTAACAGCTCTGGCTGTCCCAGGATTCTCTTTGTAGATTAGGCTGGCCTTGAGTACACTGAGATCCTGCTGTCTCTGCCTCCCAAGTGCTGGGATTAAAGGCGTGTGTCATGATTGCTTGGCATTCCAACTAAGATTTTACTTTGCATATTTATTTATAAGCTCCGTATTTATTCAGTTCCAGCTAACAACAATGCTTAATAAACTAGAAGTCAGTGAGCAGGTAGGAGGAAGAGGGGAATGGTGAGAAGTTAAGGTGCCAAAGAAGATGGGGTTACACAGTGTGGGGTTGCAGCAGTATGTAAACCTCGCCTAATGTGCTTGCCCTGGCTGCAGGGGCCGTAGCCCTAGTCTGTTTGCTCTGTGGTTGGTAGAACACCATGGTAGCAGGAACAGGTAGCATGGAAGATTATACAGTTTGTTGATGGAGTTGGGGTAATGGAGAGAGGAGATAATGAGGACATGAGAATGACCAATGTCCTTCAAAGTCATGTCCCCAATATCCTGCTTTCTTTCGCTGGTTTCTACCTCCTAAAGTTTCTACAACCTTCCCACATAGTGCCATCTTCTGGAGACCATGCCTCTCTGATCAGTGTGACCAGATGACAATGTCACCTTCACTACCCCGTGTACTGGATAGACCTTGTTCCCACCACTCTGATCAGTATGACCAGCTGACGATATCACATTCACTACCCTGTGGTACTAGATAGACCCTGTTCCCACCATTCTGATCAGCTGACGATGACACCTTTACTATCCCGTGGTACCGAATAAACCCTGTTCCCACCACTCTGATCAGTGTGACCAGCTGACGATGTCACCTTCACTACCCCATGGTACTACATAGACCCTGTTCCCACCTCTCTGATCAGTGTGACCAGCTGACAGTTGTCACATTCACTACCCCGTGGTACTGGATAGATCCTGTTCCCACTACTCTGATCAGTGTGACCAGCTGATGATGTCACATTCACTCCCCCGTGGTACCGAATAGACCCTGTTCCCACTGCTCTGATCAGTGTGACCTGACCAGCTGACGATGTAACATTCACTACCCCGTGGTACTGAGTAGATCCTGTCCCTAATCAGTCTGACCAGCTGATGCTATCACATTTATTCCATACAGTTGATTTACAGTTGATCCCATTGCCTCCTTCCTTGGGAATTTTTTGCATTTGAGCCATTTTTCTGCAGTACCTCCTATAGATCGCTGCAGAAGTGTCTTGCCTGGTCACTCTGCTTCTCCCCCTCTCCATCCTACACTGTGGTGTCTAGCTAGTCTTCTTAGATACAAGTGATAATTCACTCAGGATTTGGAGAAGCATGAACTGTCCTTTGGCCGGAAACCACAGTCCTTCGGATTGTCTTTTGTTGTCTTCCTTGGGGCTCCAGATGAGCACAAAGTAACAGTGTACTAAACCTTCTGACTTTCTGCTTTTCCCTCTCTGGAATGCTTTCCCCCAAGTCTAATTGCCTATGCCTTCTTTAAGACTTGTTAAAAACTTTTGTGATCAAAGGGGGTAGTTTTAGTTGTTCTGCTGTTTGTATGTGTGTGTGTGTGTGGTACCTGGTACAGTATTCCAGGCATGCCATCTCAGGCTATATGATCTCCAGTGGTACAGTTTATTTTAGCTTAGTAATGGTGCCTGCTACTTGCAACATGCATATATAACTTACTTTAAAATAAGAATTGATTTTTTTCAAAAGACAAAACATACAGTAATGGAAACAGTATAAAACTGCCTACCTCAAACAAACCCAAGTTTTCTTCTTTGTTTTATTTTTCTCATAGTGAGGCTTGAAACTATAGCCTTGACTATGCTGCTCAAATTCGAAACCATGAGTTATGTTAAATTCCAAAATTTAAGTTTTAATCGAACTTATTTTAAGATAAACTAAAAATATGATTTTTGAATATTTTTTATTACTGTAACCAAATAATTGACAAAAAGTAACTTATGGGAGAAGGATTTGTTTTGGCTCAAAGCTTGCAAGAGTAGTGCCCATCATGGTAAAAAAAATAGATCCATCATGGTGAGAAAGTATTCATCATGGCGAGGGTGTCCCCATCATGGCGAGAAAATGCCCATCATGGTGAGGATGTCCCCATCATGGTAAGGAAATGCTCGTCATGACGAGGATGTCCCCATCATGGTAAGGATGTCCCCATCATGGTAAGGAAATGCTCGTCAAGACGAGGATGTCCCCATCATGGTGAGGGTCCCCATCATGGTGAGGATGTCCCCATCATGGTGAGGATATCTCCATCATGGCGAGGATGTCCCCATCATGGCGAGGATGTTCCCATCATGGCGAGGATGTCCCCATCATGGCGAGGATGTTCCCATCATGGTGAGGATGTCCCCATCATGGCGAGGATGTCCCCATCATGGTGAGGATGTCCCCATCATGACAAGGTAAGTCAGTTTGCCAACAAAAATTACACATCACAAATGGTTTTTTGATCTCACTGTTCCTACAATGTGAAATCTTGTTTCTCCTGAGTTTTTAAAGTCTTATTGCTGGTGTTTTCTTAGCAGTCAGTCAGAAAATTCCATTTGTTCAGAACAAAGTTTTGACTAAAAAGGAATGAAGTCACTCTCAATTACAGCTTCAAGTAAGATTTGATGATATTGTTCACACTTTGTAGGGCTCTTAATGAGCAGTTACGTCGTGGACGATGTGTCCTTTGTGGGTGGGATTCTTTCACTGATCTCTTTCCCTCTCACTTGTGAGAGACACAGGGAACAGAGACTGAACATGGCGTGCTAAAGCCGTCTGTTTGTATTTCCCTACCTATATTCCTTACTACTGTATTTACTATATATGTATATATGCATAAGGTATGCATATATGCATCAATAGTCACTGTTCAACAATACTTAAAGATTGTTAATATTAAATATCGACAATATTCAATATTGACTTTAAACATCAAACAAAACTAAAACAGTACAATAATCTATAGTATTTGAATGTAAATGCACACTATGTATTCTCTTTTCCAATTAGCCTTGAAATTAGATCTTTGATTTGTGAAGGTGGGAGAGTTCTTTTCCTGATTTTTACTTCTTAATTGGCATACAATGTTAATACTTCTTTGTAGAATACAGTTATAATTCAGTTACTTGTATATAACACGTAAAAGTCAAACCAATGTAATTAACAACTGTTTTTTCTCGAAGATTATCTTTTCTCCTGTTTTCACTTTTTTTGCCTATTCCTGACTTCTTGTGTGTGTGTAAACCTTTGTGTAAAGGTGTGTGTTTGTGTGTGTGTGCCTGTGTGTTTATATGAGGAAGCCAACGTCCAGTTTCATTCTTCATTATCTGTACATATTTGTTTTTTGAGACTCTGTCTTTCACCAGAACCTGAGCTCATCAGTTAGCCCAGGCTAGCTAATGGATAAGCCTGAGGGAACCACCTATGTTAGTCCAGGCTAGCCAATGGATAAGCCTGAGGGAACCATGTATGTTAGTCCAGGCTAGATAAGTGATAAGCCTGAGGGAACCATGTATGTTAGTCCAGGCTAGCTAAGGGATAAGCGTGAGGGAACCACCTATGTTAGTCCAGGCTAGCCAACGGATAAGCCTGAGGGAACCATGTATGTTAGTCCAGGCTAGCTAAGGGATAAGCCTGAGGGAACCACCTGTGTTTGCCTTCCCAGTGCTGGGATTAAAAACAGCATAACCATGCCTTAGCTTTTGCAACTTTGCAGGGGTGTTAGGGCACTAAGCATAGGTCCTTGGGATTGTGTGCTAAGCACTTCACCAGCTGAGCAGCGTCCTAGGCCCCAGTTCTCAATTCCTTTAAATGCATTTTTATTAGTCAACTACATAACCTTGCTATAAAGGTTTGAGGGTTTTAAAAATATACTTTAATTTTAAAATTGCATGTACTTCCTTTTTGTAGGAGCAGTAGGGACATGCGCATGATCCCACATGTGAGATCAGAGAATAATTTGCAGGAGCTGTGCTCTCCTTCCACTGTGTGGGTTATGAGGTTGACACTTAGATCATCACCCTTGGCGGCAAGCACCTTCACTCACTCAGTCATCCTGCCAGCCCCAAATACAGCTTTAGATATTTAAAGCCATAGGCTCCCATTCTGCTTTCTTCCTTTTGTGATTTTAATGTATTACTTAATGTCTTAAGACACATGGAATGCTAGCTGTGCAGACATTCAGTGACTGGTATCTAACTTAGCGTGTGCACCGTCTTTGTAAGGTGGATGGAGTTGATAGTACACTCCAATTTTTGGCCTCAGCACAGCCAATCTCTGGTGACATTTTCAAAGTTTTAAACCAAGTCACTCGCTTTGAAACATTTAAAAAAAATTTGCACCAAGAAATTAAATACATTTGAGCTGAAATCCAAGACAATTCTATAATGTGTCATGTACCTTTCTAGTAAATAATATAAGCTGTCTGAAGGGCCAAATGCAGCAATGGGCTGTGCTTACAGTCTTTCTTGTTTAAAAATAGTCAAGTGGGAGACAGAGGTGAGGCACGTGCGGATGAGGGAGAGGTTGAAGGATCAGCTGTACTGATCCATACAGACAAGGGCGACCACGGGCTTCGCATCGCTGTTTCTCACCTGTTGATGACCCCGTCTAGCTGGTGTTGTCTCATTTCCTCACATCCGTGTCTTATTGCTGTCCTGCTTATCTCAGACTAATAAACTTCAAGTAGAAAAGGGGGTGTAAGAGAGGAGAGAGGGTGAACACAGGTAGGGACAGGAAGGAAGGATTCAAGGATAAAGCAGGAACGTGAAGGAGGGACAGAAGAGGAAAAGAAGAAACCTTCAAGCCTTTTAACCTTAGAAATGATTGAAAAAGACATCAGGGGAATGACAATGTTTAATTTACCTTATACACACCATTCGTCTAATTTAATCTAATAATTCTCATAGCAATGGAGCCCACTTTAGAGAATTATTCTCACTTTATAGATGAGGACATTGAAGTACAGAAATGTTGAATAACGAGTCTGAAGTAACTGTGAGCAAAACAGCCTGAGATAAAAAGTGATTTTTTCCCCCACTACTCTTACATTTAAAGTGATCACTTTTTTATTTTATTAAAGAGAAAAATTATACCCATTCCATTTAAGTCACATAGAACCTTCAGTGCAGCATCGGAACCTTGCCCACGTGTGTGCAAGTGTGTCTGTCCCACTGTTAGAAATCTGCACAAACGTTACCCAACTCATCCAGGTCCCCAGACGAGCAAGCAGCTCAGTTACCCAGCTCAGCCAGATACCCAGATGAGCAGCTCAGTTACCCAGCTCAGCCAGATACCCAGATGAGCATCACAGATGAGCAGCAGTTTCCCAGCTCATGCAGGTACCCAGACAAGCAGCTCAGTCACCCAGTTCATCCATATACCAAGAGGCACAAAAACTGAAAACAAAATGAACTGAGATATTTTCTACCTAAGATAAACTTGGATCAGCAAAGAGGGATCTTGGAGGGACCATACTTGATACTCCCAAGAAAATAACTTCTAGGGTGGTTGTTTTTAAAGAACTTTAAACAAGAAGCAAAATGATCATTTGAAGAATTGAAGACACTAGCAGTTTCTGGATGCCTGTCAGGCTTGAGATAGAATTGATACAGAGTCCTGGAGCACTGTCTTGAGTGTAGCCCGGATGCTTTTAACTTTTGATGGAAGCCATTCCAGCCTACCCAGAGAATCCCTTGAGAAAAAAAAAAATGGTAGTTGGTTTCTTGTTTATTTCCATCCGTCCAAAGGAAATCCCACAATTATATCTGCTTTGTTACTTAAACACCTGAAATAAGACAGTGACCCTACACCCCTGTCTGCTGGGAGTTCATTTGTGCTGCAAACAAGGGTATCGGCAGTTGATACACACAGATTCTGCTTGACTACATGCAGTTTGCTGCAGAGAATAAATTATCTCTCCCATAAGTCTGAAATGATGCATCCCTACCGTGAGGTCAACTAGCTACACTGTTTTCTGAATAAGGAATTTCGTCTGTAAATCCCAATTCTCTTTTTCCCCCTTGACGGTCTGATTTTCTTTCTTTTTTTATACACATCCTCCAATTTGAGACAATTATTTTCATGCTGCTCAGAAATGTACCCGTGAATGACAGGATAAAAAAGTATATTATTCATCCGTAGAGGGAAATGTGGGGAGCCTGGCTGTGGTTCTCACCTCCCGCCGGCCCTTGCTTTTTATCAGAGTTACACAGCCAATTAGGCTGCACAAGGTGACAGTCAAGCGTGTGCTCTCCGAGATCAGCACCTTGGCAAATGAGGTCAGGGCGCTTCTTGTGAATTTTAATTTTTAATTGAGTGTGGTTGAGATAAAATATATACATCAAACTCCAAGAAGGGTCGGAGAAACCAATTGTCATATTAATAATGGGACATATTTTAAAAGTTTAGCAAATACTGGAAAGTGAAAACAACCTTCTTCATGTTTCTTTTCTCCATTCCTTTGTTTCTTCTTTCTTCCTCCAAAAGTCCACAAGGTAAGGCTCCTGGATTCTATTAGGATAATCTCCTAGGGTCTCCTCAGGACCCCCTTCTTTGTATCAGTCATAAAACCGCCAGAGTAGTAGGGATGCCTCTCAGTGCCGGAGATGGATATTTTGTAGCAGAATTCTACCCCAGGATAAATAGCTATGCTAGAGAATTTGCTCCTTCCTGAAGATACTCGCTTTCCAGACAGTTGGGAAAAGTCTGTGGCAAAGTACCGTCTTCCCCTTGCATGACTTCAGTTTACGGGGTGAGGATGTTGAGAGCGTTAAGAAGGGCCTGGGGTTTGAAGGCAGAGCAGCCTTTCTCTCAGACCTTGTGGCTGAGGTGGGATACCGGAACCTGGTGCATCTGACTCGGAACCTCATGGAATGTTTGTGAAAGCAGATGATCAACGTCCACCTGCTTCCCGTGATACAGTGAGAAATGCCTCTGAATCCAACCTTACGTGATATTTGTGGGGAGGTTTAAGCTATTTCTCTATTTTTAGAATTTATTTAGTCAGTTTTAGAAGCCCCTAGTGAATTTTCATCCCAAAGTTTAACACATTTAAAATTGTCCATGGCAGTGACTTTGGAGAAACAGGTAAATAAATTTTTCCCACGGCAGCGGACGCACGATGATTTGCCAGTGTCTGAACACTTGAGTAACAGAGGCAATCACTGGTGTTATTTTTGAACTTTACTTCTAGTCCAAAATCAGAATATTAAATCATGGGTACAAATAGCAAATAAAAATTTTTAATCTTTTCACATAAAAATTGAAACAGCTAATTTTGTCCTATATAACTTACCTGGGTACAGCCATGTGCACATACATATATTCTAAGACTTGTTTGGAATTGTACTTTGTAGCACAGTAACTACAAGCCACGTACAACTGTTTGAACTAGATTAACTAAAATTAATAAAATTTGAAATGCGGTTTCTCAGCACAGCCAGCTACATTTCAAGTTCTCACTCATGTCATGTGACCAGTGGCTGTTGTCACTGCAGCTGACTTGCACAGATACACACCGTTTTACCCCTTCCAGAAAGTTCCCTTGTACGTGACAGGTTTGGAGAATCTGCTGGACCATCTTCTCCTCTGGCATTACTTTGACGTTTGTAGAAAGTAACCATACATTTCAAAGTACGATAGGTTTGTGGCACAGTCTGTTCTTACTAGGTGTTCTTACCCGTGGAAGCTTACTCTCATGTGCCTATTATTTAAGTGATCTCATCTGGAGGGCTAATCATTATTAATATAAGAACAATAATAGAGCTTAACATGTCGCTTGATGATGGTGGCGGTGGTGAGAGCATTAGTGTTGTATTAATAGCAAACACCACCTTCCGTGTGCTGGTGTGTGCTGGCATGTGCTGGCATGTACCTGCCATGCCTTCTAAGCCAGGAGTTCCTAAAAGGATCGAGCAATAAATTTGACTGAATTTTTACCTTTTACCTCCTATCTTAAACTACTATCCTATGGCACATTGGGAAGGGGATTCATGAAGGCAACATAGGAACTGGGAGATGCTTGGGATGGGGTGAAGAACGCCTAGAGGAATGTGTTGCTGTGCTCAACTCTCTACAGATTACAGCTGTGTTTGTAGAGGACGTCTGGCATCAGGGAAGACTAAGCTGATCAGCAGGTGTTTCCCTGCTAAAATCATATAGAAATAGGGGCTAAGGCCGTAAATGTTGAGATCTGCGAGAAGGAGGCCCCACCAGACTCCAGGAGAAAGGAGAAATGGCTAGGTTGGCTGAAGAGGCAGAGCTGAAGCTGTTTAAACCCAGACTTAGGATTCCAAACCTGTGTAGACACAGAATGTGAGAGCCCCTTTAAAAACAGTAGAAGGCAAGAAAGGAGGGGCAGCTGGAAATAGGTGCATTATATGAAGCATCCATTTTCTGGAAACACAGAGAAAAAAAGTTTGCTATCTTCCTGAAGTCATCCATAAAGATAAGTTACTTATGAGATACTAACCCCTCAACGTGTAAAGAGTTGCTCTGGTGGTTAATGCTTCCTGCCTGACAGGATCTACTAACTCCTAGGAGGCAAGCTTCTGGCCGTGCATGGTGGGGATTATCTCAGTGAGGTGGAGAAGCCCATCCTCAGAGCGGATGATGCCGTTCCCTGGCTTGCATAAAAAGGAGAAAGTCAACTAAACACCAACGTCCACTGCTCTCTTCCTCCTGACCGCAGTTGTGCAGCGATCAAATGCTCCACAGTCCTGCACTGACTTTCCTGCCGCAAAAGGTTATACCTTCAGCTATGAACCAAAACTAAGCCCCTTCTTCTCTGAGTTGCTTCCTTCATGGTTGTTCTCTTTTGTTCTTTTATGCGTATGGGTATTTTATCTGTCATGTATGACTGAGCAGCCAGAAGAGGGTGGCAGATCCCCTGGAGTTGGAGTTACAGAATCAAACCTGGGTCTTCTGGAAGAGCAGCCAGTTCTTAACTCCTGAGGAAAACAGACAGTGGTTTTTACATCAATTGCTTGATATAAAACTCCATGCCAAGGAGATAAAACAAGGAATGAGATTGAGCAACCTTAAGGAGATAGTGGAGGAGAATTTTTAGCTAAGGAAAAGGTAAACATCTTTTCTACCTTAGATAAAGTAAATTAGCAGTAACACAACTGATAATTAGACTTCGGAATATTACAACCAAAAATACCCAAGCCACCTAGAGAAAAGGCGTGTCACCTAAAACTTAGCAGGACAATAATCTTCTCATCTGAAGACAAAGAAAAACTACCTTCAAAGTCATAGCGGAAAACAGCCATTATCCTGGGGTTCTGTGCCTCAAGTGTGGCAAATATGAAAGCAAAGTGATTTTCAAAGCTATAGTTTAAAGACTTTTCCCACACAAACCATTTTGAAGCAAGATCTTTAAAGAACCCGCTTTAGTAAAAAAAGATAAATCCAGGAGAGAAAAGGTGGAAATGTAAGACCTCAAGGCATGAGGCACTCATGAGGAGCAAGGCCATTTGGGGAGCATCTAGAATTTTAAGAATCAAATGTTGAAATAATTGAGGAAACACACACTGACAATTACTTTAATTGATGTAGTCGGGCATTTTCTTCAGGACCATCTCCTCCCTGATATAGAGATGGAGAATTATTGTTAGTTATAAAAGCCCAGCCAATAGCTTAGGCTAGCTAGCTAGCTCTTATAACTTATATCAGCTCATATATTTTCATCTGTGTTGTCGTATGGCTCATGGCTTTTACCTCTCCTCCCACATGTCTGTTCCCCTGAGTCAGGCTGGCAACTCTGCCTTTCTTCCCAGCATCCTCTGTGCCTGGAAATCCTGCCTAGCAATTGGCCATTCAGCTTTTTATTAAACCAATCAGAGTGAAACATCTTCACAGTGTACAAAAGGGTTATTCCATATCGGTTTGCTTTAATTTTAAACCAATGGATAATCAAACTATAATGCAATATCGTATTTGAGTTTAAAGACCGAAGACAATAAATTATTAAATACCTTCAAATTAACTTGAAAGATTATAGCCTTAAAGGTATAAAGTTAAAAGTGGATATGAAATTAGAACTTTCAAAGGAAGAAGGAGATTAGGAAAGGATTACACATCAATTTACGGAAGTATACAATGTAGCAGACCCTAACAAGTCTAAGTCCGCCAATAGCTACAATGACCACAAACAGGTGAAAATTTCCCTTTGAAAATAACTTTCAGAATGTCCTTTCAAAATTGCAGTGATATGTTGCTTCTGAAAGTCAAACCTAAGCACAAAGCTACAAAAAGAGAGATAAAAGAAGCTACCAGGCAAGTGCTATACAAAATCAATTAAGCTTTGCTACATTAACCAGAAAAGTGTAAAAATGTATTATTAAGGCTAAAGATAACTTCTTAATAAGATAGTTTCCATGTAAACAGAGCTGAAGCAAACATTTAAAACTGGAAACTACCTTTTATATGGCCGAGTACTGAGTTCATATTCCCATCATTTAAATCGCAAATAGCATTATTAAATTCTTTAAAACATGATTGTTGAAAAGATGAATAAAAAGTGTTGGAGAAGACACAGACCAAAGGAAAATCTTTCGGAGAGTCCTAAAAACAATCTGAGTAGACCTACCATATGTCCCAGCAGTCTGCTTGTTGTTGCACATTCGCAGGTAATAAAATCGATACTCTGAAGGAGTGTTTGCACCATCGTGTTTGTTATACAGTCATCACAATATGTAAGATGTGGAAATAACTGATATCCACCAACAGGTAAAGGCCACATGATCTACATGCACATTGGAATGCTATTCATTCTTACAGGGGCAGTCTGTCGTTTGTAACACAGTGGCTATGGAGGAACACATACTCACGGCAGTAAAGCAGGCTCAGACACAAATGGTACACGATCCCACTTATGTGTAGATTCTTTACAGTGTTGGACTCTGAATTGCTCAGGGTGTCAGAATTGTTATCAAAGGATAGAGGTGGGCTTGGACGTGTAGAGGAGAGAGGGTTTGGTCAAATGACCCAAAATTTCAGATGAAAAGGAGTTTGTGATCTATTGTACAGTAAACACCACCAATAAAAATATTACACATTTTAGAATAACTGAATTTCCAGTGTTTCACCATAGAACATAAGCAATGATTGATTCACTTGCTTGAATCATGCAATATCGTCTGTATACATCAAGACATCACACTATGCCACATAAGTAAATATAATCTAGTTTATCAATCCGATGTAGTGTTAATTGGGGATTAACAAATATTTGTTGTTGAATGGGTATGTGAATGCATGGTATATGCCAAAGAATTAGAATCTCTTGGTTTTCCCTCCAGGCATGCGCTGGTAGCAGCAGGCTTTCTAATATGTTAATTGTGTGGGGAAATATCAACCTGGGCATTTGAAAATAATCTCTCAGCAGTTCAAATTTCCCAATCTATAGTTTTTCTCTAACAATTACAAGGGACATTACATAAATTATTCTAAGTATTAATTCTGATATTTGAACATTCTAGTATATGATTGTATTGAATTGAGCTCCCACTTTTGAATGCTAAATTTGAAGGTTAATTTTATTGACTGTGTTTTTAATTGGATGGTTCAAGTCCACGGAAAGGAATGTTACAGGATTTTATTGGTTTTGGTTTTTTTTTTTTTTTTTTTGCTTTATTTGGGATTTATTCTTTGAAATTTTGAGAAACTATACATGCAAAACACAATTTTTAATTCAAGCAATTAAGTCAGCCTATGCTTAAAGTTCTTTTGCTTATGAAATAAACATCAAACAAAAACACCTTACAGCACTAACATAGGTTTCAGTCACTGATGCTGCAAAGTCCTAGCGGGAGCCAGTGTGAGGGAGACCCTTCCCCTTTGTGTTTGTGGATGGGATTATGAAGAATGCTTTCTTTATCTGAGCTGTATGTTTTAAAGAGCAACATTCTGAGTTCTGTAGGAAAGACAGACAGTGAAAATGCTTCTAATTAAAACATAGACTATAGCTGCAAGGTAGCTAAAATGGCTAGACCCCTATTTAGTTAAAATAGTATGTTGGAAGTGTCTGTAAAGCTCAGCCACATAAGCCCTTCTAAATCCGCCTGCAGGCATTAATGCTCAGATTGGAGATGGCACCCTTATTTGCTAAGTGCAGAGACGGTTACAAAAGCGCTTTCCTCACTCTGAGGATAAAAGCCGGAATATACTTTCATTTTGGCGACTGCCTGGCTCCTCTCACCGCCATAATTCTGATTTGGCTCAAACCCAAAAAGTAGGGAGTCAGTACTTACATGTCTATGGATCAAAATTAGATGAAAAATTGCTGTTCCTCATCTCCAAACCTATTTGCCGCGCGTTTTATAACCCTCAAGATGCCTTTTGTAATATGTGATAACGGAGCATCTGCCTAGAACGAGATTACTTTAATTATGGACTCAATGTCCTATTTTCTGCAAGTGATCCCCGGAGACGGGCTTGCCGCGGAAGGAGAAGTACAAGGATACACATTAAAGCCCGACGTCAACCCCGAAGACGTGGTTAACGTGTGGCAAGGGCACCCATAAACTCCTTCATTTCCTAGTCTGCGCTGTGAGGGCGGAGTCCAGAGTGATAGGTTTTTAATTATTCTCGCATCTGCTGTTGTGACTCGGCATGGGAAGGGCAAGGTGGGCTTACCAGGTAACAAAACCTCAGAGGAGTCTGCACGGGAAACATACTCTATTAAACAGAGTTGGCATCGTCCAAAATTTGCTCTGTTTTTTATATTTATGTGTGAATTTTCTCAACGAAGAAACAAGGTGCTTTAATTTCTAATAATTCTTAAATTAAAATGTTGGATAGAACATACTGTCATGTTTGCTTTCAAGTCTGAAAAATATTTGTGTTTTGTTAGTTAAGTGGTCAGTCCAGTTCTGGTTAACATATCGACTGCCTTATTATTAAGACTCCTTTGCCAACTACAATAAATTTCACGTAGAATCAACATGGATAGGTTGCGTGTGTCCGCGAAAAATCTTAATACCGTTCCACCAACTCAACATTGTGAACGGTTGCTTAGAGAAAACTGTTAACCTTTCTTCATTCGTCATGAGAACGAGGCTCATGGGAATCTCCGGAGCATAGCCACACCTACATCCGGGTCACACGGAATCCGTCTGGCTTCTCAAAAAGGATCACTGAAAAAGTATTTATATTTGACATTTTTTGGAAGGTTAAAGATTGTAGAAGACAAACTATGGGAATTAAGTTTAAACCAAAAATCAAACAAACAAACAAATAAAAAACCACCAAACCAATATTTAAGCCAGGATTTGGCATGAAAGGATTTTGTGTGTGTGAAGGAAAACACACACACACACACACACACACACACACACACCCAAAACACTGCACCTACAATCACCTTAGGTAAAAACATCTAATCTTTAAAAGTTTTTTGTGATGACATTATTTGCTTCTTGTTTAGAAATGAAATGCTAATATTTCATGCTTTGATAAATTAAAATCAATATAAGGGATTTTTATTTGAAATTTATTTTCAAAATTTATTCTTTCATATTTTGAAATTATAATATAATTGCACCATTTACCCCCTTCCCTTTCCTCCCTCCAAACCTCCCCATATATACCCTTCCTTACCCTCTTTCAAATTCATGGACTCTCTTTTTCATTAATTGTTGTTACATACACATATATAAACATATATATGTGTATATGCATATATATATTCTTTTTTATTATTATTTTTATTGAGCTCTACATTTTTCTCTGCTCCCTCCCCTTCAACCTTCTCCAAGGTCCCCATGCTCCCAATTCACTCAGGAGATCTTGTCTTTTTCTACTTCCCGTTTAGATTAGATCCATGTATGTCTCTCTTAGGGTCCTCATTGTTGTCTAGGTTCTCTGGGATTGTGATTTATGGGCTGGTTTTCTTTGCTTTATGTTTAAAAGCCACCTGTGAGTGAGTATATGTAATAATTGTCTTTCTGTATCTGGGTTACCTCACTCAAAATGATGTTTTCTAGGTCCATCCATTTGTCTGCAAAATTCAAGATGTCGATGTTTTTTTTTCTGCTGTGTAGTACTCCATTGTGAAAATGTAATACATTTTCCTTATCCATTCTTTGGTCGGAGGGCATTTAGGTTGTTTCCAGGTTCTGGCTATGACAAACAATGCTGCTGTGAACATAGTTGAGCACATGTCCTTGTGGCACGATTGAGCATCCTTTGGATATATACCCAAAAGTGGTATTACTGGGTCTTGAGGAAGGTTGTTTCCTAATTTTCTGAGACATCACCACACTGACATCCAAAGGAGCTGTACCAGCTTGCATTCCCACCAGCAATGCAGGAGTGTTCCCTTTTCCCCACATCCTCTCCAGCATAAGTTGTCATCAGTGTTTTTGATCTTGGCAATTTTTACAGGTGTAAGATGGAACCTCAGAGTTGTTTTGATTTGCATTTCTCTGATGACTAAGGAAATGTTGAACATTTCCTTCCTTAAGTGTCTTTCAGTCATTTTAGATTCCTCTGTTGAGAGTTCTCTGTTTGGTCTATACTCCATTTTTTATTGGATTGTTTGTTCTTATGATGACTAATTCCTTGAGTTCTTTGTATATTTTGGAGATCAGACCTCTCTCTGATGTGGGGTTAGTGAAGATCTTTTCCCATTCAGTAGGCTGTCATTTTGTCTTGTTGACCGTGTCCTTTGCTTTACAGAAGCTTTTCAGTTTCAGAAGGTACCATTTATTAATTGTTTCTCTCAGTGTCTGTGCTGCTGGGGTTATATTTAGGAAGTGGTCTCCTATGCCAATGCATTCAAGTGTATTTCCCACTTCCTCTTCTATGAGGTTCAGTATGGTTGGTTTTATGTTGAGGTCTTTGATCCATTTGGACTTGAGTTTTGTGCATGGTGATAGATATGGGTCTATTTTCATTCTTCTACATGTTGATATCCTGTTGTGCCAGCACCATTTGTTGAATATACTTTTTTATTTTATATTTTTTGCTTCTTTGTCAAAAATCAGGTGTTCTCAGGTGTGTGGATTAATATCCGTGTCCTCAATTCGGTTTCATTGGTCCTTCTGTCTGTTTTTATGCCAATATCAGGCTGTTTTCAGTACAATATAAGGGATCTTAAATGTAGTCTAAAGCATTGAAATAAATATTTATACTTTCTTATCTGTGATATATGCCATATACACTGGAAAAAGGTTAAAATATGTTGATACAGATAGACAGAAATTTTTATACTGTATAAATTTTGTAGATAGACAGTTGAATCTGCATTGTCTACATGTCAATGTTTCTAAAAAGAAAAAGTCAGCATTAGTTTCTGTTTAGCTCCTGTGTGTTAGGAGTAAAAGCTGTTCACATCTCTTGGAAACAACCACACAATGTCATCAGCCACAGGAAAATAATTCAGAATTCTTTCATATTATTAAAGTTTTGAAAGTGCATATTTCTCTACTTTATGCCATAGACCCAGATTGCTGTGCAGTTAAATACCCCTTTCTGAATTGAGTCAAAGGAAGAGTGGAAGAGGAGGGAGGTATAGATGGAAAGCAGGAGGGGACAGAAAGGATGGGGGATAGCTTGGAGGAGAGGATGGGGGAAACTTCATGGTTGGTATGTAAAATAAATGAAAAAACGTTATTAAAATAAAACAAAAACATTCTAAGTATTTTTCTGATTATGAAAACAATTCTTGTATATATTAAAATATAGTAAGACCCTTCATGTATATAGACTCACATGTTTCTTCTGTATCAGAAACTAGAACAGTGCCTCAAGGTGTATTTCTCCAGACATAGATGTGTGCTCCATTGTAGTTTTAACGGATTTGGAGTTCTACCATCCACTTTATTTCCTGACCTAGCTTTTTTAAGAGAAAGAAACATTTACATTATGAATGTTTTCCCAATAGACAGCCATCCACATTACCATCCAGATAGCATCCTATTAGATATCTGCCCTGTGCTGTATTTACTCAGCCTGTCTTCTGCAGATATTGGGCTTCCCTCTGATGGGTTATTGTTATGTGATCTTATGATGGACAACCTCCTAGGTGATATGTTTTGCATATTTTTCATTGAAACTATATTATTCTCATATTAAAGTTAACTCTGAATTAATTCTAATAAAGCGAACGCTAAGACGTGTATAAAGCTGCATTGCACTGTTCGCTGAGGTGCAGGGAGATAAATGTCAGTGTCCTAACTTTGTTCTCGTGCTCCAGTCATCGCTTCAACTTTTATCGTTCTGTAATGTCTGTTTATCATTCCATAATGTCTGCTTCCTTCATTGAGTCTCAATAAACACGTTAAAACGTTTGCTTTCAACTGAAGGTAAACATTCTGTTTCCAAAGCCCCGTGGAATTGACAGCATTTTACCTGACGGGTCAGTAGAATGAGAAGCTTAATCACACACACATGCACACACACACACACGTTTGTTGCTTTATTGTTTAATAAAATATCATTTTATATAATAAAATATAAGTCCATTAATAAATGGGGTTTGGCTTTATTATACCATACAAATTACCAGAAATTGACTTTCTGGATAGCTCATTCCCAAGTGATTGTAAGTGCCTGTTAAAACCTTCAAAATTATCACTCATTTATTAATACTCTTTTATGACAGCATTATTTTCATCTTTCTTTCCTTCCACATCCTATTTTGTCTTCTCTGTCAAAGTAAATTCTTTCTTTTCTTTTTCTTTTTTCTTAAGACAGGGTTTCTGGGTGTAACAACCCTGGCCATCCTGGAACTCACTCTGTAGACCAGGCTGGCCTTGAACTCACAGAGACCCTCCTGCCTCTACCTCCTCAGCGGTGGGATTAAAGGTGTGCACCACTACACCTGGATTCAAAGTAAATTCTTAATATCAGTATTTTAAGCTTTTTCCAAAAAAAAAATATCCTACAGCTGTATGCTAGAGCTCTATAGTTATCATACAAACAAATAGGACCATAGTTAATGCCAACCATTTTTTTCTATTTACAAGAATATTTACACTAAACTTCTTCATCTGTGCAGTAGCTGTTTTCATTGTCATCTCTGGTTTTGCTGAATTCAAGGCATAATATTCTACAAGATGAAAAAACGCATCATTGGTTATCTGGCTGCCCTTACTCTCAGCTCACTGGTCCATCAGTCTCCCAGAGGCACAACTCCACAGTGCATCAGTGCCCTTAGGCTTCCCGGGGAGTCAAATGGGAACTTGCTGTGAATACAAGTAGGATCAACATCAGTGTTAATATGAAAAGAAACCAGAGGGTTCAGAATAAAGAAATATAAGCCAGGAGAATAATCTGAGCTCACGCAGTGATGGTCTCAGTTACTGCACCAACAGAGATCTCCAAGTGATGAGGGTTTGAGTCTCCAGGAAGACAGTGCGTTACCCAAGCTCCATTCTCAGCTCCTTAAAAACCACTGAACAGAGAATGTTGGCTTCATTGACAGCTGCCGTGTAGTCAGGGGTAATATTAGCTTAAATAAGTTCAGTGTAAGGTCTTTAGCACATCATTGCTAAAGAAATCCTTTGAAATTGTATGTATGTGTGTGTGTATGTGTGTGTGTATATGCGTATGTGTGTATGTGTGCATGTGTTTGTGTGTGTATGTGTATGTGTGTGTATGTGTTTGTGTGTATGTGTGTGTATGTGTGTGAGTGTGTATGTGTGTGTATGTGTTTGTGTGTATGGGTGTGTATGTGTGTGTATGTGTGTATGTGTGTGAGTGTGTATGTGTGTGTATGTGTGTATGTGTGTGTATGTGTGTGAGTGTGTATGTGTGTATGTATGTGTGTGTATGTGTATGTATGTGAGTGTATGTGTGTGTGCGTATGTGTGTGTATGTGTGTGAGTGTGTATGTGTGTGTGTATGTGTGTATGTGTGCATATGTGTGTGTATGTGTGTGTGTGCGTATGTGTGTGAGTGTGTATGTGTGTGTATGTGTGTATGTGTGTGTATGTGTATGTATGTGTGTGTATGTGTGTGTGTCCAGAGAAACATAGCTACTCATATCCACTGTAAAGCAAAACATTTTCTTTGGGGAGCTAGATTTCTGTATATTGAACTTTTTGCATTTTTATGCACATTGGTGATTTATATTTATTTGCTTCTTTATAAATGTAAGGAGCCTTAAAGCTACTGCCTTGCTGCTGAGTCTACATTGAGAGAATGAAATTTCTGGAATACTCTCAAGTAAAGTTTTACTCATTTGAAGACCCACTTAACAGCTTAACAAGACTTCTGGAACTGAAAATGTAGTGCTTTATGAACGAGCTGACCGGAGGGTCTAGACATCAACTACCTTTGAAATTTGTTTTTGTTGTTTCATGCCCATTTACGCAGAACTTTCCAGTACAGTGGTGGGGCGGGGGAACAGACTTGACCTTGGATGATTGGTGCATGTGTGTGTGGAGTTGCTGAGCTGATAGCTCACCCCTAAACTCCAGAAGCAGATGGGCAGTTGGGAGTCCAAGGCCAGCCAAGAGACTAGCAAGGCTTGTCTCAGAGAACAAAAGCAAAAGACTGGAAGGAGCCGGGCGGTGGTGGCGCACGCCTTTAATCCCAGCACTTGGGAGGCAGAGGCAGGCGGATCTCTGTTAGTTCGAGACCAGCCTGGTCTACAGAGCTAGTTCCAGGACAGGCTCCAAAACCACAGAGAAACCCTGTCTCGAAAAACCAAAAAAAAAAAAAAAAAAAAAAAAAAAAAAAGACTGGAAGGAATTAGTATAGCCCAGGCCTCTTTCCTGCTCACCACCTGCCATGGACCACTGCTGACCCCTGTTCCCCAGGTCCCCACTATTTCAGGGTGACAGGCAAAACAGAAATAACTAAAGAACCACATCATCACAAACTGATAGCAGATAACTGATTAAGATAGCGACACTTCACTTAGGTTTTTAGCTCTACAATGACCTTATAATTCTGTGTGTTCTGCAACAAGTTCAGATTGAAATCACTGCATCTTCCTGTTATGGTATCACTTGTACACTATGTTTGGGATTTCTTTCTGTGCCCATGGGGTAAACCTGTTGGAGAGAGGTGAACCGCTTGTTGATCCCCGGCTGCTCAGCCCCGAAATAACCACACAGGAACTGTATTAATTAAATCACTGCTTGGTCCATTAGCTCTAGCTTCTTATTGGCTAACTCTTACATATTAATTTAACCCATTTCTATTAATCTGTGTATCGCCAGTCTCGGCATGCCTAACTCTGGCAGAGGCTCCATGGCTTCTCTCTAACTCCATTCTTCTTTCTCCCAGCAAACAGCCCAGCTTTCCAGCCTTGTTCTGTTCTTCCCTATCATAGGCTCAAAGCAGTTCTTTATTCATTAACCAATAAAAGCAACACATAGACAGAAGGACCTCACACACCATAAACCTTTATTTTTTCTGGACTCATCTAGAAAATTGGCTTGTATAAAATATCCCATTAATGAAGCACAATCACACATAACCATACTTACGTTAAAAATAGTTAAGTATCATTCCCTCCAAGTAAGGTGACACAGAAATGTCCTCCCGGCTGGTTGACTCAATCTTCTTAATTTCCCATCTGAAGGAAGGCACGGTTGCTTTTATTTAGCCTTTTCTTCTTCAAAATTTAGTTAAGAGAAAATCATCATGAATTGCATAAACCATATTCCTGGATGTATTTTCCTCAATTCTCATTCAATTTATTGCAAGACTTCAAATTGACAAGATTGCCTGAGGATCATAAGAGAAAATATGCCCTGCATGTAGAAAGCATTTCCAATGGCCTTCCAGGAAAACCACTGTCACGTACATTCATGTATTCATCACTGACCCAAAGCAGGGGAAAAAAAACCATGTTAATTAATTTCTGAGGTGATGTTAAATGGAGAGATGTTTGTTACACGGTATTAATGAGGAATTACACGAAACTCAAAGGGTCCATGGGGATTCTTAGAGGGGATAGGAAATAAAACTGTGAGCAAATGTGAGAGGAAGTGATTTGAAACATTGAGACTAGATTAGTGGGAATTAGAGAGCAATAACAGTAAACGAGGTCCAAGGTGGTAGTAAGTAAGAAATTAGATATAAGCTTGAAATTAACGTAGTTCAAACACTACTGTATGTAGGACCTGAATTCAGGTTCCATAAAAGGGATCAGATAAAGAGAGCTCATTGGTAGTTTCTTGACTATGTATTGATTGAAACAGGACAAATCCTAATAAAGCAAGTATAAAGAAAAAGATTGGTCTTTGTCATATGTATGCAAACACGGCATACCCCCAGGGAATCAGGTCCCAGTTATCTCCATCCTGCAGTAAAGGCAGGTCCCCTCATCTCCTCTCCCTGACCTTCCTGAGGCAAAGCTTTTGAGTTCTGCTTCTGAGAAGTAACTGTGGTCAGTTAGGTTGGTTCCACTCTGCTTGGCCCTTGGTCCTCCGGGAAGACAGAAGCAGGGGTCTGAGTCAAAAGACAGGGATAAGTGGCATGGGACCTAGGCATGTCAAAAGAGCCCAAAGGGGACAGATGATGACATCCCGGGCAACATTAAGGGCCTCTGTTTCCAAGTGACCCTACATGAAAATGGTGTGGGACTGCTGGGTGGAAGATGCCTGGCTTGGAAGGAGAGTTAGTGAAGGAAACAGTTCTCTTAGTCATAGAAGAAAGCAACTTAAATGTGATACCCGTTGCTGACTTTTTATAGATCCTGTGACTGCAACCAGGCAAAACCATTCGAATACCCAGTCTCATTTTTAACAGTTTATTAGTCACAAAAGTGTCATTAGCTTTCTCAAGGGCTTTATGGCAGGCCTATTATCTCACTTTTTGGTTGGATCCATAAGTTGGACGCTATAAAAAGTTCCACAGCATTTTTATACCTGGTATGTGTTTTACTCCAAAAGAAGTTGTGTGGGCCCATTAATCAAAGTCTGCGTTAGTTTATACTTGCCGAGGGAAATCCATAATGAATTAATTCAGCTCAATGAAATTTTGTCCTTCTAGAGTGTTTCAAAACCAAATGTTGCCTGTTTCAAGTACGGTAGCAAGTATTTTATTTACAATCGGGTACATACGTAGTTTGAGCTTCTTAGCATAAGTTAAAGGGAATTAATGACTTGTTATTTATTGCTCAGCCACTCAGCAGAAGTGATTTATAGGGCCGCGCTATGCACTGGTGGTTGCTCTGCATCTCGATGCAGGCTGTCTCATCAATATCGTTAAATGAATTCTCAGTGACACAGCTCTGCTACTGTAGTTTTTGATATGAGGGATAACTGAACATAAATCAGGACTTATGTTTAATTCATGAGATGTACCAATCTCTCACGGAGGCGTGAGTTAGGTTGGGGATGTCACAGGCGTGTTTTACAGTGCCTCTATGTACGACTTCGTACACCAGGTAAAAATAATAGGTCGCTTTGCGCTAGGGCACTTCCCAGATAAAATGCGTTTTATTTTTATTTATGGATGATTGGATCTTATTGTTGTCCCACAAAAAGGACGTGCTTTGGAAAGCACAGAAGTGGAATGGAAGCCAACTGCAAGTTCATAACATCTTTAAATAAATATGGCCAATAATGACTTTTAAAAAATTCTTATTTGCATATGATTTTTTTAAATAGAACAATTGGTTACTAGCACAGATTCAAAAGAGTTGTCACTTTTCGAGCCTTCAAACTTCAGCAATAGGTTTTTTTAATGCCCCAATTAACTGTTGGAGCATGGACCTGGTTATTTCTCCTTGCCAGTCCAATCTGTGGAAAGAACGATACTTCAGCTAAACATGCCAACAAAGTGAGTTTCTTGCTCATTTGGAAGTAAGCAACTACACAAGGACAGGGATTAAGATACACTTCCACACTAACTTCTCAAGGAAAAGGTAGAAAAATAAAACCTCCTGGCATGGAACTTCACTGGCATTGTTAGCCATGCTGCAGTAACCGGCATTTGCTCTTTGAACCAAACACCGTCTCAGTACTCGGTAATCCATGCAGAAGAGGTGATTTTTCCTAGAGGGATGGATAATCTGCCTCCAGCAGAGCTGCAATAAGGGGGCATTGGGATAATGGTAAGAGCGCCAGGTTGTCGGGGCTCATCACCAGCCCACTGTACAGTCGTGTGATCCGCTCCGCTGACTGTCACAGAAAGGACTGTGACATGTTCCTGCCGTAGAAAATAATTCCAGCATATGCAAGAAACTGACACAAATGTCTTTTCCTCCTTCCTCTGGTTCCGGTTGATTAGACCAAGCTTTGGGTGGTGATGATTTTAAGACCTAGTAATTTAGACCTTGCATGGAAAGGAAGATGGATGAGCTATTGCTTTCAAGGCTGGAGTGACAAGGAGATGAGAGGAAATGACATTACTTAGTGGCGTAATAAGTAATTGATTTCATAACGCTTGGGGCAGAGGGCACAGAGAATACGCGTGCGTGAGAGCTGAGGACCCCCAGGCATGTCAGCGGAAGGAAGGAGAGTGGGAAATGATTGTTGCTGGAATGGGATTGCCTTGAATGGGAAAATTATGAAGGAGGGTGGTGGGCACAGCGTGACTGAGTCGTTCCTTTTCGTAAAATTGTGAGCTTAACTGGAAGTAGATAATTTATGAAAGATAGAGATGTTCCATAAACTGTTAAAAAATGTGCTTCCTGGAATTTGTATCTAGAAGATTCTACAACATGAAAGAGGAAAACTTGACTTTTAATGTCTTAGAAAAATGAAAACCTGTCTTTGTTCACCAGGGGTCATCAATACTCGTGTTCTCCAGTGTGTGTGTGTGTATGTGTGAAGCTCCGAGGTCAGCTTTTGTGGCGTCTGCTATCTCCCTTTACAGTGAGAGCCATGAAAAGAAGGAGAGCTGGGGTTTCCTTTCAGATTGGAAATGCTCACTGACCTGCGTTTTCAGGACACAGCTATGTTCTTGATTGTTCCCGGTGTCTAGAGAGTAACCCCAACACTCCCCTGCCCAAGGTTTCTGGTGGTGGAATGAGGGCCAGCAGATGGGTAGTGTAGGGTTGAGGAAAGGAAGGGAAAGTTTTGAAACAATGCTTAAACAGGCTTTCAAGCAGAGCCAATGTTCTTAGTTTCATCCTAAGTTCAGAACCCATCCAGGGCCACTGACTCCAGGGCTTCTTCACTTGGCCTCACTGCTGGCTGAAGACTGTTATCGTGTATACGTTAGAACTCGTCTAGCAGCTTTGTGGTTGTCATGTCTGCTGTCTCTTCTTGTCACTTGGTGTTGTTCAAGCCACCATCTATTGACCTAGCAAAGTTCCCGTTATCATCTAAGGCTCATCGGGGAGCTTCTTCCCAGCATTTGCCACCGATGGTCACGATTGTCGCTTGTTGTTTCTCTACATTAGGGTGTGAGTTCATTGCTTTGACATAGAGCGTGTAGCACAGTACCAGGGGGACCTTGTTGACTCAATAGGTGTGGGCCCTCAGACTCTTGAGAAGAGGGACCTTTCCTGGCTTGATCGGCCTTGAATACTTTATACTGATTCTTACGGGTTCAGTTGTAACAGTACCTGATTTTAATGGTTTTAAGGAGATCTCACTTTGGCTACTCAATCTGATGCTTGTTTTTCTTCTTTTTAGATGGGGAAAGGTATGTACTGCATCTTACCAATGTGTGTAAGGGGCTGGTCACTGTCTGAGTCGAGGGCTAGCCCACCTGCACATCGCCTCGTATTTATGAGTAGATGCTATACTTACCTAGCCCCTGTTTCGCATGAAACTCGGTGAGATGCTAGGTTCTTTCTTTTCTCTCAAATGCGTGCTATAATATTAATGTTTATCTGAACGATTATTTAGGCTTCTCTCAAAGTATCTGCTATAGTTTCCTCACCTCTTGTCAAAATGCTGTTTTCCATGATGGACGAAAGCTCATGATTTGAATCTTTGGTTTCCTCTTAGTTTAAAACCCACAGATGCTTCCTTAAACCGCAGCGAGTGAGTGCTCATTGCTATTGAATATCTCGTAAGGAAGTCCCCTTGAAGGTACCCGTGGTGCTCTCTAGCTTCTTGTTTCTTACTCAGCATTTCTCAAGACACCACTGTGGCCAAATTCCAAATGTGCCTTATGGGAAAACCAGCCTTTGGGCCTTACATTTAATTTTAGATCGACTGCGTGACCAATTAGAGCACATTTCAGTTTTTGTTTTGCTTTTCTTCAGATATAGCATCTCACCTCGTAACCCAAATGAGCCTCTTTTTTATATATAATTCTTATTTTTATAGAAAATGGTTTTTTTCCACACAGTATATTCTGATCAAGGTTTCCCCTCTATCAACTCTTACCAGATCTTCTCTACTTACCCATCCACCCAAATCCAAACCCTTTCTTTCCTCTCTCATCAAAAAACAGACAACTAAAATCAAGCAATGAAACTGGAATAGGACAAAATAAACAAGAAAAAGAGTCACAGGAAAAGTCAAGAAACAACTAAAACTCAGAAACACACATTCACACATAGATAAGTTCTATGAGCTCCCAAGGTCCCAATGAGGAACAGAAGGAAGGAGAACATGAGCAAGGAAGTCAGGACCGTGAGGGGTGCACCCATCCACTGAGACAGAGGGACTGATCTATTGGGAGCTCACCAAGGCCAGCTGAACTGGAACTGAAAAAGCATGGGATAAAACCGGACTCTCTGAACATGGCGGACAATGAGGGCTGATGAGAAGCCAAGGACAATGGCACTGGGTTTTGATCCTACTTCATGTTCTGACTTTGTGGGAGCCTAGCCAGTTTGGATGCTCACCTTCCTAGACCTAGATGGAGCAGGGAGGACCTTGGACTTCCCACAGTGCAGGGAACCCTGACAGCTCTTTGGACTGGAGAGGGAGGGGGAAAAGAGTGGGGGGAGGGGGAGGGGGGGAGGAGGAGAGAAATGGGAGGCTGGGAGGAGGCGGAAATATTTTTTTAATAAAAAGAAAGAAATATAAAGCAGAATCAACTTTATGTATACATGTATATGTGTATATATGTATATATGTGTGTATACATGCATATGTTTATATGTGTGTATGCATATATGTATGTGCATTATGTATGTATATATTGTATGCATTATGTTTGTGTGCATATGCATATATGTGTATATGTGTGCATGTATGTGTGTATGCACATATATGTATATGTGTGTCTGCATGTATGTGTGTATATGTGTGCGTATGTGTATGTGTGTCGTGTGTATATGTGTATACATTTGTATATGTGTGTATGTATATATGTGTGTGTATGCACACACACGTGTGAACAAAGGTTCTGTAAGATAAAAAGTAAATAAATAAATGATCCTGACAAAGCATTATGAAGCAAAGAACTCTCGAATTTCTTTCTTTTTTTTTTTTTTTTTTTGGTTTTTCGAGACAGGGTTTCTCTGTGGTTTTGGAGCCTGTCCTGGAACTAGCTCTTTTAGACCAGGCTGTTCTCGAACTTTTTTATTTATTTATTTATTTATTTATTTATTTATTTATTTATTTATTTATTTCCAAATTTCTATTTTCATGTTGTGTTGGCCATCTACCGTTGGGCACGGGGCCTGACCTTAAGAGTGTTTGGTGTTCCCAGTGAGACTCCATCGGAGGAAACTAAATTTTCCTTTTCGAGTGGGTCTCAATTGGTGATAACTTCTGGGTTAGGGATGGGGTCCTGCATCCACTCCCCGTCCCTTCTGGGACCCTATCTGGGTTAGACCTGTATGTGTCCTGTGCATGTTGCCATAGTCTCTGTGAGTTCGTATGTTTGTCAACCCTGTTGTGTCTAGGACCCCTTTCTCCTCGGTGCCCTCCATCCTCGTGGCTCTTACAATCTTTCCATCTCCTCTTCTGCATTGTTCCCTAGTCTCTGGGGGGTACATTTGGTGAAGATGGAGACTTCATTTGATTGAATGTTCCAAGGTATCTGACTCCCTGAACACTGTCCAGATGTGGGTTTCTATTTGCTTCCATCTACTGCTTATCCTATGGGATTGCATGTGTGCAATACCAAGCCTGACACAGGGAAAACATTAGACATCTTCCATACCCCAGGTGAGGACTGGACCAGTGGCTAATACAATAGAAAAACTCTTTGATTAAATTCCAGACAGCTGGAATTTGACTGGCCTACTGAGAAGTATATTGGAACAAACTCATTCCTTTTTAAATACACACTCTAGCAAATTGTTTAAAATATTCAGACCAGAGGATTATAACATGGAACACTGGGGTGGAGTTCAAGTACTCAGTACTGTTGATTCTTCAGCTCTGGATTGGCAACACACAGAGTTGTCAATTGGGTGCTTTTAGGTATGCACACTCAACGTACAACCAGGTGCCTAAAGATGGTCAAGAGGGTCCCAGAGAAATTACGTATTACATCTTTACACACTTTTTTTCTATTTATAAAGCATCTTCATATCTGTTGTCATATTTGCTACTCTTCACAGAAACCTGTGAAGTAGGAAAGACAGCTATTGTCTGACCTCATTTATTACAGTTGTTGATGGGAAAAAAAAAGATGGGTCTAATTTTCCTTCCACTTGATCCTGCCATTTTCATACAAATTGCAGGGGGAAAGTAGTTGTCTGCTCATATAATGTATCAAATTTAAGTCAGATATTTAAATACTTCACGGAAAGCAGTTCCTAATGGACCTCCTGATCAAAGTTAAACATCATTCATTCATGATTATTTGTCCGCCTTCCCTATTAGAAATACTTGTGTTATTGTGATGTTCAGCAAAAGAATATAGAGAAAAATACATCACAAAAAGCTAACTCAAACTTGATAACATAGACAAATTATTTTCTAACTCCCTTTTCGCAGCTCATCCTTAAGATTTAGGAGTTTAATTTGTTACTAGGAAATAACCTATTACTGTCTTCTGCACTATTTCTTTGTGAAGACATGCATTAGTGCATTAGATCTGTCTAAAGGACCTCGCTTCCCAGTTCATAGAAATAATTTGTGGAAGCCTGCATGCTGCAGAAACAGGTTCAGTGTTGCCCACATTATTTATACCCACCTTTGAAAGAACATATTCCAACCTGGAGGCCGTGTAGAGTTTTCACAGTTACAGAGCTAATATATGCATCGTTGCTGGCATGTGGGATGAATTGCTTACCTGACAGCCCGTGACCCGCGTAGTGTTACAGGCATTATTCCTAATTTGTCAGGCATTCAGGGCATAAATGATAGGTTTCTTTTCAGACCACTACTTAGTGTCATCCTATTTAAAATAGAAAAAAAAAAGCTTTCTAGCAACTTCAGACAAAATCTGAGATTTCTCCTCATTAATATTTTGGCTTTGTTATCAATCACCCAGACAAGTTAGACATAATTCGGAGAATTCTTGCGTGTATCTCTTAACCTCAAACTGAGTCAACTTTTAAATTTCAGTCAACAAATACAACTCCCAAAGATAAAGATATGAATACATTAAGAAAAATACCAGTGGGTAGAGTGTTCCCTCTGCAAGATGAGGCAGAGAAAGGGTCTGAACGGGGCTACGTCTCTGTGCCATCATGAGGGTTAAGCTGATTATACAGAGGAGATCTTCCAATTACACAGCATTTGAGGACCTTAAACATAGAACTCAAAGGTTTCTTGGTGGTTTTCATAACCTTGAGATATTTTTGGGTGTAATTTTCACCCTTTATAAAATTTCCCACCTTTTAAGATAGCTGGCGAACCCCACTTTCTGAAGCTTTCCCCGTAATTGCTCCTGTTGCTAGGAGAGGAACGAATGGCAGCATCCCAAGATGGGTAACCCTGCTGATTCCTGTTGCTCTGGAAATGTCGTCGCCAGGGTTGTCACCGAGGCTCATAATGGTCTTCACCCATTATAATTTGCAGGAGTTCCTGGAGAATTCTATCAGCCTTTAACTTTCCCGTAGCCTTTAGGATGCTGGACACCTTCTGCAGTCTCTAATTCGATAACAGGGTTCAGGTACCTGTCCCCCACTGAGCTTAACATAAAGCCTCACACTTAGAAGGTGTCAAAGAGCGCATGTTGAATCAATCATTGGAGCAGTAGGTAGAGTCAGGGAGTTAGTGTCAGAATTTTCAATTATTATCGCTCCCGTCAGACGCCTTTGAACCAATATTATGCCAATCACCCGATTACTGGCTGCTATGAGTTTATTATCTATGCAAAGAACACTGAGTATATTGAAGACATCAAACATATAGAATGGTAGTGGTGAGCTGAGTTAAGATGCATTAAAAGCCCTAGATATATTAAGGCATTTTAATCATTTGCATTGTGATTATTTTAACGTGGAAAAGGGAGTCTCAAAAGTGCGTTTCCAGGTGAAAAGTAATTGTAAACAAGAATACGTTCATACGTTGAGCTTTAGTGGGTAGTGGGACTATTTCAGCACTGTAACTGCAAAGCTGGTGAAGGCTTTTTAAAAAGAAGCAAGATTATTCTTGGCCACAAACAGATCCCATGATAGCTTCCATGTGTGTGTGATTCCATATGACCCAAAGAAGATATGTGTGTGGGTGTAGGTGTTTGTGTGGGTGTGTAAATGTGTACACACACACACACATTTTCTATGGAAGGGATACCCTTCACATTCTGCTTGAGTTTTTTTCAGCTGCCATCATGAGCCTATTCCTGAAGGCACTTTGAATGAAACCGGGCTTCTGACTGTGTAAGGAGACATCTTCAGCTTTAGATGTCCAGTTTATTTTCTTGGGGGTTAAATACACAATGCTGATGTTATCCTTTGCTACTGAATAAAATGCTTCGTAAATTTCTACACGTAGGTGTCTTGAATGCATATGACTCCCACAGCATTATCCAATTTAATGTTCTTTGAGTGAATCTGGTGTATAAAAACACAAGTTTAAAGGAAAAGATCAACTAGAGAATTGTAATTTTTTAATAGTCTTCACCAGCCACCTTTGTTTTTCTACCACAGCATATTTTAATTCTCTAATAGACGTTTTATGAATATGTATACTACATTGAATTAGGCAAGTGTCTATTTTAACTAAAGGGCTTAGGTGCAAATTTCAGTTATATTTTGTTACTAAAAATAATTTTTAGGGCTTGATAATATTTGATCTTTTAAAGGAGTTTTTCAAGAACCTGAAGCTAAATTTGGGGTATTTATCAAATTCTCTCACTTCCCCTGTGAAGTCATGAAAATTTTTCGTGTTTCATGTTGTTCTTGCCTTTGTTTTCGTCTCTCCGTGGGTGAAAGTGTTTCTCCTATCTTAAAAGGAAACCTCACCTGGAAGGAACCCTGATTTTGTTTTCTTCTTCACTAATTCAGGAAATACTTTTTGATCATGTGGCATTGGTAATGCCAACTGAGAAGTCCAAGGAGAATTGGACATTCCTGTATGAAATCATTACCCTCATTGTGGCGGACAGTTACTGAGCAGTCTCTGTACACCAGGGTAGATAAATGCTCTCTGTGAAGTTATTTTAAGCCTTGACTACAACCCTGAGATGGGTATAAGAGTTGGGGAGGACGGAGAAGTGCATCATTTATTCACACATCATTTATTCACTTGCTTTGTCACTGTTAGCGCACACACCAGTCTCGGGAGTGCTCATGGCAGCTCAATTCAATCATCGCAATGGTGATAGACTTCCTCTTAGCTAGGGTGTCTATTGCTGGGAAGAAACACCATGACCACAGAAACTCTTACAAGGAAAACCATTTAATTAGGGCTGACTTACAGTTCTGGAGTTTAGTTCATTATCGTTGTGACAGGGAGCATGGCAGCATGCAGGCAGACATGGTGCTAGAGAAAGAGCCAAGAATTGTACATTTGGATCTGCAGGCAGCGGGAGGAAGCAGGAACATATTGCGCATCGGAGACCTCAAAGCCTACCCGAAATGACATACTGCCGCGCACCGCGGCCCCAGTCTGCGCTCTACATGCTAGACTCCTATTCATGAGCTTCAGGCAAGGGCTGGAGGTTGAGAATACAGATGCAGAGACAGACTGACACACAGACCTTCTAACACTGATACCAAAAAGCCCCTCTTTAATAGCACCATGGAGGCTTAAATACACTGCAGTCAATGGCCAACAGGTGAAAATCCCATCCTCTGCCGGGCGGTGGTGGTGCACGCCTTTAATCCCTTGATCTCTGTGAGTTCAAGGCCAGCCTGGTCTAGAAGAGCTAGTTTCAGAACAGGAACCAAGAAAGAAAGAAAGAAAGAAAGAAAGAAAGGAAGGAAGGAAGGAAGGAAGGAAGGAAGGAAGAAAGAAAGAAAGAAAGAAAGAAAGAAAGAAAGAAAGAAAGAAAGAAAGAAAAGAAAAAGAAAATCCCATCCTCTGATCCTCCAGGCTAGGCACAGCTTCTAGTAACTTTAATTAGAAGGTTCTAGGAGGGAAGAGCAGCTGAAGGCCAGGACTCATTAATCTCAACATCCAGCTGAAGGCCAGGACTCATTAGTCCCAACATCTCCCCCCTAAATTTTTTATAAAACAGAAGACCCTCCTGTCTTAGGTCATCTCAGAAGAGTAAACCCTTACCCATCTTTGGGAGGCCCCTTCCCTGTCTTAAGCGGGCCCTCTTCTGTAGAAGTTGCCCATCTACGGAGGAGTCTTCATTGCTGGTACAGTATTTGCAACCAAACTTTACTGGCCATCAGAGTCAGAAGGACTTGCTAAGTGACCATATGCTGCATTCTCATGGGTTGTCTAATCTTACACAGAATTCAGAAATGAATACCCATGGCAACAGGTGTTGATTGCCAGCAATAGGGTCCCCAATCACCACTGGACCCAGCCTCCCATTTGAGCTACGGTATTCAACCATCCCTTTGGCTAAACAGTTACAATCTGGTGTGCTGATTGTCACATTTCAAGGGCTATTCAAGTAACCATTGAGTTGTTTCACCACATGAGAGGCATTAGCAATATTAACAGATGTCACACAAATGGAATGATAAGAATATAAACAAGACATTTATTGTACTAGTCATAAGTCCACCTGCTCCTACAGTAGGGCGGTCTCTTGATTTAAATTTGAAAGTCCAAATTTAATGTGGACACTCAGGGCACTCTGAGTCTGGAGAGCATCGTTGACTTGTCTCACCTGTTTATCCACGGTGTCCTACACCAACGATGTTTGTACTATTGCCAGTCTGCAACCATGGCTGCAACAGCAGACACCGCAATAACAGCAATCACTGCAGCTATCTCTCCAGAATCTCATTTCTCTCGATACAGGGTCATCTCAGTCTGCTTAGCCTTTTTGGTAGTTGGCCGTGGTATGATGGTTGTTACCCGAACCAACAAGGCAGCCCTGGAGTGGTCATCCCAGCAGTCGCTCAGGCCACAGTTTCTGAAAGAACAACCAAGAATATCTTTCCCCCAAAGGTGCTATTCCATACTACAAAAAGGAAAAGAAAAAAGAACAAAAACTAAAACAAACATGGGATTTAATAGTGCCTGGGCTCTCCGAGAAATATTCCAAAAAAGAAAGATAGGAACTACACTCACTTGTATAGGATTCCTTTAAAGTAATATTCATACCCCCCAAAATGTAACAAAACATAAAGCATTCACAAAAGAAAAAGTTTGATTAATAGAAGCCTTTTCTATCGCCATATTGCTTAAAGCAGTTCCAGCAGTATAGTTTGAGGACTAGAAAGATGAATACAAAGAACTAGCTTGGCTCACTGATCAGTACAAGGGGGTTCCTTACCAGGCTTCACATGACTTCCCATCCACCACCACTGCACCACCTATGCGCTTCCCACTTACTCAAGGCTTGAAGCATGGTCATTAATGCCCAGAGTTCATGCACACTTGCTCAAAACTCCTCCGAAAGGTCCTTCAAGAAAGAGTCTATTTACAGCTTTTAATTCAGTTGAGAAGGGCAGGCGGAAGAATCCCAGAAGTCTGTGCATCCAGACCCAGACAGCCCTGGATGTGCTGTCCTCCAAAAGAGCACTTGAGTTGGTGCAATACAAAACAAAATGTGAAAACCAAAGTGAATTCATCCTACACCTCAAGCAGCTTCTTTCCTGTGGCAATACCAAGTTTGAAGCATTAACGGTTGTGATCGAGCTGGAGGAAGCTCTGAAGCAACACAAAACCCTCTCTCAAGAACTCATCAACCTCCGGGGAGAGCTAGTCATGGCTTCAAGCACCTGTGAGAAGCTGGAAAAGGCCAGGAATGACTTACAAACAGCATATGAAGGATTTGTCCAGAAATAAAACCAGCACTCTGGAGCCTGAGATAGACTGACACACAGACCTTCTAACACTGATACCATAGCACCATGGAGGCTTAAATAAACTGCAGTCAGTGGCAAACAGGTGAAAATCCCATCCTCTGATCCTCTAAGCTAGGTACAACTTCTAGTAACTTCACTTAGAAGGTTCTAGGAGGGAAGAGTGGCTGAAGGCCAGGACTCATTAGTCCCAACAGCACACTTCCAACAATGCCACACCTGCTCCATCGAGGCCGTATCTCCTAATAGTGCCTTTCCCTATGGGCCTATGGGGATCTATTTTTATTCAAGCCACCACAGAGTTCCTGAAGGAAAAGCCAAAAAAAATATTATTAATAATAAGGAATTGGATTTACTGTGGATGAGAGAATGGGCCTCTTTGGAAAAGACAGAAGATGAACTCCAGAGGTTACCAGGAGTTCACCCAGGAGAAGGGCTGCAGTCACCCAAAGATAATGGCATAGTGCACGCCAGTGTCCTGAGGCAGGAATTATTTAGGAGTTTAGGAACTCAGTAAGTACACTGTGACTGTGAGGAGACAGAGGAGTAGGGAGCGAAGGCAGGGAATGCAGAATGACTCACCTCTGCCCACAGAGGCACAGTTCATTGCATGATGTCACACTAGCACGATTGTAAGATTAAATGGAATTCTGTTTAACTACTCTCCGTCTAGAAGAGCAGATTACTTACTCCTTGTAGACAATAGATACTTGAAGCTACCCAGACCATTTTTTTTTTATGCAATGGAAGGTGCTGACACCGACTCTCAAAACCGACTAAAGTAAAGAATACATATCTGTGGAGTGCTCAGCCACACATGGGACATCAGTGTCGATCCTCACTCCTCCCCAAGGTTCAGGGACCATCATGGAAGAGGAGGTGCAAAGGCCTTAAGAGCCAGAGCTTGAGGGAGAAACAGAGCATAGCAGTTCCTTCTAACCATGACGGGACCGCTAGTCTTGTGGACGCACAACGGCTGTGGTTGCTTGCACAAGACTTATACAAGCTCAACCCTTGATTTTGTCACGATCCCCACTAAAGGTAGGGTGATCATAAGCCCCCATCCCTAGCTGAGGAGCTATGGACAGTTGATGGGATGAGAGTCAGTTTTCTTTAAGGGTATGGCCCTAGTTGGTTGACCTCACTCCAGTGGACATACCCATGAACATCACAAATTGGATTCAGTGGGTTAACTGCGTGTGAAAAATGAGGATATGAAGTTAGGAGCGGTCAGAGATGAGCGGGGATCTGGAAGAGTTGTGGGGAGGGGATGGCTGGGGTGGAAATATATTGTATACAGACATGAAATTCTCAAAGAATCGATGAGTATGTCTTTTAAAAATAACTATATCAGAAAGCCAAAGATTCACGGACATAAAATACTTGATCCCACAAGCCCTCTCTTTCTTCAGATGCTTCTCTTGAAACAGAAAGTCTCAGTGTAATCCCGGTTGGTCTGGAGTTTGCCGTCCTCCTTCTTCAGCTCCAGGTGTGTGCAGGGTTTTAGGTGTGTGCTCCTGTGCTAAACTGGTTAGTTAATGAGTAGATTATGGCCACATTTCAGCTTCTTATTAACATGAAGGCTGGGTCTTCATGAATATTTTTATTGTGGGTGCAAATTTTAGAACTTCTATTAGATACTGATAATTATGGGAAACCTAAAGACGGCCCTCTAGATCCCACACTGGAGAAGGCTGTGTAGGAGGAGGCTGCTCGTTTGTTTCCCGGCCACCCAGACCTGAATAATAACACCGAAACTATATTAATTACAGCACTGTTTGGCCAATAACTTAGGCATATTTCTAGCTAACTCTTACATCTTAAGTTAACCCATTTCTATTCCTCTGGGTATCGGCATGAGACTGTGGCTTACTGGTAAGGGTCTGGCAGGCGTCTTTCTCCTTCAGCAGCTACATGGTGTCTCTCTGACTCTGATTTCTTTTCTCCTCTATCTCTGCTTGAAATTCCTGCCTTGTTCTATTCTGCCCTGTCATAGGCCCAAGAAGCTTCTTTATTTATTAACCAATAAAAGCAGCACATATACAGAAGACCTCCCACACTAAGCTGGTAAAGAATGGACCCTCCCCAATGTCAAGGCCAAAAAACTGCTGTTCCTCTTTGTGTTTGGGGTGGTTTGTATTGACTTTTCTGGTGCCATCCATGATTGCATCAAGCATGTTGTCACAAGAATCCACTTATCTAATCCTCACATTAATAAGTCAACCCCTTCTACATGGGAACAAACTGTTAAGTTTAAAGGCACGGCTTATTCCAGTTCTAGGGGATCTAATGCCCTCTTCTGACCTCGGAGGGCACCAGGTACACACGCCATATACTTGCTTACATATAGGCAAAGCACTCATGCACATATACATACATATAGGCAAAACACTCATGCATATAAATAAATGTAAACAAACAACAGTACTGCCCTCTAGTTGCTCTCAGAGCAAGAGCAGCCAAAGAAGAGCAGAAGGCAGAACTGTTAGAGATTTGTGGAGCAGGGGCTGAACATTGCTATACAAAGCTGTGCAATCAGAGATGCTGTCAAAGGGCAGTACCCTCACCCGTGAGCTGCAAAGGCTGAAGAGCCAAACACTGGCTGACCAAGGGCAAGAATCGCAGTAGAACCCACAGACAAAGACTTCAATCTGCAACTTATTAGCATAATTAATAATTGGTTGTTTTCTCTCTCAAATGAAAATGAGTTTGCAAGATCGAGTAATTGAGGGCACTAATTACACAAAGCTTTGCAGGCCTGCCCCAGGCAGAACTGGGTGTCTTTCGACTTTGATTTGTAGCCTCCTTGCTTGGCAGCACTGCCGTCTCTTTATAACCACCGTCTAGACCCCCAGATGCCCAGATTTTCATGCTGCCCTTATCATTCCCTTGCAGAAGAAAAGGGTCAGGGTAATGAATGAGTTCACAGCAGGGTTGGGTGATAATTTAATAAAATTCATGGCCTGGAAATTTTTGTATTTACAAAAGGGATTTCACTAAATATGGTATGATATCTTGGACTGGAAACCAATGTGGAGGGCCATTACCAGAAAAGCTGGCAATGTTGGAGTGATGATTTTTTTTGTGTGTGTGTTAAATGAACCATTGTTATGCTTGTGTTAATATTATCATCTGAATGAATCATATATGAGACTCCTTGTATGGTCTTGGTAACTTCTACACATCTGAAAGCATCTAAAAATAAAACATTTAATGCATAGATTGGATCTTATAAAGATGCCAAATAATGTTCAGAAACAATTATGAAATTTGAAACATAGAAAACATACTACAGAAGGTAAGGCCATTTCTCCAGCTTTTCAGCCATTTACTTGCTAAACACTCTTGGTTAGTAAATCATTAGCTACCTCATTCTTGAGCTATAACATTCTTTGCATATTAGGCAGTATGTCTAAATTAAAGACATTACATCTATTCTTTCCATTATAGTAATGGAGGGAGAAATCTTTGAATTAAAGTTGTAAAGTCAGGAGCACAACCATTTTCCCCTCTTGGAGAGGGATGGTTGAGTCTGAAATTCTGAATTAAGCAAACACTCACTGATAAGCTGGGAACTGAGGAAGAAAGACCAGGGTCACTAACTTGCCACTATTGGAAACATCAAAAGAATAGAACTTACCTTGGTTTTAAATACTCTTCTACGCTTTGTTCATTGTGTAATAGCAATGTGGTGAGCCATCAGTATTCTTTCTCTGGCATAATTTAAAGCAAAAAGTGCTTGAATACATCTATTTAGACCAGTATCCATAAGAATTTACTGTGTGTAACTCTAAGGGTGTTAAAATTAGGTGGGCATTGAGAGAAGTCACGGTTTTCCTCCTTGAATAGATCGGCTAGTTGGCATCTTGTCAGATGAGACGTAACAGAGGCTTGTTCTATTATTGATATAAATTGGTTGACTTGGCAGTTGCTACAGCGATAAACCATAATGAACTACAGAAAATGAATGTGATTTTTTTAAGATTATACCAAAAAATAGAATATTTACAGGAAGGCAGAGGGTGACCTGACAAGAGCTCAAGATGTATCTTCTTTGTAGAAAGTAGTGGAAATAGTGTCTTCATTGGGATGCAGTGTGATGTGCTTGTTCATGTGCGCATGGATGTATTGGCATGTGCATGTATGAAGGTGCACCAGTGTGTGTGTAGAGGCCAATTTCAGCATCTTCCTCCATCATACTCCTCATATCTTCATCATCACTGTCATAATTTTTGTGGCTTTCATTTGAGACGGGGTCTCTCAGTGCATCTGGAATTCAGCTATTTAGACTAGCTGGCCAGTGAGTTCCAGGGACCTGTTTGCCTCTGCTAAGATTGCAGGCATGCCTCGACATTCCTGACTTTTTACATGTGTTCTGGGCATCTGAACTGAGGCTGTCTCACTTTCACAGCCTTTTGAGCTGTCTTCCAGCTCCCGGGACTTTACTTAGGACCATACTGACACCTGCTTTTGCTTATGGTGAAGGATTGGTTTTGACTAAGTAGAAAAACCCCTAACAGGAGATTAAACGGGTGTTTTTGTCAGAACAGGGTGCAGAAATGGAACCGTATGAAGGGATTCTGAATGGGGTGAGAAAACAAGAGTCTTGTGGTCCTTAGCATCAGAAATTTGATGTTGTCTGTGAACAGTTTCTGTTAGCATGCCTGATACCTTGTAGTAAAAGACTTTAGAAATCACTTAATGCCCTAGGGTGAGCAGGGACAGCTCCCTACAGCAAGAGGTTTGCTGGGTCTCTATTGGTAAGGCTAATTTTGACAAGTTGCTTTTATAACAGCCTATAAATAATACCTCTCCCAAAAACACTATAAAATACATTGTTTCAGGAATTCTTAGGCTTGCCAGGGAATCTCGCTTCATTAAAAAGCTGTTCTTGAGCTAGTAAGGTGGTTCAGCCTGGCACTTGTGCCAAACCTAACAACCTGAGTTCCATCCCCACAACCCCACATGGTGGATTGCAGCAAGTGTTCTTCTGACCTCCGCACACATGTTATGACATACGTTTACCTCTCTGGCCCTCCCCCCGCTATACATGCAAATAAATAAATATAAAAAGTATTAAATTAGATGTGCATGGAATTTGCGTCTACCAAAGAAAGTGAAAATTTGAAATAAATGGGACCTCGAAAACCTGATGTAATCTTTGGTTAGGGAAAGCAGTAAAACCACCAGCTAGTTGGTAGTAATGACTGCTACAAGAATGTAAGATGTTACTCCAGGGCCAGGACTGTATACTCCTGACTCAGAATAAATACATAGTACTTCACTTCTTAGGATATAGATGTCAAAATGTATAACAATTTTGAAAACAGTATGCTTAGTGTAGATGCTGTAATTTTGGTATGGGTTGAGTCCTTCGAAACAGTAATTTTCTGGCTGTGCTATACGGAGTATCAAGTACGCCAGATCTCATTGAAATTGGTCCTGTTCAAATATATCTCTAGAATCACTAGTCTAGTTTAGTATGAAGATATATTATTAAAACATGAAAAAGTACTTCTGTCTAGCAGCTCTTGACTTCCCTCACCCACGATGATCATCCTCACTCTGTTCAAAGCTTTCCCTGCAAATGCATGTGGCCTAACATTGCCCTTAAGGAATTTCACATTTTTTACCAGGAGCAACTGTCTGTTTTGCATTCGGTTATTGCCTTTGTTAGTGTTTCTATTGCTGCGATGAAACACCATGACTAAAAATCAAATTGGGGAGAAAAAGATTTATTTGTCTTATACTTTCTTTGTTGAAGGAAGTCAGGACAGGAACTCAAACAGGGCAGGATCCTGGAGTCAGGAGCTGATGCAGAGGCCATGGAGGGGAGCTGCTTACTGGCTTGCCTCACATGGCTTGCGCAGCCTGATTTCTTACAGAACCCAGGACCACCAGCCCAGAGGTGGCACCACCCACCATAGGCAGCACCTTCTCCCATTGATCACTAAGGCCCTACAGCTGGATCTCATGGAAGCATTTCCTCAACTGAGGCTTCCCTCCTCTCTGATGACTCTTCATGGTCTCAACTTGACACAAACCAACCAGTACAGTCACTAACCGATCTTACCAGACTTGTACTAAGACTCGGTCTGTTCCAAAATCAGGTTGGCCAGGGACAGAGCCTGCGATGTCCTCTCCACCCTACCGACATGGCAGCCCTGCAGCTTGCTTGACTTTATTCTGCTTCTATGTGGTTCTAAGTAAGTGTACTTGTGGGAGAGAAACAGACAAAAAAAATCGGCCCTTGAGACCAGCCTGGTCTACAGAGCTAGTTCCAGGACAGGCTCCAAAACCACAGAGAAACCCTGTCTCAAAAAAACAAAAACAAAACAAAACAAAACAAAAAAATTGGCCCTCATCCAGAAAAACATCTTAAGCATCTCTTACAATGTATCAAAACAATACATCCAACTGCTGTGGGTTGTACTTGGAACAGTTGTGGTCTTGCCTTAGCAGGGATAAAGTTCTTCTCTTCTTATGTCGACTACATTAAGGGGACTTTCAATTCATCATTACATCAATAATTTAAGATGTTTTCTTTCATCTAAATGTGTCCTGAGGCAGGTACGAGACAACTCATATATTGTAAAAAGAGAGAGTTCTTTATTCCAGTACTCAAAGTTCCTTATGATCTGCAGAAATTAAACTTTAGTTTAATTGAAATTTGGTTGTAATTTGAGGTTTTATAGCTTCCTTGGGCCACCTGCTGCAAATTTTAATGAACCCTTGAAGGATTGCAGCATTTGCAAATACCAATTTAGCTCTGTTCTCCGGTGTTACAGACATGAAAACACTTCTTTTTGTTTAATGTTGACCTCACAAAGTTGCAAAGGAAGCCGCTTGTAGGTTCCCGGCTGCTCAGCCCCAAAATAGTCACACAGAAACAATATTTCTTAAATCCCTGTTTGGCCCATTAGCTCTAGCTTCTTATTGGCTAACCCTTACATATTAATTTAACCCATTTCTATTAATCTGTGTATCACCACGTGGCTGTGGCTTACTGGCTAAAGTTCTGGCATCTGTCTCCAGCGGGGCTACATGGCTTCTCCCTAACTCCTCCCTTCTTTCTCCCAGCATTCAGCCTAGCTTTCTCCCATACCTCTATTCCCTGCACAGGCCCAAGACAGTTTCTTTATTAACCAATGGTATTCACAGCATACCGGGGGGACTCCCACATCAATCCCCCGAAATACCTGTCCATCTTGCAGAATGTTTGTATTTTGATTTTTTTTTTATTCATTAGTGTGTCTATCACGCACACACCAGAGGGGCATTGTGCACTTGGCATGGCTCCTGAGCACAAACAGCTGGAGGAGGACTGAGCCGAAGTTGGTGGCCATCAATCCCTAATGATCCTGCAGTTGCCACCGTCCCCTCCCGAGGGCTGGTTTTAGGCATGTGTGCAGCCATACCTGGATAAGTATACCCAGGTTCTCACACATGAACAGCAGATAGGCTTGTCTGCTAAGCTCTGGGTTTTGCTTTTAATAACAACTTCATTTAGATATAGTTAACGTATCACAATGTCAACTTTTTAAATGATTAAGTTGTTTTGACCATAACCACAGAACTATGTAGTCTTTATTAAAAATGTCAAAATGCCTTTTCTCACGGCAAATGTTTTGTACACATTAACGGTCAGCTTCTCCTTCTCGTTCTGTGTTTGCTGGAGCTGCTAGCTGACCTCCTGTCTGCGCATGTACCTATGCTGGACATTTCATGTAAATGGAATCACACAATATATAGCCTTTTATAACTAACGTTTTCCTTCAACATTATAAGGTGAAAATTAAGTACTTCATTCCTAGTTATGGTTTAATAATATTCCATTTCATGGATATGCCGTATTTTATTTAACCATTCATCTTTGATTTTACTTTTGTCAACTATTTGTGATGCTCCTCAAAACATTTGTGTGCACATTTTTTGCCTGAACATAACAATTTTCAGTTGTTATGTGCATGTATGTGTCCTTAAATGCATGTCTATGAGCATGTGGAGGCCAGGGGTTAATGATGGGTACCACCCTTTATCACTGCCTGCCTTACATTTTAAGATAGACTCCACCTCTCAACTTGAGGTTCACTCCTTAGGAAAGACTAGCTGGCCAGCAGAAAGCCCCTGGGATTCATGGGTCTCTATGCCCCAACCTTCAGATTTTACATGTACACAGCCGTGTTTGGCCTTTATGTGGGTACTGTGGTCAGTTTTGAAATCAGGCAGTACAAGTTCGCAAATTCTCTTCTTTATCAAGATCGTTCTGATTCTTCTGAGTCCTCTGCATTTATACTGGAATTCGGGACACGTTTGTGAATTTGAGGCATTTTTGAGATGTGCTTAGCCTGTGGATCCATTTGGAAGTTATTCCCATTGTACTTATCATTACCAATGTACTAATCCCATTACTATGACAAAGTCACCGTCAAAGGCAACTTTAAAAGGCAGGATTTATTTTGGTTTAGAGCTTGAGTATACTGTCTTTTGTGGTAGAGAAGGCATGGTGGTAGAAACGTCAGCCAGCTAGGTTTATCTTGACTTAGAATTTGAGAGTACCATCCTCTGTGGTAGAGGAGGCATGGTGGCAAGCCATGGACCAGTTGGTCACATTGCACCTGGACAGGAAGCAGGGAGGATGGATTACGACCCCAGTTTGCCTTCTGTCTTCTTCCTTTATGTTCACTCAAGGACTCCAGTGTCTAAGACTGGTTTCGCCAAATGCACTGGAAAGAATTTATCCTTCTGTTATCTAGCAGATGTCCCTGAATGTGTGAAATTCGTTATTCATCCATAGTATTTTAGAATTCACCAATGAAGTGATGTGGGCTTAAGATTTCCTTGTGAAAGTTGTGGGATTTTGCTGAGCATATAAACCTGTTTGGGTATGCATGTGCACTGTAGTACATGGAAAGACTGCTTACATACAGAAGCACATTTCTCTGCCATACAAACATTTTTATTAATTATTTGAGAATGCCATCCATGCATATAATGTATTTGGTCATATTCACCCCTGAGTCCTCCCCACAATTCCTCCAGAAACTTCCTCTATCTTGACTCCCTCAAAACTTTGTGACCATTTTCCCCCTATTGGAGCAATACCCTTAGTGAAAACTGATTTTCCTTCCCTCAACCTATCAACTACGGCTCATTATCCCCACCCTTCCGTCCATGATGGAATGTGCACTGAATTGACCTGCAGTCTCGAGTGGACAGCTGTGAGATCATGAGTCAGCTGTGCTTTCAAGTCCAGAAGACACTGACATTGAGTTTGGATATGTGGATGGAAGCCCAGAAGACACTAACGTTGAGCATGTGTGTATGTACACACAGACATTGAGTGTGTGTGTGTAGACACTGACATTGAGTGTGTGTATGTAGACACAGATATTGAGCATGTGTATGTACACACAGATGTTGAGTGCGTGTGTGTAGACACTGACATTGAGTGTGGGTATGTAGACACTGACCTTGAGTGTGTGTGTAGATACAGACATTGAATGTGTGTATGTAGACACAGACATTGTGTGTGTGTAGACACAGACATTGAATGTGTGTGTGTAGACACAGACATTGAGTGTGTGTATGTAGACACTAAAATTGAGTGTGTGTATGTAGACACTGACATTGAGTGTGTGTTGTACAGAGGCTGGAACTTGATCTTGGTGTCTTCCTCAATCATTTTCTACTCTCATTTTTGTGAGGGATCTCTTGATGAGCCTGACTCACTGATTAGCTGCCCATGGGGATCTACCTGTCTCTGTCCCCCATAGGTGGGGCTCAGACATACACCACCATGCCCAGATTTTATGTGGAAGCTGGAGACACAAACCTAATTCCTCATGTTTGCAAGCACTGTGCTGACTGAAACATCTTCCAAGCCCTTATTTATCTTTTTAAAAGATTAAATTACAAAATCAATCTCCTTTACTTACAGAACTATTTACATTTTTAACTTCTTGGATAAATTTAAGTGCTGTACCTCTTTCTAGGGAAGATATATATATTTCATCATAGCTGTTTGATTTTCTGTAATGTGACTTTATGCTCTCTTGTATGCCTTATTTCTTTAGAGTTAGTAATAATGCCCTAGTTCCTTTCTTCCTTGTAACTACCATACCATTCTGAGATACATAATAAATTCGAATTCACTGCAAAATCAAGAGGTGTATTATTTGTATCTTGTTCCTTTTTGAATAAGGCTTCATTTTGTCGGTCGTGTTGAACCAGTGATTGCTTCACTGTCTTCACTCTGGGGTTGTTTTTCTTGGTGTACTTCTCTGTCTCTTCCTGCGATAATGAACATGTGAGATGTTTTGTTCCTTCCCTCCAGGTGACAGCTATGCTAGGGCTACTTTTTAAATGAAAGTGCTATTTTCTGTGAAGTGCGCCGGCCTCGGGTGTGGCAGACGGCACACCTGAGAACGTTTCAGTTGATTTGTGAAGATGCTCTTTTCTTTTCCTGGAAGTTTTTGGATCTTCTGTTTGTCCCTGTTGGCTTTCAGCTTTTGACGATTTTGTAATGAACAGGATGTGTCTGCCTTACTTTCCATGCCAGATTCTTCCTTACCATCTCGCTCCTCTCGGTCCCAGGTCTCAGTTCCAGCCCTCTCTGCTTAGTGTTTCTTGAAACAGGAGCTCAAGGTTGTCATAGTTTCCTAGCATTCATTTCATTCCGCTCATGCCAACTCTTCATTCATGTCTCTTCTTAGATTGTCATAATTACACCCTGACACACCTAGTCAGCCTGTATTTAACAACTAAAAATAAGTATGATACTCATATTTGAAAGTTTCACTGAGTATTTGCATACTGTTTTTATAGGATCAAGTCAGAATCCATGAGAGAACAGTCTCCAATCCATGATTATTCTATTCACATAACTGATTTTATGGGAAAAACCTGTCAATCCTTTATGGATACTTTGGAAAAGCAACATTACAGATACTAAGCAATAATATAGAATCCCATAAATAAATATTTAAAATAAATTCAAATTTCCACAAAGCACTCATACTCCAAAATAAATTCCAAGTGGACCGAAAAACCTTTCTAAAATAAAATGTTTGCAAATATGTATTTAACTGAGGTGAGAATGAGAAAGTACTTCTAAGCCCGAAAATTTCTTGGTATATTAAGAGGGAACTGAAACATTTTATTACATGAAAACAAAACATTTTTCTTGAAACATTTTATTACATGAAAACAAAACATTTTTCTTTTTCAGTTTTTAAATTTGTTTATATCCCGTTGGTCATGTGTGTTTCTGTGTGGCATTTGTGGTATAGATATGCTTATGCCATACTACACCTGTGGAGGTCAGAGGACGACATATCAATTAATCCTCTCCCTCTCAGGTCGCCGGGCTTTGAGGAAAGTGTCTTTACTTGCTAAGCCATCTCACCTATCCTTTAAACTTTTCTTAAAAAAAAATCAAAGTATAATGACAGCAAAAGACTAAGAATAAACTTGATTACAAATATTAACTACAAATATAACAGTGGGCTAATAACCTAAGCCCTTAAGGAATTCTTGTAAGTGTGGTAGGAAAGCAAGAGAATCTATGCTTTGAGTAAGGACATGGACAGTTTGCAAAGGTGAACAATATCACCAGAAACTCACAAAATATCTCCACTAATAGCCAGGAGGTTAGAAATGAGAAGTAACAGTGCCCCTTGACTGAAAAGCAATGGATTGCTAATATTTAGTTTTGGCTGGAGAGAAGGCTCGCTGATGAAGAGTGCTTGCTGCTCCTCCAGAGGACCTGAGTTAGGATCCTGGCACCCACGTCGGGCAGCTCACAGCCACTTATTCCAGCTCCCGAGAATCCAGTGCCCCTCGTGGTCTTCATGGGCGCCTGCAGACACTCACACAGATACACGCACATACCCTCAAATAAAAATAATCTGGTTTTTAAAATGAGAGAGAATGGTCTGCTTTTCCTTGATAATCAGGCTGTTACCTGAACTGTGACTCAGAGTTGAGTTGGCTTGGGCGACTGCGGTGAAACCCTTAGGTTGGGTAGCGTGTACACATTTGGTTCCTAGAAGGACTTCTTGTAACACTGCCTCTCCCCACGTATGCACCTATGATGCCTTGTGCCACCCAGAGCTTTGCCATCTCTCACTCTCCTCTTTAACTGTCATGTTTTAATAATATTTGCATTTCACAATTGTACATATATGGGCTATAAAATGATTATATAGCCAATACATAAACATGTGGAATTTTCGTGATAGGAGCGGCGGGGCTGCATCCCCAGCACCTGGCCGCCTGCATGGCTAGCTTATGCCCCGAAATAATTACACAGAAACTGTATTCTTTTAAACATTGCCTGGCCCATCAGTTCCAGTCTCTTATTGGCTAGCTCTTACATATTGATCTAACCCATTTCTAATATTCTGTGTAGCACCACGAGCTGGCTTACCAGGAAAGATCTTAACCTGCATCTGTCTGGAGTGGGAGAATCATGGCGACTGCCTGACTCAGCTTCTTTCTCCCAGCATTCTGTTCTGTCTACTCTGCCTACCAAATTTTCTGTCCTATCAGAAACTGTCCAAGCAGTTTCTTTATTAATTAACCAATGAAAGCAACAGATAGATACAGACACTGCGCCCATGTTCCCAAATATGGTTTATAAATGTTCTTTTACATTTAAAGGGGGATATGATATAGATATGAATAATTTGCATATATAATATATATATATATAAAACAAAACTGACCTTAAAATCCATACCAATGCAAATTATTCATATATATATCATGGATTAATTAAAGCAAGCAAGTTAAGAGATTTATCACTTTATCACCTAAATGCTTAGCCCTTCTCTGTGATGAGCACATTTAAAACCTCTTCTCTTAGCAGTTTTGTAAAGCTGATTGACTCGCTCACCGTGCTAGGCAGTAGTTTTGTTTCTAACATCATCCCCTTCCCTGAGCCTGGTTACGTCCATTACCTCCAGGCCGGAGTCTGCATCCACCATCCTGATTTGCTCTTTGTGCATCTATATCGTTTTTACAAATGTGGTAACAGAAACTCTCTGCACTTGCTCAATTTCACTTCCCAGAAGCTTCTCCAATTCCATTCCTCTTATCACAAGTGACAGGATGTCCTTCTATAAGGCTGAAGCGCATCCTATCGTGTGTACGTGTGTATCACATGCTCTATATTCCATCTTTAGTCTCAGAACATTTAAATTCTCCTTTGTGCTTAGGGTCTGTGAACATGGGGAAACAGGCATCTCTTCAACAAACTGATTTCAGGTTTTCTGAGTTAAACGTCAGTGGTGGGATAGCTGGATCACGGGGTAGTTTATACTTATCTTTCAACCACCTCCCTTCTGTTGTGTGTGACTGCTGTGATGTTATATCCCTTCTGTCCTAACAGACATGAAGTGCCATTTTATTGTGGGTTGTTTTGTATTTGTTTTTGATTTTTTGAGACAGGATTTCTCTGTGTAGCTTTTGGAGCCTGTCCTGGAACTTGCTCTGTAGACCACTCTGGCCTTGAACTCCCAGAGATCTGCCTGCCTCTGCCTCCCAAGTGCTGGGACAAAAGGCATGTGCCACCACTGCCCAGGTATTGTGGTTTTATCTAACAGGCATGAAGTGGTTTTCATTTGCATTTCCCCAGTGATCGTTGATGGGCTCCTATTGGAAAACAACTGCCTAGGAAAATATTCATACAGATTCAGCTTCCAGGGCATGAAGAGGCCAATACAGCTATACTCCAGCATAGGAAGGCCGCATCTCAAGTGGGTAGCAGAACTTTCCAGTATCTTCTGTTCTATTCCTTTAATGCTCATGAAAGGAAAAAGGCTAAAGGACCATAGGGGCTCGCATCAAAGTGTGGTGAGCCAATGACCCCAGACAATGTGTAGTAGGATTGGAGTCCCTGTCTCTAGTCCCTAAGAGGGCCCTGCTTGAGGCTTTGAAGTTGAAGCCTAAATTGTAATGGAAGCCTCAATATGTTGGAGATGGCAGACCATGACACAATCCGTGAAGAAGGCTACAGGCACAGGGTGGACCCACTCCGGAAAGGGCTCGGTTTGCTACCAGAGGCAGCACCCAAAGAGGCCTGAAACTGTGTGCTGTGAGTCCATCACAAGTCCCCATGTCAGATATGTTATTGTAGGCTTGTTTTCCTTGCAGGGCCTCAGTTTTTGCTTTGCTTTCTTCTTTATGCCTTTATTCCTTCCTTTTGGTAGGGATTGTTTATTGTAGGATCTTCTAGAGACTCACAGTTAAAGAGATTGTCTTGAGTCTCCGAATTGACTTTAGACCTTTTGACATTGTCCAGGCTGGTAAAGACCAGAGGGGACATTCAAGATGGACTAATGAATTTTGCATTCTGGGTTGAAAATGAGGCCTGAGGGGAAGGGAGCGTGAGTGATGTCGTGATTTAAAATGACGGGCTGGAGTGTCAAGTTGAGTTGTAGTGTTTAATCTTTGTTGTTAACTTGCCTGGATTGGAAATCACCATGGGAACACGCCTCTTGGCATGTCTGTGAGAACATTTCCAAAATGTTTAACTGCAGAGGAAAACCCATACGCTATGGCAGGATTTCTGTCCAGGATTCAGTGTTCTAATTCGCGATGAATAACAAGGGTAGAAATTGCTTCTTTATTAGAAATCCCATTGGCTTTGGCTTTGTCATAAAACATTTAACAAGTTTGACTCTTTTAATATTTGTTGTGTTTAATTTTGTTTTAAATTCTCTTTCAACTTAGTACCTGTATTTTCTAAAAATAACCAGTTAATATCATTACCGTAACTCCTTATAGTTTTAGGAAATTTTCACGTGGTTGATTCACCCTGAAAAATAAGAGATATGCGGGTTTTCGGTGCTGCGTCACAAAGCAAACATTTGGATAAGGTCAACGTAACTCTTGACCTGTGGTGCAAATTCATCGTCTCTCTACAAATCTGTGGTTTAAACTTTAGAAACTACCCAGCTTGGGCTGCATGTGCAGCTTGGGTGTGGTGTAGACTCACCTAGTATTAACATAGCTCTGTGCTCCCTCTCCAGCGCTGCGTGACAGTTGCTTGGTCTCTCAGCAGTTTTCAGGTGCAGGCAAGAGGACCAGGAGTTCAAGGCCATCCTCAGCTACATAGCAAGTTTGCATCCAGACTGGAATACACGGGTCTGTTTATCTTGTAGATTAAGAAAAGGAGAATATCAGAGTTGTTTTGATTTGCATTTCTCTGATGATGAAGGATATTGAAAATTTCCTTAAGTGTCTTTCAGCCATTTTAGATTCCTCTGTTGAGAGTTCTCTGTTTAGGTCTGTACTCCATTTTTTATTGGATTTTTTGTTCTTCTGATGACCAATTTCTTGAGTTTTTTTATATGTTTTAGAGATCAGACCCCTGTCTGATGTGGATTTCACATCAGAATGGCCAAGATCAAAAACACTGATGACAACTTATGCTGGAGAGGATGTGGGGAAAAGGGAACACTCCTGCATTGCTGGTGGGAATGCAAGCTGGTGCAGCCCCTTTGGATGTCAGTGTGGTGATTTCTCAGAAAATTAGGAAACAATCTTCCTCAAGATGAGTGGATATATACCACTTTTGGGTATATATCCAAAGGATGCTCAATCATGCCACAAGGACATGTGCTCAACTATGCTCATAGCAGCATTGTTTGTCATAGCCAGAACTTGGAAACAACCTAAATGCCCTTCAACCAAAGAATGGATAAGGAAAATGTGGTACATTTACACAATGGAGTACTACACAGCAAAAAAAATAATGGCTTCTTGAATTATGCAGGAAGGTGGATGGAGCTAGAAAACATCATATTGAGTGAGGTAACCCAGACACAGAAAGACAACTATCACATGTACTCACTCATAAGTGGTTTTTAAACATAAAGCAAAGAAAACCAGCCCACAAATCACAGTCCCAGAGAAACTAGACAACAATGAAGACTCTAAGAGAGACTTACATAGATCTAATCTACATGGGAAATAGAGAAAAGACAAGATCTCCTGAGTAAATTGGGACCATGGGGACCTTGGGAGAGTAGAAGGGGAGGGAAGAGGAAGGAAAGGGAGTTGAAGAAAATATATAGCTCAATAAAAACAATTTTTAAAAAAGAGGGTAACTTTATATAGCTGATTAATGACTCTCTTTTCCAGCTGTGAAGGGACAGTCACTGTAGCTCCTCAGACCTCCTAGGTGTGACAGCAGAGAAAGGGGAGGAAGGAGCCGCCATTGTCCTCAGGGTTGAGATGAAACAGCAGGCGTTGTCCTTCATGTTCCTGTGAGCAAGTTGCTTCATGCCATATATTAAACAACCCTACACAAATAGGACTTATTTCATAAATAAAAAATAGTCATATTAAACCTTTTCATTCCTTCTTTGATAATTATTGGCTGGTAATAATACACATGGGGAGCAAACTTTGAACTGAAAAATAGTTTTCTTCTATGTTCAGGTCTTTGTAACTGGCTTCTTGGGGGTGGGTACTTTTTGTAAATTAGTGATTCCCTCTCTCCAGAAGTTTGACCTCTTTTGAGAGACTTCAATATCTGAAGAGTGACTATTAAGTGACAGTAGTGATTTCAATTTGTCTCTCTCCTCGTGTGAGGAGTGTGAAAGCTGGATGCTTACAGCAGTTTGTCCAGCGTCTTATAGCACATTCTTGGCAGTGTGTGGTGTTGAAATCTGGGCCTTCTCCGCGCAGCCAGAGCCTCAAAGTGCACACATCCCATCATCAAGTTCCTTGGCCAGCAGCTATTCTAGGAGAATAGTTGCCTGCACTTCTTAACTAACTGCATGAGCTATTTTTAAAATACTGAACGTGGTGATTACAATGAATCTCTTCATTTTTTTTGTGGGGGGGATCTATAGAATTTGTCAAATGATAAAACTGAGCAGCCAAACATGATTTTAAAATTACTTACTTAATGGGACTCTTGTTGGCGGGCTTGCTTTAGAGATCTATGTGTCTTCCCGGAATGTAAGTACTCATTACAAACATTTTGAGAAAATTGGTCTATACTCCAGAACGCTGAACAGTAAGGATATTTTCTGATCTCTTCTGAAAAAATTACTGCTAATTATAGAAAATTAAGTGCAAATAGTACCAACATAGTTATTAGCACCACAGATTTGATGAGCTTTCCTCAAAAAGGAACTATAAATTATATAAAATAGCAATTATGATACTGAATAAGGCTTGTCACTGTATCCCGTGGGTATCTACTCTTAAAAATATGGGATATGTATTCCTAAAAATATATTGTGGGTTAAAAATTGAAGATCTGCCTCTCAGAGCTTTTTAATTCTTTTAACATTTCTTGAGTGTGTGTGTGCATGTATGTGCACACCCATTTTATAATACATACATTTCCATGAATTATTTGAAATCAGATTATCATATCATGAATAATTTTATAGATCTGAGCATGTTCTGAGTAGACCTGATATCACTGACTCCAGTGGCCTGTGGTGGGTAGAGAGGTCATCTCCTGGGATGAAGCGACCAAACGCATGTTTGCCACCTGGTTTTTCATTTAGTATGGACCTTGGAACTCCTACTGTAGGGTGGAAATTTCTGTGGGAAAGTGTCTCCCCAGTGTCGTGAAGGTTATGAGAAGGAAAGGCACCCATGATTATCATGAGTCTGCCTGTGGCTGAGAATGTAGAATGGACAAGTGTTAATGAAAGCGTTGGTTTGTTTGTTGTCTTTGAGGCAAGCTCTCACTGTGTAGCCCAGGTTAGCCTTCAACTCCGTGTTGCCCAGGTTTGCCTGAACCTTGCAGCCCTTATATGCTCTGGCTTTCCGAGTGCTGGGGCTAGAGGTTTAGGATACCATGCACGGAACTGGTATTTTAAATGATGAATTTCCTGTCGGTGCTGGGTGTGTGGCCAAGATTCTAACTCGAACTAGAAAATAAGCCGGATTATCCAGAAGATTAAATTAAAGGTCCTAGAGGATTGGAGTAGAGCCCAAGCCAGAGCGGATGTGATATTAAAGTCAGACCTGAAAGCAGGCGCTCCCTCAGCAAGAGACAGAAAACTGCCACATTGTCGTCTGAGTCAAAAGAAGATTCACTGCTCAGACTGCCCGGGCTCAAACTCTGACATCATCTCCAGTTTTGTGACATTTGTAATCACTAGTTCCATGTCTCAGAAAAACGAGAAGAATTTTACAATCTTCACAGGGCTCTTGTCAGGATTGAGTTGATTTATGGAGAGCCCAACAACAGTGCTTAGCGGGTCGCAAATCTTAATTCTTAGTGGATGTTACAATAATAGTGTGGTATACCGGCCCACTTAACGGTGGCTGTGGCTTTTGCTTTTCCGAAGTAAAGAACCTGGGATAATTACACAGCATGCAGTGTTCCTCAAGGCAGGTTTTCATTACTGAGCCATTTCCTAGACCACAGTAGCTAATGAGAACTTTAGTTCTAGAACTAACTAGTCCAGGGACTCCAGCTGGACGCATCAGTGCCCTGAGCACTCCCTGCTCCCTCCTGCCACTCCCAGGGAGACTCCTGCAGGAACTCCAAAGGAACTGAAAACCTCAGACCTGAAGACAGGTCCCATCTGCCCAGGACAGACTGTGTGACCTGCAATAAGCCTTCTGGTTCCCTCTTAATGTGCTGTTGAGAGCTAGACTAGACTGGTGGCTTTCAGAATGCCTCAGCAAGATATAGAAAACACAGTACGCAGGGTACGTCAAATGAAGGCTAATTCTTCAAACACAGTTTGAAGTTCAAGCTTTCTGTCTTGGAATTTCATATGCATTTGCTGAACGGGAGTCACTACTAAATGAGTTTTGGCTTTGTTGGGGTAAATACCCAAGAGAGATACAGCCGGCTCATATGTTAGGTTTGCTTTAAGTTCTTTGAGAACTGTCTGCACTGACTGCCATAGAAACTGGACTGGTTAACATCCCCCAAGTAGTGTCCACACCATAGCCTCCAGACCCTCACTGTTTTTACCCTCGTGGACTGGTGCCACACGGAGTCACCATGTAGTTTTCACTTGCATTTCTCTGCCCAAGTGGTACTGAATGGTTTTTCATTTTTCTTGGCTAATTATATGTTTAAGAACTGTCCATCCATTTCCTTAGCCCATTTGTTACCTGAGTTATTTAATTTTGGGGGGGGTTGCTTGTGTTTGTGTGTGTGTGCGCGCGCATGTGTGCATTCTTTATATCACAGAGATCATCGCACATCAATGTTTTATTCACATTTTGATCCATGAATCCATGAGGCATTATTCACAGTCGCTAGCCTATGAAATCAACCTAGGTGTTCATCAACAGAAGAATAGTTAATAGTTAATGAATACCATTCATAAACATAATGAAATTCTTGCCACACATGGAACAGAGTGAAGTTACAAGGTTTGCAGAAAAACAGGAATGATAGAAGATCCTCAGTCTAAGTGAATTAAGTCAGTCTCAGAAAATAACAAATACTTCATCTCTTTTTCTTAATTGTGGGTCCCAGACTGTAGAAAAATAAAACCTTATATGTATAGGATGCATGAAAACAAAGGCAAAACTACGCAGTAGAACAAAAGAGACCGGTGGGGGGGGATGAAGAAGAGGGGGGGAAGGGGCTAGGAGGAGTATACCTAAAGCGCCTTATATTCTTGTGTAGAAATTGCATTTGTAACCAATATATTTTGTTTCATTTTGTTTTTTATTTTACATCCCGGCAACAGTTTAACATAATTTAAAGACAAATTATATTTTTTTTAAAAAAAAAAGCTTTAAGAAAAATAGAAGTTTTACCTAGATGAACTCAAAGGTCCCTTCAGCTACTGTTCTGCCATATGTGCTGAGATGCTTATAAAATTGTTCAAACATTGAGCCAATATTGTGAAATAAACCTATGGGTAAAGGCACTGTATCCCAGCTCTGGAGTTGCTGAGTATCTGGAAGAACAGTATGGAGTAACACAGCACGGTGTTTTTTCATACTTGAAATAGAGATAAGGGCAGCTTCTGTGACAGGTCTCTCACCTCAGCGCTTTGACGCATCCTGGTTATGGAGAGCACACACGGCCAGATGCTAACTAACTCTGTGGGCAAGAAGAACAATTGTAACAGGAATACTGCCAGCTCACAAAACCATTCTCTTCAGCGCTGTATGCTGTAACCGTCCTCTTGTTGGTTGATTTCTGAAATAATATCCTTTTCAAATGAAGTGTTTACAATTACGATGCAGCGTTGCCATTAGAAGTAGATGGGAAACAGATCTCAGGAGCACTGGGTTCGATTGATTTGAAGATGGGTGAGGTAAATAAAGTCACCACTTTCTCTCTGGACAGAAAACCTCTACTGATAAATAGGTCTATAGGATATGTTTATAACTTGGAATGCCCAAATGTTTAGGCCTCACTTCAACTTTCTGAAAGTAAAGAAAACGTGTGTTTATAAACATATACACACAGAGATAAAGACGGCTTCTCCTTATAAATGAACTCCTCTTGTAAGCGCCACACACGCGGCGAGTTGGAGACTACCCTGAGCCTTCTCTCCGGTTCTGTCTTCTGTCTACACCCGTGACTTCCTCTAGTCTGCCAGTGTGCACGTGTGTTAATTAAGGTTCACTTTTCATAGTTGCACCGCTGTGGTGTGCTAGCGTGGAGTCGTATCACCTATTAACACTTCAGCCTGGACTCTTCCATCTTGATTTCCAGATAGTTGAAGCTTGATTAGTGACCTTAGGGCACAGGGACGATTCCATGGAGAGCAGAGATCAGGAAGCCCCACAGCTTGAAGTGAGAGGGTTCGTCCATGTGGAGCCAGAGTCAGTGCTACTGGCGGGATGTCAGGAGGCCGGCGGTACTATTGAATCCAGCAGATTGAGATATTGACCAAAGGGTGTCCTACCGAGGAGTAATGAGAAGACCAAGTTTGCCCTCTCGGGAGTTACCCGGTGTGTTGTCTATAATCCACCTCAAGCAGATGTCGGCAGAATCACACAGTTTTTGTCCTGGGGTGATTTAATGTGAATATGTTTTTGGACGGTAAATGATTTGCATGGCTTCTTTTCTAAAATCAAGTTTCTCGAGGACTCGTGAGTTTTTGTTCTAATTTCATTAAACAATCTACTTTACCTCAAAATCATTCTTCTGAAAGAAAACAGCTCACATATAGAGAACAAGTAATTCTTCCTTTAATAAGACATTTCCAATTATAGCCATGGGGTAGCAAATCTGCTGCAGGGTGCTGGGTTTCTCTCAGTGTTCCATATGCTTATTTCTGATTATAAGGAATTCCTGTAAATGGGGAATTACACCCTGTGGGTGGGGAGAAGGTGGATTTTGATTTTTTTTTTAATTATAAAAGCTGTGAAGAGCCCTCACTTTTGGAAAACATTCCTACAAAATATTTTTTTGCCTTAATTCTCCATGCTACATTGACCATTATTTCAGAATTCTAAAAATACTTGAAGAGAACCCGCCTCCCACACTGATAAGATACTCTACAAAACATTTTGTGTCGATGTATGGAGACCTTAGTAAGAGAAAACCCGCCTCCCACACTGATAAAATACTCTACAAAACATTTTGTGTCGATGTATGGAGACCTTAGTAAGAGAGAACCCGCCTCCCACACTGATAAGATACTCTACAAAACATTTTGTGTCGATGTATGGAGACCTTAGTAAGTGTCCTTTTCATACTTCTTTCTATCCAGGCTCTGCCCACACCTGCTCTCTCCAAAATAAGCCTCAGATATTACAATGTCTTCATCAAGTCAAACCTGCAGATAACAGTTGGCCCAGGGGACTAAGCCTTCATTTTATTTTTCACTTGCACTGTTGGTTTAAAAATGTATCTGCAGATTTCAATTATTTTTAAGAACGCTTTAATATCAAGTATGTTACAGTATTGAAATTCACCTTCTCCTCCTCACTTCCAGGGCAACCGCGACACACCGAGGCCAGGTGATTTTCAAAGATGCGCTAGCCCAGCAGTTGTGTGAGCAAGGAGGTAAGAACATAGCAGTCCTGTTCCTGTTGGTTCCGTCTGAGTTATTCACGGCAGGTCCTACGTGTTATGACTGGGCTGCCGTTTCATTAATGTTCCTTTATCAGAATGCTTTAAAATTGAATTATTGACCACTTCATGTCCCTACTCATTATTTATTCATTCCTTATTGATAAATATTGGCTTCTGAACATGTTTACCGACAGCAAACAAACCAAAAGAGAACGTACCCTATTTTCATAAAATTTTCTCCGGAATCGCTTTTAGTTGATGCAGAAGTGATAAATTTGATAGTAGTTATAAAATTGTGCAAAATGAATCCCCTTTGATTTTCCACTTAAGTTTCTAGTTAAATGTGTTTCTCATTATTACTTTACACTGTACTATCTATGGCCTTGATTCGATTGGTCTTATCATGAGTTGCTCATATAACTATATATTTAGATAGACATAATCAGTATGATTTTACTTAAGTGGCATTTGATAAGTTGTTGCTGTCAAACTTCTAATTATTTGCTTACAGATTCTTCACTCAAAATCCCCTCCATAATTTCCAAAACCTATTGTCAGTATTGTTTGGTTAAATTGACTTTTCTTCTATGACTTTCAACAATGTAGATATTTTAAAATATGCCTTAATAGGCAAACTCAGGAACTGTATCATAATGTAAATATTTTCCACATTATGAAAATATTTACTGAAAACAGAATACCATAAAAGCAGGGAGTATCAACATCATGCAAAATATATAATGTCAAAAAAAGCTACATCCAATCACATTTGCCAGTCCCTAAAATTTAAGTTCTCTTATGCTGTACGAAGGTGTAAGTCTATTATAATTGGGTTAGACTATTTAAAATTAAATAAAAAGCTAAGAATATTAATGGGAAAATTCTGAATGAATGAGGACAAAACCTATCTTATATCATAGTATTGAATGTGCACATAATTTAAGTCTGGTCCCTACAGTGTTGTTAAAAACTGAGCCAGGACTTGAAGGACATCACTGAGCTCTGCAGCACATAATCCACAGAAATGGCATTGGTGCAACCAAGATAAGGTGGGGGAGCGACCGCTTCCTGCTGCCAGGGAGGCAGCTGGTGCTGGAAACCCTGTGTTTATTTTGGTTCTTTCTACTTTTAATTAAAACATGATTTCTTCAAATAAAATAACATATTTTTGCATGTAATGGTTTTCTCTGCATAACACAAAGAATATCTAATATGTTTATGAAAGGAAGACCCTTCTCTATATACCACAGTACAGGGCCTTCCATCTATAATATATTTTAATTTATTGATTCTAATTAAATTAAGCAATTAAACAAAGCAGATTTTGTTTTGTGGCACTTGGAACCAGGAGAATTTAAGATTGCATTGTGAGCCAGAAATACCGAGAACGTAGAAGTATCTGGTGTCTGAGAACAGAATGCCGGCAGGTCATCAGCCTTGCTTCCTTTCCTCGAAAGACTGTCCTGCAGATGCTGTCCCAGCAGCTGCCAGAGGGCTGCCTGGACTCACAATCCCTCAGTTCTCATCCCCACCCCACTGGCCCTTCTCTCAGTCCTGCCTTAAAACTGTATGAGGGAGCCCTAGTCCAGAAGTCCAGTGCTCGTGTACCCCCAAACCATCCCTTTTTCCTTGACCAGATGCCCTTCTATGTCTTCTGTTCTGGCTGATTCAGTCTTCCAGATACTCATGCAAAAGGAGAGAAAGAGAGAGAGAGAAGAGAGAGAGAGAGAGAGAGAGAGAGAGAGAGAGAGAGAGAGAGAGAGAGCACAATAATAAAGTTGTAGTGTTTCTGTCTCCATCCGTTGTGATCACACAGTGGCCTTGTCTGAAGCTGATGTCTGTAAGATTGTTTATGTCCCACAAGAGGACACCAAGGCCTGCTGCGAGGGCTAAACCAGCTGCTAGACGTCAGTATTCTTCTCTCTCAAGGCTGAGGAGAGAGAGGAAGCCAGCAAGCCATCATTTACTTTTGGGTTTCAGGCTTTACAAGTCCTTTGCAGTCTGGGAACTGTGGTTGGAACTATGGTGTGACCTTCCTGGTTAGAAGAGGCTCAGCAATCCCCTGGGAAGGCTCCTGCTGAGCAAAGGCTCCAGTAAGGTCAGCCCCGAGATAACAAGTAGGAGCTCTTCAGCAAGGGGAGAGTGTGAAGGGTTCTTTTCTTCTTAAGCTTGCTCGTGTTTTCTAAAAGTTTACAATGAAATTATATTAATTGAGTGATAAGAGAAGAACACAAGTTCTCCCTACCCCTAAATTATAACTGTGAGGTTTGCACTTTGAAGGTGGAGGGGCACTTCTGCGAGCAGGTGGACTGAATTATTCCCCAGGAACTGAAGAGGAATGCAGAGTGCCTATGTCACTCCTGTGCTTGACTGTCCTGACTCTTAACAAGGCCTGTCCCCGTGTGTCCTAATTACCTTTCGAGTGTCCATGTCTCCCACCTGGAAGCCTTTGGAAAGAGGAATCATGTCTCGGTTTCTTTTCCTTTAATACATAATATGCTTGTCTTAACGCGTGCACTTAATAGATGATGAAAAATCAGTGTAAAGGATTTCCTATGGGAAACTTGCTACCTCTCCTGAGGAGCCTTTCCTGTGGAGCACTGTGGGACAGGCTGGCTATCACATAACAGCACTCTGTATATGCTTGCAAACTGTACATTCTGTCTACTAACAGTCTGTTAGTTAGTGGGGAGATGGCTCAGTCACTAATGTGCCTGTCCTGTAAGCGTGAGGACCTCAGTTCAGATCTCAACGCTCACATACTAAACATGGCATACATCCAACACTCCAACCTTGCGGTGGTGGAGGACAGAGACGGGCAATCTCCAGAGATAGCTGGTCTGCCTAGCTGCATCAGTCAGCTCCAAGCTCAGAGAGAGACCCCCCCTCAAAAACCAGGAGAGTGTGATCAAAAAAGACACGTGGCATTGACTTCTGACCACTATGCCCATGTGAACATACATGAACACACACATCACATTCATCATACATGCAAATAAATGTGAAAATTGTTCACAAATCTCCATTTCATCTCCAATGAATTGCCTTAATCACACCTTGGTATTTTTATTTTGTCTTATATTCAGAGGTTCTGGAAGTAACAGGAAACACTCTGCAGATGAGTTCTTCTGGTAGCCGTAGTGCAGACAACAGGCTAGAGTGTATCCTCATCTCTGCCCTGGAGAGGCTGCTGAGTTGCCCCTGCTGTTGGGAGTATGTGTGTGCATGTGTATAGGCTATATGCCCATGTTCATTCACTGGAAATAAAAACACACACACACACACAAAAAAAACCAGAAATGTCTACCAGTCTTCTCCAAGATTATTGAGTACCTACTGTTGCAAGGAGGGGCTGCTTGTTCGTCCCAGCCACTCAGCTAGCTTAGCCCCGAAATAAGCACACAGAAACTGTATTAATTAAATCACTGCTTGGACCATTAGCTCTAGTTTCTTATTGGCTAATTCTTACATCTTAATTTAACACATTTTTATTAATCTGTGTATTGCCATGTGGCAGTGGCTTACCAGGTAAAGTTCCCAGTGTCTGTCTTTGGAGGATCCATGGCATATCTCCGACTCTGCTTTCTTCCTCCCAGAATTCAGTTCTGTCTTCTTCGCCTACCTAAGTTCTGCCCTATCAGGCCAAGGCAGTTTCTTTATTCATTAACCAATACAAGCAACTCACAGAGGGGACTCCCACATCACCAACCGTGCTAGGGTAGGTCATGAGCTATGTCAAGGAACAGAGCCCAGTTGGGTGGGAGGCAGAAAAAGGATGGTCCCAGATCAGGAAGGTCTCAGGAAAAGGTAATACTGGAGCAAAAACCCAAAGAGGAGCCAAGGAATTGGTATATGCCTGTCCAAGAGACTTCCCAAACTGTCACTAAGATTTTAAAGACGAAAAATGGTAGTAAAGTGCTGTTTGGAGAGCTTCAATAAAGATGAAAATTTAGAATGGGCTAAAAACTCCGAAGGAAGTGGACTAGACCAGTTCTCCGTAAGAATTATTATTGGACAATCAAGAAAGAGATGGAATCATAAAATAATATGAATTACATAAAATTCATACTTGCTACATAGCCTAGAATATCCTTAAGGTTGCCTGATCCCCCTGCCTCTACCGCCCAAGTGTGTAATTGCATTCTTATACCCCCACATCTACTTCCAAGAAGACTTTTATTTTAAAAAAAATTAAATTTTGAAAATTCACGTGAATTATATGAGCCTGAAAAAAAAAAAAAACAGTCACCATTGCCAAAACCCTCTGAAAACTCAAGGAAAAAATTTATTCTTTATAGGATTATAAATCAAGCGTCCAGTGTGAAGCAGACGTGAGTAGGCAGCATGGCCGTGACTGGACCAGTTTTGCACACAAATCACAGCCAAGAATGGAGCAGGGAGAATAACGGTGTTATGTGTGTGTCCGCTGGCCTCTGGGCTTTTTGGCATACCTTCTTCAATCACACACACTGATTATTTAGCAAGGCCAGCTGTCAGGCTCAGTGGTCTGACCACAGGTATACCCTGTGGTGCCCCCAAAGGGTGCATGCCATTTATAAACCGTGCAGGGATCCTCTGTGGTTGGCTGGGTGGCAGCGGCTAAAACAGAAAATACTTCATTTCGGAAGAAGAGTTCAGACTTAATCTGATGCACAGAAGCTCAAGCAGCTCTGCCTTCCACTACCCTGGTAGGCTGTGTGGAGATGCTTACTATGGGCGCTGGGCTATGATCATGGGCTCTATTGTTTCATCCAGACATCAAATCCTTTCATTTTAAAATCATTTGGGTTAAGGATTGTGAAAATGTCAGCTGTGAGATCGAAAGGATACAAGAGTTGAATAATCAAACCCATAAAGTAGACAGGGTATCAAACTTAGATGTGTTCCTCAAAAACTTCAAATGTAACTGTAGCACAGGTTCTAATAGGTCCTCATAATTAATGTCTGGAGTCAGATATCGGGGGAAATGCTGAGATATCAGAGAGATGAAGGAGCAAAACCTTAGAACTTACGTCCGTGTACAAGGTCAGGGTCAGGTGTATTTCAGTGGCCAAGCTAATAATGGTGGTCTGTTGTAATAAGAGCGGCAGGGCTGCTTCCCACCGCCACCCGGCTAGCTTTACCCGAAATAATTACACCGGAATCTGTATTCTTTTGATCACTGCCTGGCCCCTTAGTTCCGGCCTCTTATTGGCTAGCTCTTACATATTGATCTAACCCATTTCTAATATTCTGTGTAGTACCATGAGCTGGCTTACCAGGAAGGATCTTAACCTGCGTCTGTCTGGAGTGGGAGAATCATGGCGACTCCTTACTCGGCTTCTTTCTCCCAGCATCCTGTTCTGTTTACTCCGCCTACCTAATTTTTGTCCTATTAAAGGGGCCAAGGCAGTTTCTTTATTACTTAACCAATGAAACAACAGATAGAAAGATGACCCACCTCCATCATTTCCCCTTTTTCTGTTTAAACAAAAAAGAAAGGCGTTCACTTTGACATAGTAAAATTACATATAACAGTTATCAAGCAAGAATTACAGTTACAATATTTATATCTATTTTATCTTTTATCATAACTAAGGAAAACTATAACTATCTATCCATTCTTCAACTCCATCAAAGACTCCAGAAGGATATAATATTACCTAAGTAAACAAGAAATAAGAAACTTCAAACTTTAGAAATGACAGAGACATCTCGCTGCCTGGACAGTCACCCAAAGTTTCTCTGTACCGTTGGGGCATCTGTCTTCAGCCTTCAGGCCCATAGTATCCAGCAGACATTTTCATCAAGCAGGAAATTCCAAAGACAGTTTAGTCACTTTTTGCTGTGTCCTGCAGAATGTCTCTTAGACTCTTTCATGAGTCAGGAACCCCGAAAGACCATCTCACCTTTAGGCAAGTTCAGCAGTCCTCTCTCTGCGGGTTCTTTGTGTCCAGTTTATGCATCAGTCCAGGCATGAGCAGTTTCATGCCCAAATGGCTAACCAACTCCATAAGGAGCCTCTTCAATGCCCATCATCCTCTTGAAGTAGATTGGTGCTGCCAGGAGCAGACGTGTCTCATTATCATGAAAAGCCCTAAGTTATTAAAACATTAAATGCCATATTCTGCAGTCTTTGAAAAATATGAAGAATGCCTATCTAGCTGAAATATATCTCTATATATCTAGAAAATCTAACTAACATGACTACAAGCTTGACTATTATTGATGATTGTCCATTAACAACCTATATACATTACATTTTTAAATGAACTATACAATCATAATACCTTAATCAAGATTAGAAATATGCATATACATATAACAAAATTGACCTTAAAATCCATACCAATGCAAATTAGTCACATCTATATCATATCCCCCTTTAAATGTAAAAGAACATTTATAAACCATATTTGGGAACATGGGCGCAGTTTTTCTCTCCAAACTGCTTCCTGCTGAATGGGGGCGTCGTTAATTAGGTCTTTCGTGGTGTAACCTGTGTGCCAGGGTCATCTCAGTCGGCAGTTGAGTGAAATAATTTTCTGAAGGTGTTCACAGCAACCTTTCAGGAGGGCGTGGTCTATCATACCATATTGGTATAGACGCAATCCACAGAGTCTCATCCTCTGTGAAAACAAAAGAAGACCCTCTCCAAAGCATCATATCCTTAGACCCATATTCTGAAATCATAATATCCTTGTATCCATTCTGGTTTAGCTTGGCAGCCCATATAATGAAATGTCTCTCTGTACTTAGCTCCTTTACAGTCAAAAGTTTTAAAGAAAACACAATAATACAAAGAATCCAGACTCTCCGTGAATTTTCCATTTTTACGTGGCTTATTTTTCTTTATTTCTTTTAATCTATAACTATCTGTACTCTGTCTCTTTAAGGACTTTACCCTTTTTTTTTAAGACATTAACTTTATTCTTTATATATATTTTTTCTCTCTCTCAAGCCTACGTATATTCATCCAACAGTGTCTGAATCAGTTCTATTGTGAATCTGTAATTTCTTTACTATCCAGGAGCAGTTTGTTTTGTGCTTTTAAATCGCTAAGCGCTTAAGAATCTAAGCTGTGACATTCCTAGGTCAAAAACAGGTACTGCCTGCTTGCCCCGCCCAGTCCAACATGGCAGAGCCGCTCGTGCCTCTGATCCTTGTACATTGCACCAGTAGCGTGGTGGAGCTGCTTGTGCCTCTGAGCCGCAGCACAAAATGACTTCCTTTTAGGCACACAGTGAGTCTAGTTGCCATCAAACAAATCGTAGCACTTTACTCCAAATGCTCCATTCAAAGACTCTGTCTCCCGCAGGAGCCAGACAGAGATCGCGATGGCGGCACAGCCCAGAAAGCCGGCATTTTAAAACAGCCAGTTTTTTCCTGTTGCTGAGTCAGGACAATTTCTTTGCCGCACACAACCCACAAACAGCATAAAGCTGTCTTAAATTCTCTCTCTGTCCTTTTTAAGCCCTCTCAGGTTTTACGTGGAGTTCATTAGCACGTTGGGTGCCACTCTGTTGTAATAAGAGCGGCAGGGCTGCGTCCCCGGCACCCGGCCGCCCACATGGCTAGCTTATGCCCCCAAATAATTACACGGAAACTGTATTCTTTTAATCACTGCCTGGCCCATTAGCTCCAGCCTCTTATTGGCTAGCTCTTACATATTGATCTAACCCATTTCTAATATTCTGTGTAGTACCACGAGCTGGCTTACCAGGAAAGATCTTAACCTGCGTCTGTCTGGAGTGGGAGAATCATGGCGACTCCTTACTCGGCTTCTTTCTCCCAGCATCCTGTTCTGTTTACTCCGCCTACCTAATTTTTGTCCTATTAAAGGGGCCAAGGCAGTTTCTTTATTACTTAACCAATGAAACAACAGATAGAAAGATGACCCACCTCCATCAGTGGTCAGCCCAATGCCTAGGAGTCAGTTTAGGCAATGCAATCAATCAGTCAGTCAGTGATATTTTAAGCATCACTTGTAGGTCATATCTACCAGAGTCTTCCTTGGTTATACCCTTATTATTCAGTAGCTTAAATCAATAAATATTCTTCCAAAAACCTAAAATGCAAAATCTTTATTAAACCAGTCTTCTTTCTCAGTATGAGTCAGAACTGTGGGTCACCTTACCTACTTCCGTTGCTGAGGGGGAAAGTAATTCACTGGAATGTTCCCCGAGTTAAAGATTTGCTTGTCAAAGACATCTGTTTCCCCGTGGCTGTTTTGTAGCTTGATTTTCACTTTAGCAGCTACAACTTCTGTTGCTGGCATCCCCAGGCTTGTGATTTACACACAAAGAGGGCTGGATTGGAGGCTGGGGAAGCCATCCAGTAGCGGTGTCCTGCTTCAAGGTCTGAGAAAATACCCAGTAGAGGGAAGAACTGAGGCCCTCCTGGGGCTCTGACAGATACAGTGTCCCTGAGTGATCCAAGACTGGCAAGATTAAGGGGAATGACAGAACTTGCTCATATGGTCACAGTAAAACTTCTTGTTAGTGTCCCTGGGTGGGTCCGGCTACTTTTTACGTTCCCTGGAAAGGGGTGTTTTAGATAGATGCTATTTCTTTCAAGGTGATTGAACAAGGGTGTAAACAGCCTTCTCTGCAGTTCTGGGGGCTGTATACATTCCCACTTGACAGCTTTATCTGGTCTAAAAGTCAAAACACCAAGATTTATGTCAGAAAGGAACTTGACATTGGCTGCCTCTGAATGCCCGTACAGCCAGCTTTCCACTCAAACTGCTATATAATCTGCTTGACTCTCTCATATTTTAAAGGACAGAGCCTAGATTTGAGTATATATAATTACTTAGGAGAGAAATTGCTGTCAACATACATCAATCACATTTTCGTTTTTCCTTGTGAAGTATTATTTCGTACGACTTGTTAATTCATTCTTATTTTGATGTATGTATAAAAATACACTTGAGCCTATAACAAATGAATATAGTTTTTCATAAGTTTTTAGGCATTGTAACGTATTCATATCACTTAGCATAAATTGTGCTCTGTCCTCGGTAGGTGTGTGTGGTGCTGTAACCAGACCAGAGGGAATTGTGTGACAATATGAGAGAATCATACCCTGTCCTAAGATGGTTTGTAATAGATACTACTCCAAACCCACAACTGAAAAATCAAAATATGTATATAGAAAAACAGTCACTGGAAGGCTGTCTTCCAATCTCCTCGGAGGCCCTTGCTCAGCCTTTCTTTCTCTTTTCAAAAGTCCCCTCCTTGGTGATGTTTAAAATGCTGAGGCCATTGTTCTTTGGAGCAGGGATTTCACTCTTGCATGCCTCCCTCTGAGGGGGTTTCACCCTCACACTCCAGCTTCTGTAAGGAACACCATGTGTCCTCCAGATCCGCTAACATACTAGGAACCCGGCCAGTCCAGGGCCCTACTTCTCTTGCCTCCTCTCTCTAGTTTCTTCATGGTTCCTCCCCACCACAGCGTTTGCGCAGATGCTGCAGGAGATTCCATTCCTAAACTTCTTATGGTTCTTGGTGTCCTCACTCCTCTGGTTTTCTTCTCTGATCTCTGTCCGTTTTTTCAGTGCTGACTCAGAGCCAATGAGACAAAGTGTTTGAGAACATGGAATGCGACTCTCTGCATTTGAGTTCCTGTTCCCCTGCTGTCTAGCTACGAAGCTTTTCTGAGTCTCCATGCCCTTGCCGGTTACATGGGAAGAATGACAGTGTTTGTTTTCTGAGTCATGTCACTTCTAAGGGCTTCTAGGCTGTATCCAAAAGGAACAGAGTGAAGGGGTTAAATGCCATCAAGGTCTGGCATGGAAGCTAGTGTCTTGGCGAGTGCTAGTTGTCACTCTTACTTGTAAGCATGTTTTAGTTACTTTTCTTGTGACTGTGACAAAGTAGCTGACAGCAGCATCTTACGAATCTTCTCAGTTCTGTTCAGTTTGGGGTTGCAAACCAGCATGGTGGGGAAAGGATGGAGGCAGGACTGTCAAGCAGCCGCTCACGGTATATCCACAACCACAAAGCGCAGTGCCCAGCTCACTTTTTCATTTCTGTTTAGTCTAGGGAGCCCAGCCATGGAGCGGTGCCACCTGCCTTAATGTTAGGTTTTCCCACTTAAGTTTACCCAATCTGGAAGATCCTTCACAGACATGCCGAGCCCAGAAACAAGATGCCCACGGGTTCCGCGTCTTTTCTAATTGACAATCGTGATGAGCCACCATAGGCGATGTACATTTAGATGCTATTTTAGTATCTTCAACTTGGTTCTACACTGGACTTTACTTTCTTTGAATGCTACATCTTTTTATTGCAGGTCTGTTTTAGTAATCACCCCAAACACTAACCAGGAGCCCACGGAACATCTTTTGCTCATTCATGTCTGTCTTCCATGCTTATTCCAGTGTGTTTGAGATCATCTTATTTAATCTCCTTAGTATCTCTTAAAGCAGCCTTTGTTTTGTTCATAACTACAGCCACGGTTTGGGTTCAGTCATTTTCACCAGTTCATTTATTTCTTGACACAAATTGGATTTGTCATGTAAGTGACCCCAGTCTCCCAGCTCCATCTGCCCTTCAAGGTCTTCTCCAGACCGCCCCTGCTTCTCTTTCCCTCTGCTCCCCTTCTTCCTCTTACTGCGCCCCACTTCCTCTCCACTTCCTTCCATCCTCCTTTGCCTTTCTCCTGGTTGTTCCAATCTCAGAATGTTATTTAAAAATTGATCACATGTTCTTAACCTTCAGGCTAACTTACTACTGACTTTCCTCTATTCCGTGAACAAAAACTATATTTTTTAGTTCTCAAAGATTTTGAAATTTTTAAATTACACAGCAACATTTTAAAATAATGTATCAGCAACTCCTATGGTATATTACTTTATAGTCTTATTTTTTACTCAAAAAATGTTGTGACTGTTTCTCCAAAAATATGTGTGCACGAGCTTGGCAGGACAATGTGTCCCAAGGTTTAGTCATTAGGGTCCTGTTATTGACAGCTCATAAAAGAACCAGTCATACCTGAAAGAGTTCTCTAAGTCATAAAGATATATTTTTGGTCTGATCCTTTTAAATTTAGTTTATATATGAAAGAGGATAAGCTTCTGTAAAACACAAATCAAATTGAAGTGAGGGATGAGAGGGGCAGGGAAGAGAAAAATAATTGCTAATACTGTAGGATTCTGTGTATAATTTAGCTGCTTTAAATATTAAGTAATCTTTTATATTGATCATAACTATTTCCTGAATACAGGGAGAACTATTTTCACTCTAAATTTATAACATTTTTGGAAGTTTAATTATCATACTTGAAGGTCAAATGGTGCTTTATTGCAATAAAATACAAAAAGTAATAAAGAAATTATTCCTGGGGAGATGAAAGTCTCAGATCATAGCTCATTAAATACTAACTTCACAGACCATGTCTAATTTGTCATATTTAGCTTTGGAAATTTAATACATTAGAATTTCAAATTAGGGGAAAAGATACATGAGACCAAACTACCTAGGGCCTTTGAATTCCAAAATTATTTAGGAGGTTAAGCTCTGGTACCCTACTGCCTGTATTTGTGTGAATTGCCGTGTGTGTGTGTGTGTCTGCAAGTGTACATTACCTACCTGATTCAAAGATGGTCTTAAGCACTCGGTGACATGAACAGACAGCCCACTTTCAGATTTTTTTTTTCTCAAAGAACTGAAGGCTTCATTAAACTGAATACTACACCTTAGTAAGTCAGCTGAAATCTGTTAGAGCTACAGTGTTTCTGAGTCACGTGTTGACCTTAAAGCTTCCTTCTGAAACAAGCCATTGACAGGAAATACAGTTTTCAGGAGGAGAGCACGTACAATCTCGTTTTCCCTAGTCAGCCTAGATACTCTGATTGTGTGAGGTTCTGGGAGGCCCAAGCTTTAAAGGACTAGGAACAAATTTCAATTCTTAATTTTCATTCTGCAGTGAGTGGCTCAGTTTCTTTCCCACCTATGAGTGGCAGTAGTCTCTAATGGATACCCAGTATAGAGTTTCTTCCTAACTCTTATTCAGCCTTGTCCAGTGGAAATAAAATGTAAGCCCTATGTGTAGTTTTAAATCTACAGTGGCCACATGCAAGAAACAAAAATAAAATAGTTAATTTAGTTAACACAGCATATGTAAAATATTAAACATTTCAATATATTATAAATGATATAAAATTATTAGTAAGACGTTTTATGTTTTTTTCTGTGCTAACACTCAAAACACTGGCATATATTTTATACACAGAGTTCACTTGAGTATTAGAATATCTGGCTTCTTTAAGGTTTTCTAAATTTGCTGTTAAAAGTATTATCACATGTAAGACTGCCTATCTGTCCAGTCTTAAAAGTCTTCAAACTTAGAGTATCCAAAAAGCTCCTTTTCCTTTATAGTCACATATTGACAAAATTTGTTTAAGAGAGTTTATCTACCTTTGATACAAAGTGTGTGTATATGTCAATACTGTGTACAAATAAATTATTTTTATCAACCCAGTATTGTTAATATGAAATTTGTAGGGATATAACATAAGACGAAAGGCGCTGTGTAGTATTATTTAATGTAACGGAAGAAGCTATGACTGATATCTAAGGTTTCATAGACCGTTTAGATAACACTGCGACTTACAAGTTAGCATCTAACATCAGTTCTCGTGAGGAACCGTATAACATCAATACGTTTCTAGTTTATTTTATGTTTATGCATGGGCGTGAGGCTTGTGCTTGGGTGTGGAGGCCAGAGACCCATGGGGGTTGTCTTACTTCCTCGTTCTTCACCTTTTCTTTTAAGATCAGGTCTCTCACTGAACCTGGAGCGCACCGTTTCAGCTGCACTGACGGTACAGTGGGTACCGGGCTCTGCCTGTCTCTGCCCTCTGGTGCACACTGTTTCAGCTGCACTGACGGTACAGTGGGTACCGGGCTCTGCCTGTCTCTGCCCTCTGGTGCACACTGTTTCAGCTGCACTGACGGTACAGTGGGTACCGGGCTCTACCTGTCTCTGCCCTCTGGTGCATGCTGTTTCGGCTCTGCCTGTCTCTGCCTTCTGGAGCAGGGGTCTGCCTCTCTTTGCCTTCTGGTGCTGAGATTACAATTGTCCACCGCCACCTTTGGCTTCTCATAGGGCTGCCGGGGAGCCTAGCTCAGATCCCACACTCATTCAGAAAGCACTTGACACACTGAGCCTTTTTCCCTACACGTATACATTCCTAGTTTGGAAGTTTCTAAATCAAGCCTATTGCCATAGCAGACACCGGTAATCCTAATGTTTGATTACTCTAAATTTGAGGCCGTAGTGGGCTACATAGTGAGCTCCAGGCCGCCTTGGACTATAGAATAAGACCTTGCCTCAAGACCAGCAGGAACAAATGCAGTTCCACACAGAGCCTTTCACTCCTCTTCCCTGAAGCTCCCCGTTCAGCCTGTTCATATGCACTGTGATATGGGAGAATATGCGTCCGGTGCCGTAGTCTCTCTGTGATTTTCAGATATTGGGCAAACATTTCTTACGTGTGGAGAAAACCTTCAATCAGAGTTAATAATTCAGACAGCCTTTGTGGATCCCTTACAATTTGATCGATTAGAATCAATACAAAGTACAACATCTTTAAATGTATTATCTTCCATTTTGTAAGAGTTCCACAAATGGCTCTAATAAATTTTATCATGGCACTCTCCATAGAATCTTCCATGTGTATGTCTCTCTCTCTCTCTCTCTCTCTCTCTCTCTCTCTCTCTCTGTGTGTGTGTGTGTGTGTGCGCGCGCGCGCGCGCGCGCGCGGGAGCGTGCAAGCGCGCGCGTACATACAGTTTTTCAAGACGGGTTTCTCTGTGTATCCCTGGCTGTCCTGGAACTCACTCTGTAGACCAGGCCGGCTTTGAACTCAGAGATTCACCTGCCTCTACCTCCCAAGTGCTGGGATTAAAGGCAAGCATACCTATCTTAAAATCTACTTTCTAAAAACCCACACAAATATCTTCAGTATGCATTACATATGTGAAGCTGAAGCCACATGACAGAACCGGTCTCATTTTAAAATACTGTTAATTCTGGATTCTTAGTCTGGCATAGCTGATCTACTGCCCCTTGTAGGAGAAGTGGATTTTTCATATCTAGTTGACAGTTTTCTTTGAAAATTAGAAAAGACTTTTGAGTGTGTGTGTGTGTGTGATGAACTCTTTACATTTAGGTAGTGAATTGACATCTCCTCAAATTTGGAAATCATTATGGGTTAGGGTAGAAACGACTGTCAGCAATGTGACCTGGGCAGAGTCCTATGAGACAGGGTTCTATGCAGCCCTGGCTGTCCTGAAGCTCACTCTGTAGACCAGGCTGCCCCCAAACTCACAGGGATCCGCCTGCCTCTGCCTCCCGAGTGCCAAGATTAAAGGTGTGCGCCACCATAACTGACTTAGCATGTTTTTTTTTAACCCTGCAGGGTAAAAAGCCCCTAGCCGTGTGGTGTGATGTTTCATGTGACCTAAGTTCTGTCTCTGCTTTTGTGACTGCTTGTCACTGGGTTTTGCCTTTATGATGAATCAATCATTGTCTGTTCTTCTTTCGTTCCAGCTCCCACGGAAGCCAGTGCTCAGTTTCACCTCGGTAAGTGTTTAAGGATCTGACGCCATCAGCTTCGTACTTGGTCACCCGCCCTCTTCTGGCACTTGCTGTGGAGTGAAAACTCCCAGCTCCCTTGCTCTCTGACCTTCACTGGGGTCACCTAGACTCAGGTTCAGAAGACACTGGAGCTAATGGCCTCCCAGGGAAGGGAGCTAATGGCCTCCTGGCCAGGGCCTTGCCCCTCAAGGACTTCCTTATGTCAGCGCCCTCACTCTTAGAGTTCAGTGCCACCCTACGGCTGAGGGTCCAAAAGCTAAGTTTCTCCAGAGCTCCGGCCCATCACATCAGAGTGAAGAGGCAGGAGCCATGGGTGTGGACACACTGGGGTCATTTTAAATTTAAGATTTCTGCTTGAATTCTTAGGTTGAAAGGGACAATCATTCAGTTATTTTTTCTAACATTAAAGGAAGCTGTTAAGTGATTACCTACTTTAAAAAAAAAAAGGAAGCCATGATTTCCTAACAGTACCGTGTACTTGGTGACCCCAACTCTTCAAGGCAAGGCAATGCGATGGTTAAAAGCACAGATTCTGGAGCCAAACTAGCTATTTTTATCTTATTGCCACCACTTGCCAGAAGTTATGACATTGATCAAGTAATTTGTCTAAGCCCACATGTTAAATAGAATCAATAACAATATCTACCTCACTGGGTTGGTATGTATAAGTGAAATTTCAAATTATATAGTAAAAGGTATCATATTATCTGGTGATGAATGAATATGAAATGTGTTTTTGTATTCACTGAAGCTAACCTGGGGTGGGGATTGTCTCTAGAAAACAATTAACCATTAAGAGTTAAATTTGTCATGTTGTGCCAGTGAAGACTTATTTTAAAAAGCAGTTTCCTACTCTGTAGTTCGATATGAGTGAAAGGAATCGCCTTCACTGGTCCCGGCCTTTCCTGGTGTCTCTTACCGTGAGGTCTCAGATAGGTCCATTACTTGCCTCTTGGGCTTTTCCTTTCAACCTACAAACCCAATTAATTTGTTTTTCTCTTTGGAAAATCTGCCTTGAGAAGCTCTGCTTTTATGTAATGCTACAGCTTGGGGCTCCTCTCTGGCAGCCGAACATATCTGCTTAGAAGCATTCCTTCTGGCTGCCATGACAGGCTGGTGGCCAACAGTGGTGCAGTGAAGTCTGGGCCAAGCTGTGACCTGAGAGAGCTGTGCCCCGTAGGCACGTCCCACACCGCATCCACACGCTCGGAGGGATCATTAACTCACCCCTGCTCAAAGCCTATCACTGGGTCCTCTCCTCCCTGTCCTCATGCCTCAGGCTCCAAGGAGGAGCTATCCTAAGTACATGCTGGTTTGCTGGTTTCCATGGCTTCATTATAGGCTTGCCTGCTGGCATACCTGGTATTCAGGGGGTGAGGACTGCCATAGGTAGGATGTCACCAAAGAGAATTTGAAATTATCTTCCCTGATATCTGGAAGAGATTTTAATTACCCAGTGAGTCCAGAGAATTGTGTGACTGAGCCCCTAAAAGCAGAAAATATCAACTTTGATTAATTTTTCCGAAAAGAAGCTCAATCAAACAAAATGATAAGGAAAAGTCACAGGGGATTTATATTACCCAAAACTTCCCACACAAGCCCCCCAAATCCAGCGAGAATGTTGTTAGAGCAGTAATTACCTTCTCCCTTCTCACTGTGAGCACACTGACATCGTAGCTGGCCATGAAGTCATTTTGCCCCGCCTTCTTTTCAAAGCAAGCAGGTACTCTACAGTGTATGAAGATGTTCTTTGGCATGCTCAAAATCCTAATGCTTAAAAACAGGCATGGAATACAATTGCAAGGTGGTGCTGCTGGAGTTACGTCCATGGCTGGCATCCCCGCATTCTCCCTGATTTTTAAATTGGCTCTATAGTTACACATATGCATTAGTTACATGTATAGATAGTATTTTTCTGTGCAATTCTGCTGGTTCAGCTAAGTTAGCAATTCAGAGCATACTAAATGAATAATGAATGAGTGAGAGGAATTCTAAAATCAAGCCAGGGCAACAGACCGACCGGAAGGACAAGAGAAAGTGGGTCAGAAGAGACCACGGTAGCTGTTTGGGCTGCGGTAAACAGAATCCTCCAGGCCTCAGTGAGCAGAGCAGTTCTGCCCAGGCTGTGGCTCAGTAGACGTGATGTGGATCAGGATGGAGTGACAAGCTCTGTGTAATGGTTTTCCACACTGGCCCTCCTGAATGTGACCACTCAGTAGCTTCACGGAGTCTAAACACTAAACAGCAAAGTCTTCGCCCTCAGCATTTAGAGGCAGAGCAATCACAACCACCTGCTTGTTTAGCTGTCAGTTTTCGTTTAAAATACGATTGTTCTTCCTACACGCAGCTTGTTGACACCCACAGGTAATCCCCTGCATCGTGTAACGCCTCTCTCAATGCTCTCTTCCTCTCCTAGCCGAAATGCACAGTGACAGTGTGATCCTACGGGATGACTTTGACTCCTACCACCAACTGGAATTAAATCCCAACATATGGTAAGTAACAGGAACGTGCTGCCTTTTGACCGGAGAAAGGATGCTGAATTTGTTTCATGAAAATGTTTTCTCCCTGAAGGATCATTTACTGAAAATTCACCTGCTTTTGAGTAGTAATATATTGGTGAAAATGGTTAATGGTGGAATTAACTGTATACCAGCCACATGGCCATTAGGGTCTTCTTTAAAATTGGATGGAGGTGTTCTTCAAATCTCTTGGTGCTTGGATGGATACTTAGTTTTGTAAGATTTTCATAGTTTATTCTAGTTTACTTTTCTGTTGCTTCAGTAAACACCATGATCAGAAGAAGGAAGTTGGAGGTTTATTTAAGGTTACCTTCCAGGTTCATCACTGAAGTGGGACCTGAAGCAGAGATCTTGGAGGAACACTGCTCACAGGCTTGCTGCCATGTTCGTGTTCAGGTGCTTTATACAGTGAGGGCAGCTGACTCGGGATGGTGCTTCCCACAGTGGGCTGAGCTATGAACATCAGTTCGTCATCAAAAATGCCCACAGGACAGGCCAATCTGCTGGAGGCAATTCTTCAACTAAGGTTCCCTCTTTCCACGTGTGTCAAGTTGACAAGATTAGCCCTCTTAGTCCTATAGAACATCATGCTAGAATGTATTTAACAATTATTGCTGAGTGGAAGAAGGAAAATGTCTCTTGTATAGTGACAAATGGCTTCATCATAAACTGAAATAATCTCTCCTATTAGTTCTCCTCATTATCCGATTTTCTTTAGAAGGCTTTTAAGTATAAATTCCATGCAATTTTGAGGACAACAAAATAATGTGTAACATGAAGGGGCCTACTTGTCGGCGTTTTCTGTCCCGCCCAGTACCCCACAGCCGGCAAGCCCCAAAGAAAATTACACATAGGTCTCCATAAATTATAAGCTGATTGGCCCATTAGGTCAGGCTACTTATTAGCTCTTATAGCTTATATTAACCCATTATTCTGATCTATGTTAGCCATGTGGCTCAGTACCTTTTTCAGTGGGGCAGATCACATCCTGCTGCTTCGGTGGTCTGGGCAGGAGTGGGAGGAATCAACTTTCTCCTTCCCAGAATTCTCCTGTTCTCATTGCATCATTTCTACTTCCTGTTTGGTTTTCCCACCTATACTTCCTGCCTGGCCAATCAGCGTTTATTTAAAACATGATTGACAGATTACAAACAATTCTCCCGCACCAATAATGAACTCAGATTCAGTCTTTAGAAACCTTTGTATAAAACTTTAAATCTAAATACGTTGGCTGTAGATTACAGTTTTGCTTATGTATAACATTTTTGCTGACCTTAGAATAGGCCTGTGAATCAGACCTTTTGGGAAAATGATCTGAATTTTGGGCTTTTTGTAATATGTATATGATTGTGCAGGTAAAGAAGAGTTTTAAAAAATGCTAAACTTCGAACCTGGACTGAAAACCCAAGCAATAGCAATACTCAAGATTAGAAAGCAAATGATCCTGTTACCCTTGTCAGCATATGAGATCACTCTTTTCCTAATTTTTATTGTTTAAACAAATATTTTAGTGGCATAATCAGTTAGCATATTACACTCACACAAATATTTAGCAGGAATTGTTTAAGTGGGTTTTTATTGTTAGAAATGACATTTCTCTTGAGTAGTTCATAGCATGGGACCCAGCGGAGGAATGAAGCCCCAGCAGGATTCTCTTGGAGAAAGTGGCCCTCACACTGATAGCTGAAGACGACAGACAGACAGAGCGCCGTGGGTGTAGCAGTAGCAAGGGGTCTTTTACGTTTTCTCTAGAAAGATATATGAGTGTGAATGGTGTTAAACAGAATAAAATTTCCTAACCCAGACAGACCCATAGTGTCTCATAATTTAGATATTTAAGAAAACAATGAATCACAGGATGATCCTTCTCTAGGAAAAATCCAAATATAAATGTCTTGAAATAAATAGAAGTTTGTTTTAAGAAAAGGCAAAAAAAACAACAACAACAAAATACTTAGGCGCCATGTCTGACCAGAAAAAGTTCTTCCTTTTCTCTTGACATCCATCGCTTTGCCTTCCATGAATATAGATGTTAACAGATGATTGGGTTATTTCAGGAAAGTTCATCTCTGTCAGGTTGACTCATCGTCTCCAGTTTTCCTCACAAATACAAAATGTGACTTTTATGGGATTCAAAATCTGTTGTTGTTTTTAAAAATCAATGAAATGTGATTGATTTTTACTTCAACTATTTCCATGATTGATTGGGTATGATCTTTCCTGGTCAAAATTATGGATTTTATGTCCCATTTGCTTATGCTATGCTTTTTCCATTCTTTTGGACGCTTCCCCCTTTTAACCTTATAGTACCAGCACTCCTGCTAGACGTGCTTCTGAGTGCGTTTGCTGCCTGCTTGCTATGACAACCCTTTCACATCGTTCCTTTAAGACTTTCTCTCTCCTTCCTTCCTTCCTTCCTTCCTTCCTTCCTTCCTTCCTTCCTTCCTTCCTTCCTTCCTCCTCCTCCTCCTTCCTTCCTCCTCCTCCTTCCTTCCTCCCTCCCTCCCTTCCTTCCTCCCTCCCTCCCTTTTTTCTTTTTTAAAAGAAAATATAAGCTGTGACTCTCCTAATCGAGAAGGCATTTTTTAAATTAGAATTGACACAGCTTCTGAGATCAGGCCAGTATAGTTTAACTTCCGAACATGTAGCTTGCTAACTGAGCACCCTGAGAAAAGTAAAGAGCTCCCTTCTTTCTGTGACCCCCATTTCTTGCAGCACAAACGAGGCCTTGAGAAGTGAGTGCTTCTACCACACCTAATCATGACAGGTGTTCATGAAAGCTCGTTCTTCTCCTAATTCATATTCCTCCCTTTCCCCTCTCTTTCTCCCTCCTTTCTTTCTTCTCCCCCTCCCTCCTTTTTGCCTTGCTTCCTTCCTCTTTCCATCTGCCATATTCTCCCCACTCTTCCGCCTTGCTTCCCTTCTTCCTGTGATGGGGCTTATACAATGGGCTAGATTTCTTCTAAACCCAGACACGAGCCTTAAAAATGATCTTGATCCGTTTACCTGATGCTTCAGTCTTTGGATCACATTTGTATAAGAAAATCTGATTAAGTATGCCTGCATTGCATTCAGGAATGCTGATTCGCAGAATCACAGGGAAGGGCAAAGAGCATCATCGGGTAGCCGGGACCCCTTAAACATAAACTCCATCAGCTCAGAACGAACACCCAATAAATTCAGATATTCTAGTGTGTGTGTATGTCTATATATGCATGTCATGAGAGTTTATACGTGTGTGAAGGTCAGGACAGCCTTGAACGTTGTTCCTCGCTTTCAGTCTTGTTTGGGACAGGGTTTCTGTTGTTCTCTGAGGAGTGTATCAGTGTCTTACCTGTGAACTTCATCCTGTTTCCTCTTATCTTACTGGAGAAATGCTGTGATTACAGACATGCATCGCTGTGCCCTGCTTTAGATGGGTCCTGGGGATTCGAACTCAGGTCCTCTTGTTTGCTGGACAAGTGCTGTATGCCCTGAGCCATCTCATAATCAAAGACCTGATCGAAACTGGGTGACCATAAGGAAAGGGTCATCATCCACACCACCTCCGTGTCTCTGCCCATGCCACATGCCACCAGAGGGGGCAGAGTGCTGGCTGTGGCACTTAGGGCCACATTCCCACAACTAAACACCTCGCCAAACAATCTTCCTGAAAAGAAAGATGTGGCGCTCATACCAGTGTGGTCCCCACATGGGTCTAGAACCTTCGTGAACATCGTTCAGTTTATAATTCCTGTGGACAACCATAGGAATTCAGGGGGAAAATCAGAAATAAACTACATTTATAGCTGTGTAATTCGTATGGACAATCAACAAAAGGAAAAATGGTCAGGCAATGGTGGCACACACCTTTAATCTCAGCATTCAGGAGGTAGAGGCAGGCAGATCTCTCTGAGTTCAAGGGCAGTCTGGTGTACAGAGTGAGTTCCAGGACAGGCTCTAAAGGTACAGAGAAACCCTGTCTCAAAAAAAAAAAAAAAGCACATAGAAAAGTAGAAATGATGCATTTTAAAAGCTTGGTCATTCACTTATTCGTTCCTATTAATTTCTTCTAATGTTCATTTTTCATTCTACTTCATGCAGGTTTTACTCTCATTTGTTGTCTTATTACAAATAACTACACATGAAATACAAAAAAATAAAAAAAATGGTATTCCCATGATCACGGATAAAGCAGTAGTGGCGTGTTTCCGCCAAGATTTGGAGGGCAAAGGTGTGTAATCAAGGAACATTTTGTACGTGGACGTAGTAGTGAATGAACTCTGTGCTGAGTAGTTTAAAGATTTGACTTCAAAAGTGATCATTTTGTTTAGTGAGAAGATCAATGAATGAGAGAACATAAACAATAAGGCCTTTCCCTTTCTCTTAGACTTATATTCTCTTTCCCTGGAGCTGCTAGCTATGGTAGTGGTTTCTCTGTCCTTTAGACATTATTTATATAAACACAACTGTAGTGACGAATTTCATTCACAAGCTTGGATAGTAGGAAGTCACAGCTTCCTTTATTTTCCCGTAGCCCCCCACCCCAATTGTTTTTCTTTTCACCCATTAAACCTTAATTGGATTCAATTCTGGTTTACCCTCTCCCATTTCTCTAGATTTTAGCTAAGTTTTAGGAGTGGTATTAGTGCAATGGCATGTGGTAAGTCATCCCCCTGCCTCCACAACCCCCTCCCAGTGCCCAGACGTGTTTCTGCAGATGCCCTCCAAGTCCTCCATGACCAACTCTAGTCCTTGATGACTCCAAGCCCACAGAGACGCTTTGTTCCTGTCCTCATCGCCCTGCCAGGGCAGTTACTGCTTCTGTTCTTGCTCCCTGCATCTTGACTAGAGAAGAGGAGGCAGTAGAACCTTCCTGCACTCAGCTATGCTGGCCAGACTTGTAGCTGTTGTCCTTCCTCCCCCGGGATGCATTGCCTCTTTGTCCCTGACTTTCTGCCAGCCTTTTATCTCTCCCCCCTCCACCTGCTTCTGTTTACTTCCTTTGAGAGTTAAGTTAGGAACAAAGAAATCAAGCAGGCAGATAGAGTAGTTCTCAGACTTGAGAGAGACTCGTCTCCCTTGGCCTGGATGGTGGACCGCACGCAGGCCTACTTCTGAAGGACAGCAATGTCCTCAACAATTCTCAAGTGTCACTGAGCCTGCCTGGGTGTGAGGGAGTACGGATGGAGCAACAGGAGCCCATTAATGCTGCTGACAGCTCAGTCAGCAGCTGTGCTCAGTACAGCTGCATCGCTGGTGATAGAGGACCCGCAATGCTCCCCCATGCAGAAAAACCCTTTGAACCCTGTCCCCACAAAAGGGTGGCAATCTCATATGACTACATTTAAATTTAGAGGCAGATTAGAAGCCACGAATCTGAAGGGCTGTGGATTAGCTCGGAGGTAAGGCATTTGCTTAGCACGCACAAGGGTTTAGATCTGAATCCCTGTATCTCCAGAAACCACAAGTACGCTTCATCTCGTTAACATGTCACGTGGGTGATTACAACTTCACATTGGTAGTATAAGTTCTTTGTTATGAAGTGAACTAATGTGACATCATCATTATGAAGCAATAATAATCTTGAGAAAGGATATGAGGCATGGATGTGCTTATTTGTCAAAATAGAGATGTGTGCATTTCAGTTCTATAAATGTATCCCAATTAAAAAAGTCATCAAGCTTTGGCAAAATGTCTCAGCAGGTAACAATGATGGCCGTGCAAGCCTTGGGAGCTGCATTTCCTCTCTGGAACCCATGTAGGGCAGAAGAAAGTGACTGCGGACTCATTTCTACGCTTGCACTGTGGCATGCACAGCTACACATGATAATAATAGAATAAGAACAGAAGAAAACAAAAGAAAAGCAATAAAGCATATTTCTAATTTACAGTAGGAGAGAAAGGAGGGAGGAAGAGAGAAAGGGAAACAAGAATAAATGAATTTTTAAAAATGATTAAGTAGAGTTTGAAGTGTCTTTGTCCCCCAGGCAATTTTAAGTCGAGGAGGAATCTTTGTTTTGCCGAAGGTATCTCTTTCATGCTTATTTTCTGAAGATTGCAGAAGGCATCTGAGGCTGTAACATCCCGGATGCTCTGGCAGGATGTCCAGAGTGACTAAATATCACGATGATAGATGGCAGCCAGAGGACAGCAGATGCTTCCCTCCTGCACAGGACAGGACAGTAATAACAGCAGAACGTGCCCTGCAACCTGATAGGGTCAGGAGCTGCTTCTCCAAGGAAGCCTCTTCGCTAAGTGTGTTGTGATAACCACAGGGATGAGAGGCATCTGGGAGAAAGACGTAGGTTGTCTCAAACCCTACCGGGTGAGAAGGCCTCTGTCGGCTATTACAGTTCAGAAAACTCCAAAATCTACAGCGAGAAGACCACAGAGTCTGTGATGTCTGCCTTCTCTTGGAGTTGCTAATTTGTCAAAGTGATTAGTATCAGAACAAAACAATGATGATTTGGTATAGTATTGTACTTTTTACTGAGAGAATCATTGAATAAAGAATCTGAAGCCCTGATCTTAGTCTACTGGAATCTTCATCGCTAGCCCCTTAGCTAGCACTCGGGAAAGACCAGGCCCGTGGTTGTACCACTTCACAGTTCACCAGAGTGTAGGAGACCCCGTCACTCCGTAAATAAGAGGACAAGAGGTCTTTGCCACTCGGTGAGCAGGTGTGAGAACCTCAATGTAAGTGGGATTTCAAGATTATCAGAAAACGGGGGAGATACTGGGTGCAGTTATCTTATTTGGGTTTGCTTGACAGAGTTTGTGGCAGTGAGGTCGGGGTCAGTGGAGCTTGTAGGGTAGAATAAACCTTATACATAGCTTTTACAGAGTAGGTCACTCAGAGAGATTGGGAACCGGTAAGAAAAGGAGTCAAGAGAGTGTTCTATGTTGACAAACGATTGTCAGAACCTCTGTTGTACTTCAGTGTTGTAGAATTAAATTTTATTTTTGGACACTTGCGGTATTCTGCTCTCATATGAATCTTTTGCAGCTTTTCCTGTTGTTTCCTCTCTGGTGTATTCTCCATTGTTTTCATTGTACTACAAAACTTCTCTGTCTCTTCTTTGACATCTAATCCTTCCCCCTTATAATTTTGTACTGCGATGTAATTGCTCAGGGACAGTCTTTATCTTCAGTAGAAAGGTGAACCAGGAGGTACCCACTAATGCAAGGTTTCAGTCTGAGACTATTACTCCCTCCTTTAATCTGTGTTTGAGATGACAGCCACAGGAGCTCACTCCGTGGAATTAAATGTCAGGTACATTCGAAACCAGTGAGGAAGTGTTTCTTCGAGCAGTGTGCCGTAGAATTCGCCATAGGAGGAAATGGGAACACCGTGTGCAGTGGTAGCGTTTCAGGGGGTTATTTTTAACCTATTTGTCACTGTGCCTGTTAATGAAGAAGAGATCAGATTTTCAACTCCCTAGTGAAATCGGAAGACTTCTCTTACCTTCCACAGAGAGAAGTAACGAGAAAGAATGAGCTATAAATGGAGTTTGTCATTTTCACACTGAGGGGTGTTAGCTCTTTAGGAAGAAGGCATGACATGCTTGAAGGTGAGATTTTTCTTAGAGAGTGAAGATACCTTGCTGCTTTTCTAAAACCATTATATATTTAAGAAAAGAAGTGAATTTTTGTCTGAAAATTTAAAAAACTTGATTATTAATTACTTCAGGATGGTTGCATAAATAACTCTCAAATATATGGCCATACTTTCTTTAGTACAAAACATTGCTTTGTTGCAAATAAAGTTGCATGGTGGCATGACGGTAATTCCAGTACCTGGGAGGCTGAGGGAAGAGGATTGCCCTGAGTTCAAGGCCAGTCCTGCCTAGTGAGCACTAGACTCACTAAAGAGACATAGCAAGACCTTGTCTCAAAAAAAAAATCAAATATGACAAATAAAATATGGCTGAAGGCTGTGGAGGCCTGAGAATGCCTAGGATGACCAGATCGGAGGAGCTCAACTGATTGCTCAGCAGCCCATGGCCTGAGGACTCTCATTCACTCTGGTTTGTCTAAGGGCCTTGATTTGTTTTTTCTTTTCTTTTGTTTTGTTTTAATTGGTTTTTATTGAACTATATATTTTTCTCCTCTCCCCTCTTCTTCTACTCTTTCCCATGATCCCCATTCTTCCAATTTACTAAGGAAATCTTGTCTTTTTCCAATTCCCATGTAGATTAGATTTATGTATTTCTCTCTTAGGGTTCTCTTTGTTGTCTAGGTTCTCTGGGATTGTGAATTGTAGGCTGGTTTTTCTTTGCTTTATTATGAAAGCCATTTATGAGTGAGTACATATGATATTTGTCTTTCTGGGTCTGGCCTTCCTCACTCAGTGTTTTCTAGATCCACCCATTTGCCAGCAAATTCCAAGATGTCATAATTTTTTCTGCTGTATAATACTCCAACAAGCATTTAGGTTGTTTCCAGGTTCTGGCTATGACAAACAATGCTGCTATGAACACAGTTGAGCACATGTCCTTGTGGCACGATTGAGCATCCTTTGGGTATATACCCAAAAGGTGTGTTGCTGAGCGTTGAAGTAGGTTGTTTCCTAATTTTCTGAGAAATTGCCATGCTGATATCCAAAGGGACTGTACCAGTTTGCATTCCCACCAGCAATGCAGAAGTGTTTCCTTTTCCCCACAACCTCTCCAGCATAAGTTGTCATCAGTGTTTTTGGTCTTGGAAGGGCCTTGATTTATAAACCACACATCAGCTTCTCTCAGCACAGTGTAATCTACACTGGGGCAGAGACACATTATCTTTGGATCAAAGGGTTATAACATGATTTTCTTTTCTTTTTCCAGTTCTAAAGAACTTTTTATGAACAAGACCAATATTAAAATTATTTTAATATCTCTGTACAAAAATACTGGTGAATTGACAATTCTGGCTCATTGAATAGCTCACTGCTTCTTTGGGGGCAGAGAGAAGATTGACCTCTTGAGAAGTAATAAATTATGGATGGATAATGCGATGTCCTAGGTCTTGGGGACAAAGGTCATACATCTCAAATGAGAATCTGATGATAAGTGATTGTCGGTGACTTTCCAGGTGACTACCTCCTTTCAGAAGCGTTCCTGACTAAAGGCTTCTTGGTTTCGCTCTGATCTGATGGAGGAATGAGTCATGTCACCTGACAGCTCAAGGAAATAATATTTCAGTTATTTATTTATTGTCGTCGGGATGATGTCACCACCAACCATTCATAAATCTTCAATTGTGAAAAAGAACTCAATTTCCTCATCAATCCTCCCCCTCTTTCCTGTGTCCCAAGGGCCTGCTGGTCACTGCAGTGTGGGGGTCTCTGTCTCCGGAGCCACATGAAGCCCCTGATCCTCCTGGCTCTGTTGACCGGGTGGCTGAGTGTTTTGGCATGGCTAAAAATTTAAAAATCAGAATAAATGATGTAATGATATACTTTGAAGTGTACTCCCTACTCAAATGCACAGCATATAAAATTCTTTGTCTCGAGATAAAAGCATGAAAACCTAAGTAGTACATTTGTTTTAAAAAGATAGAAAATAGCAAACTTAGATGCTACAGGGTTGATTTCAGTGACAGCAAAGCCCCAGTCCAAGAACTTCTTCATCTTTCATGATCATGGTTTGAGCCTACATAGTTTGGTTGAACAACCTTCATAGGATTGTTTTATATGTTTGACAGCAAATGAAAGAAGGGAGAGGAGGGAAGAAGGAATTAAAAATAGAATATAAAATAGGTTTTGATTAGTTATCCAAGGATAACTAAAGCAACCAAAGGGACATTGAACTTAATTCTTACGTACACCAGCCCTGGGAATTCACTCATGAATTTTTCTCCATGAAATCCATTTCGTTGTCTTATTTTTATTAGTGAAACCAAGTCTTTTTTTTTTTTTTAAAAAAATAACTTTAAGAATAGTCACTACAGAATGTCATAGTAAGCTATGGCAGTAGAAATGGCAATCCTTTGCAGCACAGCACAGGGTCCTTTCACAGAAATGGAGTTCTTGTCTCTTCCTGCTGCATTCAGGGTCGACCTGGATTCTGGTCCTGTTTATTCTGGTGCTGTTTATCAAATACAGGGGTAATGAGATGCAGTGAGGTCGCAGGTCCCTGCTAACCTGATGATCTGTGAACTCCGGTAATAGAGCACGCTCACGTGGAACCTAACCATGCAATAAATAGGCCCACAGAGGGCTTGATAAATGCCACTCACACATTGTCTTTGAAAAATACATGCATTTCCATTAAGACGTGTTTTAAGCATATTGTTCTTGATGGGTATATTTTGACATGAACAGTTCATACAATGTGCTATGGTGTCTGTTGAATTCTTCTGTACAGCTTTTTCAAGCTGGGGAAATAGGAAGAAGGAGAAAGTTTCTTGAATCAGAGCAACATTCCATACTTTTGCCATTAGGTAGAGAGAAAATTCATTTCTAATCCTTAGCCCGGGAGGTCACATTCCTTTTTAAATTGAGAAACAAAAGCCTATTTAACTGGGATTATGTAAAACTTCCTCCTTCCCACACATCTGGAAGACTGTGCTGCCGAACCCTACAAAGCCTGATTTTCCTCAGAAGGAGCTCAGAGGAAGAAGCCCTATTATGAGACCATAGATTCAAATGTCACAGCAAACAGCACCTTCCATTCCCCTCTGTGAGCACCAGTGAAGTTGGGATACTCATCACCAAATCTAACCCCAGTTCCTGGAAATATGAAATGTTCCACAAAAGAAGAATAAAATTCTAGGCATCTAGAAGTTTTTAGTTTTTGAAAAAGGTTAGAAGGCAAGAACACTTGAGAATTGTTCTGAAATCTTTAGTTAGCGGGAATGATTCCCGATTTTATGTGGTTATTTACATCTGCAGAATTTTAGCATCCATCGTGTTATTCAGACACTTCACAATTATCTTCTGAGAAACTCGAGGTTTCCTTTGTTTGTTTCTGTCTGGTTTCCCTCAGAATGGTTCCCTCATCTTGAATGATGGCTTTTCTTGCCCTTTGTGGCAACAAACTTCTCATGTGGAGTGTACAATGTTTATCTTCTTGATAGAAAAGAAGATCATGTGATACATTCACGATCAGGAATTTCACACTGACCGGCTGCACAGGGTGGTTAAAACAATTAGAGAAAGAAACCCCACTGCCAGTGAAACAAGGGGATTTTAAGGCGTTAGAGTCGAAGAAGTTATGTAGAAGGACTCTGGCAATAGTCTGAGCTCAGAAACCAGATTCTAAACACCTGAAGTGCGACTCAGGTGAAGCAGGCAGCGTCAAATGGGGGGAACGCAAATTAAATAATCCCACACCAGCTCCAAACAGGGTATACTAGGTTTTTCTTTATTAAAAGGGAGACTCGTGGAACAGGAATGGGGTCCAACATCCAGGTGTGGAGCATGGGAAGAGAGGGCCGAGCGGGCGGGACCGTGGCTTTTTGGTACCCAAAGCCACGCCTCAACCTGGTCCTCAACTGGCTGAGGGCAGTTCCCCATCACCCAGGGATACAGTTTTGGACTTTTTCTTTGTGTGTGTGCCCTTCTTAGTCCCCCTCTCTTTAAAAATATATACTGTTATGATTTTAATCAAATCCTAAGCTGTCGTTTCTGGTGGTCTGGGTTGTCATCTCCAAACATCACTACAGCCAGGGAACATCATTTCCAGTGTAGTCATTGCCTCTGTTTGTGCTGCCCAATGAGACAGTCACGCGTCACATAAGTCAGCTGAGCATTTGAAATACGACTAGTCTGAATTAAGAAATAAATTACAACTTGGGGGCTACTATAAAAAAGAGACTATCAAATATGCCATTAATAATTTTTATGTTAATTACACGTGAAAATATAATTTGACTATATTAAGACAAATAAAACATCTTGAAAATTAATTCGTTTGTTTCTTTAAGTTAGACCTTCTTGTTTGTTTTCTAATTCTGCCATGTTGGAAACTGAGTGTAGGACCTTGAACTTGCCAGGCAAATGCCCAACTTCCAAGCTACTGTCTCTGCCCTATTTTTTAGTTTGTAATGTAGCTATTAGAAAGTTGAAAAGTACGTTCATTTATTTGCATATGAGGGTAGAGAAGCATACTGTGGCATACACATGGAGAAAAAGGTCAGTTGCGTGAACAGGTCCTCTCCTTCCATCGTGTGGAGCCCCAGGGATCCACAGGCTTGGTGGCAGGAGCCTTTCCCTTCTGAGCCCTCTGGCCTGCAAACTGGAACTCAGTTGTATGGCTCCTGTGTCTTACTTGAGTTACATTAGTAGCCCTCATGTTTTGATCCTCCAGTCCATCATCCGCACAGTGATTTGTCTGAAAATTGGATTTGTCTCATGGCTTTGACTTTGTAAACAGAATAGTGGGATTCTAAACATAGCTCTGGAATTACTAGTTATGTTCCCTTGGGCGATAGTGTCTCTAAATTCTAGTTTTAATATCTCTAAATAAAAAATTAAAAAATTAGAGGACAATAGTTTTATGTGAGTGAGGGTTGGTTTGTGGACTCCCTAACACGGTGCTTCTCAGCCACCCGGTCAGTGGTTTATGAAATCCTCCACTGTCTAAGCCTGCAATGTGTCATCTTTCTGTGAGTGCCAGTTTGATTCCCGTCACACTAACCCACTGAACCAACAGTTCAGTTTATGAATCATGAGTTCTATGGATTCTATTCCCTACACACATTGGCGTTTCTTCCTTGCTTAGTTTCTAGTAGAACCAGTTCAGAGGCTACCTTCTTCAGAAACTCTTACTTGTCCAGTTTTGAAGGGGTCCCGCCGCAATCAGTGCACATTCCTATTGTAAGGACGGAGTCACAGTGGAAAATATTGCGATCCGTTGGTTCAGGTTGCAACTCTTCAATTTGATAGCTGTGTAACCCTGGAAGAATGTCCTTTCCTCTCTGAAGGTCATTATTCTTATTAGTAAAAATGAAGACAATAGCCTGCAACCTCCAAGAAAGTGTCACTCACTTTAAATGCACTTTAAGGCACTCTACCACATAAAACAAGGCAACAAGGAGCTACCATTGCATGAATGCCTCTTTTGGAACTGTTTGTTTACCTTTCTGCCTTTCCTTATAGTGTTAACTGCTAGAAGAAGTAACATTGTATCAGTCCGCCATTTATTGCTAAAGCTAAGCCCAGTGTGCTAAAGCCAAGAACTCAGAGTCCTGTATGTGGTGGTATTAAACAGAAGACTGCGGTGATAAATGATAAACGCATAAACACCACTTGCAGCTCAGAGAAAGGTTAGACCTGACCACCTAGAGGGATAGGCATTCAGGGAAAATTAAAATAAATTGTGTTGACAAACGCAGTCAGATTGTGAGAAAATCAAGCAAAGGACATTTAAAAGACTGGCAGGAAGCCCATTGATTTGTCCCATCAATCCTTGGGGGAAACCTTTGTTTCTCCAGGTCACAACCTTGTGAGTGACAGCTGGCACTTGCTTTTTAGCCCTTCCTCCTCGTTATTCTATGAAGTAGGACTGGTCCTCCCAAATCTTTGCATGGATTCTCTAACTCCAAGCTGTTAGGCTATCTACATTGGCATTGCCTTTGAACAATCTAGTAATACGCAGATTCTGCCCATTACCTACTTAATCAAGACCATAGACGAGGAGGCCTGCGATGCTTGCTGTATCGATAGTATTTTCCTTATATGTGGCTGATTAAGAAGTCCTAGTGAACCCATAGAGCTAAAATGGTTACTACAGAAATCCAAGTGCCCAACCTCAGATTCGTCTGAATAATGATAATTTCAGAGATGGTCCTAGAGCAGTGGCTCTCAACCCTGTGGGGTCAAATGCCCCTTTCATAGGAGTCACCTAAGACCATCAGGAATAGCAGATATTTACATTACAATTGATAACAGTAGCAAAATTACAGTTATGAAGTAGCAACAAAGTAACATGAAGAGATTAAGGTCCTCAAAAAGTCTCATGAAAGACTACCAATCACATATGCAATCAGCAAGAGTGTTTATTAATAAAAAAAAAAAAACCTGCCAGTACATTGGATGGCAAATGGCAATAGCCAGAGACACTCGAAGGCCCCTTTTTAAGTGGGGTTAGGAGAATTCTAGGGAGGAGAGATTGGTCTGGGGGTTAATTGGTGTGTGTGTGGGGGGGGGATCAGTCTGGGGATGATTGGTGTCGGGGAGATCAGTCTGGGGGCTGATTGGTGTCGGGGAGATCAGTCTGGGGGCTGATTGGTGTGTGTGGGGAGATCAATCTGGGGGCTGATTGGTGCGGGGAGAGATCAGTTTGGGGGACTGATTGTTGCAGGGAAATCAGTCTAGGGTCTGATTGGTGGGGAGATCAGTCTGGGGTGTGATTGGTGGGGAAATCAGTCTGGGGTGTGATTGGTGGGGAGATCAGTCTGGGGGCTGATTGGTGGGGAGATCAGTCTGGGAGCTGATTGGTGGGGAGATTAGTCTGGGGGATGATTGGTAGGTGATTCTAGAAGTTAGGGACTTGCCAGCGGCAGGGTAGGGCAAGTTATCTTAGCTAGCAGGAGGCTGTGGTCCTCTGCTGAGCTAGCAGAAGGCTATGGGGTGCCTGCCGATTGGTTGCACCTGAGTTGTGATTTTCCTGAGAACTGCTTACTCAGTTCCAGCCTGTTCCAGTAAACTGAAACTAAGGCCTGGTCTCTGAGAGAGCTAATAACACGGCCTGCCATGGCCCTTGTCTGGCTCCCTGGTCCTCTCAGAGGAACTTTACTAAAGGGTCCCAGCATTAAGAAAGTTGAGAACCGCTGGCCTAGAACTGATGGCAGATAGCTATTATGAGTTTTGAATATTCTCTTATTTTTTTTCAGTCAAGTTTGATGTTTCTCTCAAGCTATTTCATAATGACGATGATTAAATAATCCTCATCTGTCACTAATATTAAAGAAGCCCATTAATTTTGTATCAATGAAAATATTTCAATATTTAAAAATTATATATATATATGGATGTTTTGTCTGGATGTTGTCTGTGCACAATGTGCGTACCAGGTGACCATAGAAGTCAAAAGGAAGCATCAGATCCCCTGGGATTAGAGACTTCAAGCTGCCATGGGGTGCTCCTAACGGCTGCGTTATCCCTCCAGCCCCTCCCCCTTCTAATTTTTATGCTATTTTTTAATTAGAAAAACAATAGGAAGAAATTCACATAGCTTACTCTGTACCAGGGAGAACAGAGTCAGATATACCAGCTTTTTAGCTACCAAAAAGAGTAGGAATTTACAATAAATTAATAGTGGTAATCATTCCATTAATAATAATAAGTTGCTACCTCATGCATAGTATGTGTATTACCAATATGCAGTTTTGGTAATTTTCTTTTAGTACTTCTGACCTTAAGAATAATTCTACTTATGAAATTGTATTACATTCAGTTTTTTAGGACTTCTGGCCTTAAGAATAATTCTACTTATGAAATTGTATTACGTTCAGTTATTCATTTACCCAGTATTTATTAGTGCTACACAGAGTAAATGAACATGCCAAAAATGAATACAAGTTTGGGTTCTTTGCCAAAGCTATTGTCTTCCTTCTAATGTCACAGACATTTTATCAGACTCTTGTAGCACAGGAATGAGAAACAATTCCAACTTCCCGCTAAGATGTATGATACAGTGAACTACACCATACGTAAATCCTTATTAGAAATTCTTTTTCTTTTGAAAAAAATAAAGATAATTGGTTTTGCTGATGGTCTAGTGGGAGAGCAGCTGGAAAGGCTGGTTTAGCAGTGATTTGCTGATGGTAACGTGGGTCAGACATACTTAGACTCGTTTGCCAAGTCTATGCTTCCTGGGCTTCTGCCTCTTGCCCTCAGGGGCCGCACCAGCTCCCTTCACACTCTGTCTCCTGTCTGGATTGGAGTTGCTGCCCCTTCCCTGAAAGCATAAACAATAGAGAGGAGTAACACAGTGGTCGGCCAAGCAAAGGGCAGAGTGCCCTTTCCGCTGAGTTTGGCACCTGGAATGTGGAGGTCTTTGAAACTATCCTTTTGGCATCAAATAAGGCATTTGTGCCGTTTGAGGACCAGATGGGGGAAATATCTTTCTTCCTGCATTTTAGATGTGTGATGACTGTCGGTGGCAATGGCCTAGCAAGGAGCATTAGAATGTTACTGAACATATATCGAATGCCGTCCATTCTACTAGACATGAAAAAATACACTTTGATCCTGTCTTATGTTTTTATCACCTCAGTGTACAGTAATAAAATAGAGGATTAGATTCTTTTCGAGGTTAACATAAGTCAGCATTAACGTAAGTCCACAACTTACCGGTATTAGAATCTGTGTGTACTCTGTAGTCGTATGTAGATTACATTTGATTCCATCGTGTGTAGCATGTAAGGAATGTAAGATGTATGTTTTCCTGAGAATAGTGATTTAAAACAGTTCTACTGGCCACACCACGACCTGTGTATTTGTGAAGCACATTTCCATTTTAGAGATGTAGTTTTTATCTTATTAGGTAAGTGGATGTAACTTTATTTTTACACATGTATTGGGCCTATTGGGCTTCCATATCTTATATGCAACTGTTGGTTCTGCCATATTCCAGTCATAAGGCTTGCTATTTTTCTGCAACTATATCTGTCAGCTTCTAGACACTCTCTAGAAGTCTCTAGATGTCACACAGTTAATTGTCACCATGGCGAATTGAGGCTTGGGTCACACTGTTATCTTCATTTTACTCATGAGGAAATTGAAACTTTAAGGAATTTCCTGCCACGACAAGTTACTAAAGGACCTAAGATTTATTCCTAAGCCTTTCTGGCTTGGTGTCTCCTGAACCTCGTCAGAATCTACTGTACCGTGACTGTCTACTCTGCAGGGACCCTTTGAGCCAAGCAGCAGTACGTACCATGTGTTTCCTTGTCGGAGCACGACACCGACCTGTGCTGCTTAGTACTCGGACTGAGGTTGCATTCTGTGTCCCCGCAGGGTTGAATGTAGCAACTGTGAGACTGGAGAGCAGTGCGGCACCATCATGCATGGCAATGCCGTGACCTTCTGTGAGCCGTACGGTCCTCGGGAGCTGGTGAGTATGTGCTGCTGAGGTCCACCCTGTCGCTACGGTGCTTGCTCTGCTTTCGTCAACACAAGTTTCTCTCGCGCTCTAGGAGTTCAGATGAGAGTTTGAAGTATTATTTGTACATTATTGATGTCTCAAAATTGAGAGGGGTGATTTTATGATCATTTCTAAACAAACATGACCGTTCTGTGATGAAACCGGCAGCATCAGTTTGACTCACTAGACGTGATTCGTCACTGTAATTACATGTGTTAAATACAGATGTGATCGTGTATATCACACGCACACAACACATGTCATATTTAAACGCATGTGACTAAGTTCTTATATAAAGCCTTGCTCTTAATCCTTACTATTTTCTCTTTCCAAGTCAAGAGTTTCTTATGACTTTAAACTTTGGTTCCTAACAACAGATAAACTCCAACGGATTTCTTTTTTTAAACAATGTCCTGAATAAGTGAGTTTGCTTTTAATGTAATTCATGCCAAGTGACCCTATAGCCACTCTCATTTAATTACCGTGTTAGCCATTGCTCGAGAAGGTCAATTGTGGGATTATATGTGCAATGAGCATGCTAAATTAAAAGCAGTGCAACCACTCCCGTGAGCATGCGGCTCGTGGGCCTTTTGTTTTCGTCTTCCTTTCTGACGTGGTAACTGCATTCATTTTACATCCCTGAAAAGGACATCGAAGCCTTGTGACGCTAGGTCCCGCTGACTCAGCCCACTGCCTCTGGCATGTTCATTGTGCTGCCTGGTCAGTGCCTGGCTCCCCACAGCCCCTTCTCCTCTTCCTCACACCTCTTCCTCTTCACCCTAGGCACACGCTGAATTTCAAAGTCACTAACTTCAAAAGTGGCCGAAAAGATTAGCTTCCACAGCAAGGAGGGGAGAAAGCCCTTCATATTTGAGTAACTAAAAGATTTAGTTGTCGAGATGTGGAAGCCAGCTAACTTTGCAGCATGTTCTTACTTCGTTCTGCTTGAATACCCTTTCTGTGGCAATGGATATATTTAACCTATTGAGGATGTGAGTTTCGAAACACTGATGAATTGAGTTTTCACCTGAAACTAGACCACAAACAAAATTAATTAGATGGGGATTAAAATAATAGGTGTTTATAATTGAAGTTTCACAGGGTGTTATACCACTGCAGACTCTGGTAGTGAAATGCTCTATGAAAAAAATCAGTTTGCTAGTACTCTTTAAATAATATACCATGACTGAATTAATTATCTAGAAACCCTAAAATAAAATTAATTTTATCATAGTTAATTCAGCTGAGAATAACTGCCTGTTTGAGGAGACGCTCCATTCAGTAATATTTCTGAGAACGTTGTCAGTGGGAAATAAAAGTATGTTGTGATATAATGCCAGAAAATTCATATTTCCACAAATTCCCATAGTCAGTAAAAGCCACACGATCATTTCTCTGTAGTCCAGTCTGTTTATTATTAGGTTCGGATCCCAGTTGGCTAGTGTCGAGGTGTAGATGTGAGACTATTTACTCACTTACCACCCTGTCATCTCAGCACGGAACAGAGCGGCAGAGGGATGGTGAGCTTGAGGCCAGCCTGGGACACATAGCAAGGGCCTGTCTCACAATGTCTACATAATAATAATCTTGTAAGATGTGAGAGTGGCCTGCAGTTTGTATTCCCATCTTAAGTATTTCCCAGGAAATGAGCGTATTCTGTAGGTCCAGAGAGACAGAATTCACAGGACTAATGTTCATTTAGCTTTCAGTCCGTTTTATACTGTGCCAGTCCCCTAGCGGCCAAAGTATGTGTGGTACCCATGCTGCCTTCAGAGAAAGCAGTCCAACCAAATGGAAAGTGAGAGATTCAGTTGCCAGTTAATATTGTATTTCCAAAATCTCAAGCATTTTTATGGAACCCCAAAACTGCCTTCTGGGGCTGGCAATGGTGCCAGGACCCTACAGGAGATTACAGCGCAGTGTAGCCGGCCACCCTAGGTGACTGTAGTCTGGGTATCTTGATCTCGGGTCTGGTGGTATGGGCCCCACTGGCTCCGAAGGAGCTGATAATGTCTTCCTGCTCACTCCAGCCTCTGGGCTACAGATAAGCCCCTTCATGCCAATGCTTTCAGACAGCTCCTGGGATTGAACTTGGGTCCTCATGCCTGCACCGCAAAGACTTTATTAGCCTCGCTTATCTCCAAGGCCCTCCTGTTATTTTTTGTAGCTGAGAATCTCACTAATCTTAGGGCCATAGTAATGAATTGAGCATCGGACATCACAGGAGTCCTCAGCATCCCTTGTGAAGGAAAAACAAATATAGAATCAATGACTAATCAAAAGCCACAGTCACCTCGTTAGCCCCTGAAACTTAGCAGTGTGTCGTGCATAACTTGCTACCCAGTAACAGAGGTCACAGCTGTGTCACTTGGCAGGACAAGTGACCCAGCACCATTTATTATGCCACCAGTAAAAGTACTGAGGATTCTCTAAGATGCTCCGTGTACTAGCAATAGCAATAACAATCGTGCTTCTAATTTATATTTCAAAGAAACAGTTTCATGATTCATCTGGGAATCTATTCAGTTCCATAAAATCATTCAATTTCCCTGTTGGTCATGTGCCTCTTTAGATCTTAATATGAAATTATCTGAATGAAAACCCATGAGATAAGATGGTTAAACTTACTTTAAAAGCTATGGGGAAATGCAGGTTTTTTTTCAAAGTATTTGATTGTTGGTATTTCTCTGATATCTCTGCTGGGAGGAAGACAGGAGCCTGAGGACTGGACAGGACAGCTAGAATTCCCTTTGTCAGGCCACACCGCTGATTCAAGTTTGGTATACAGTAGGAGCTCATACTGACTCTGGCGGAAGGGATTATATATGCCCCTTTTACCGTGGCTGCCTGCCCACTGGAGTTCTATAGTCACATGGTTAAACGTGTCAGGTCACAAAGGAGCATACTGTTGCCTGCCGTACTGAGCGTGCATTCACACACTGGCCGTGTCAGAGAGAGGAGCCTCGTGAGGCAGCCATACCTCAGTGTGGATGGTGCTCAGGATCCCAGCACAATGAGAATTTAGCTTTCATCTCATTAGTACTGTGTGCCTGCTCCAGAGAATAAATAACTTTATACATAATCATGTATGTTTCTCTCCTCTTTCCAAAGAGGAGAAGTTTGTCAATGAGTTCTTTGGGACACTACAATTTCACAGAAGTGTAGGGAGGTTCTTCCTAGGCCCTTATTTTTAATATCTCCCCCCTCTCTCCCTTCTCCTCTTTCCTCCCTTTCTCAATTTAAGAAATAGTCATGGGTTCTTCTGTTCTTTTGCAAAGTTGTATAATCATTACCGCAGTCAGTTTGAGAATATCTTATTATCTCTCCCGCAAAGAATATGGCATTTAAATTTGCTGTTTTAGTTCTGTTGACTTAAAGAAAGTTCTTTGACTGCACGCATAGGGGTGGGGCACAGGGATGGCACAGCACACGTGTGAAGTCAGGGGACAACTTGCTAGAATCAGTTCTCTTCCTTCCTTCCACCAGGTCCCTGGGCCTGAAACTCAGCCTCAGGTTATCAAGTGTCTTTAACCACTGAGGCGTATCACTGCCCCTGTATTTACTTTTATCTTGTTTTCCTCTTTTTTTTTTTTTACTTTCTTTTATATAGTAGTTTTTATTTTTGTAGTTTATTTTAAAAAACTCATTTCTCATCTTACGTGCCAACTCCGATACCCACTCCTTCCCCTTCTCCTAGTCCCTCCACTTTCCCGCCTCCTACCCCTCATCCCACCCCCATCCACTCCGCAGAGAGGGGAAAGTTTCCCGTGGGGAGTCAACAAAGTCTAGCACATCATTGCTTCGAGGCAGAACCAGGGCCTCCCTCCTACATCTAGGCTGAGCAAGGTATCCCTCCAGAGAGAATGGGTTCCAAAATGCCAGAACAAGCGGCAGGGATAAATCCTGGTCTCACTGCCTGTGACCCCGCAGTCTGCCCGGTCACACAACTGTCAACCACATTCAGAGGAACTAACTTAGTCCCACGCTGGTTCCCTCGCTGTCAGGCCAGACTTGGAAGGCTCCATTAGCCCAGGTCAGCTGTTTCAGGGGGTGTCCCCATCATGGTCTTGACCTCTTTGCTCATGTTCTCACCCCTCCCTCTTTTCAACTGGACTTTGCTCCACTGCGGTTCTCCGCATCTGCTTCTATCAGATGCTGGATGAAGGTTCTATGGTGACATTTAAGATAGTCATCAATCTGACTGCAGGGAAGGACAGTTCAGGCACCCTCTCCACTATTGCTTAGGGAACTTAGCTTTCTAGTCTTTTGTTTGTTGGTATGTTTGTTTGGTTTTTTGTTTTTTGTTTTTTAATACAGGGTTTCTCTGTATAACAGTCCTGGCTGTCCTGGAACTCTCTGTAAACTAGGCTGGTCTCGAACTCACAGAGATCCGCCTGCCTCTGCCTCCCAAGGGCTGGGATTAAAGGCGTGCGCCACCACCGCCCGGCTTTTTTCTACTCTTTTACTCTTACTTTATGTCCCAGTTTTTGTTCGGTCGCCTTTTTATGAGACTCTCCTTGGCTCCCAGGCTGGTGTTATCTGTAGGGACATAGCCCCACCCATTGGGGGCGTGTTCGCCTCGGGCTAATGTTTACGGATAAATCTGCCGGGCGTGAGCCCAGCAGCCCTTTTTCTTTTGCTCCGCTTTTCCGGTACACCGCGGGAACCTGTGGTCCTGTAAGTTTATTTCCTTATTAAAGCTGTATATATCTATATAATCTGTCTACATTCATTTGCGCCACCACAGTTATCGTAGAGGAAGGTGATGGGCTGTATGTAGTCCTATCAAAAGCCCTTGCAGGGTGTCCTGAAAAGTTGTCTCAATGACTCTCTGAGAATCTTACCATCCAGGCTCAAGTTGGGGTCTCTCACAGTTTGCTCCCCAACGGGGAATAAAGGAATCTGTCTGCTCCTGGCCCACTGGAGAGAGTGGTGAGCGGTTGGGGAAGTGTAGCCTCTGTGGACGGAGCTTTCTCGCCTCCTTATTCCCACAGCCCTTCTCCCCTCAAGTCTGTCTTCCCCTCACACCGCTTGTTTGTATTTTCTCTCCAGACCACCACGTGCCTGAACACGACAACAGCGTCTGTGCTCCAGTTTTCCATCGGTAAGTGTCTCTTAGCGCTCGTGGCAATCTTTCTTAGAAACGCTTGTTTGAATCAGAGAATACAACTGTGCCCGATGCTTTCAGGATTGGGAACGAGGAAATCATTTAAAAAGTAAAATTAAATGTTTTAAAATATTGCCAGCAGTGCGTGGTGTTAAAAACGCTACAGATAATCTGTAACATTTTAAAGACCTTTTTATTATGTTCCATTTATGTATGGTGTGTGTATGTTTGTGTATGTGGTTTATGGCTTGCATATGGAGGTCAGAGGACAACTTGATGGAGTTGCTTTTCTCTGTTCACCCTGTGGATTTTGGTGATCAAACTCAGTTTCCAGAGTTGGCAGCATCACCTTTGCTCCTGGCTTCACAGCCCTGAAATATTCGTTATCAAAGATTATTACATATGGATTTCGAATGCATTGAGTTATTCTATTGTGGCAGAAATGACTTCCTAGTTATGCTTGCTCAGATTAAGACAGACATGTGTTCAGTTTTCGGAACTCTGATGGGTAGCAGAAGGGATAATTATGAGTGGTTGAAAGAAACTAAGATTTTATGTTTGGCATAAATAACCTATGTTTAATTTCGATTAATTAATTAATAATTAGTTAATGAAAAAACTACTGTATCTGGAAAATATTTTTTCTAAGGCTTTCTGTATGAAAAGTAAAAGTTCCTATCCAAAATATTCAGTAACAATCTGCCTTTTAATGAAATGCTAGAGGTTTTGCTACCTATTCCAGTCTTCTTAAAATTTTATAAATATGTATGTATATATATATATAGACATATATTTGTGTGTATGTGAATCAATAAGAAACTTGTACACATTTCCAAAGAGAATATTCTAGAGAAAGAATGGGTGTCTCCTCTACGAGACGTAGGTCTATCTCTGACCAGCTGCAGAGTTTGCTGGCATCTGATAGCCACACCCTGGCCAGTGTTCTGTAGTCCCCCCATCTGAACTGCCTGTCTTTGGCGATCAGCCACTGGTAGAAGACCCTTTTCCTCAGCAGCTCCCATTACGTAGTGCATGGCAGGGTTGGCTATACCAAAGTGTGGTTTTCTAGGCATGTGCTTGTTACTCCTCTGTCAGCAAGTCTCATGTCAGCTTGTGCAGGTGTGAAACTGCCTGGTTACTGTTTGGGGTACTTCTCACATTCAATATGCAAATCAAAAGTGCATATTTGTAAAAAAAATAAAATAAAAAAATAAACTGCCAACAAAGATAAGAAATGGCGAGGTTTTTAAATTTTTTTCAGTCTGTTAGCTTGCCTATCCTAACTCTCATTATCAAGATGAAATACAGTTCTTTTTATGGTAGTAGTTTGACAATAACAAATTTTTAAAACTATAGCCTGATAGGCCTCTTCATTGATCTTAACTAGAATTAATGTGTTCTGTTTACTACACCACTGAAAAGTCAGAGTAATTTATCTGTATTGGGGGTGCATTTGTCAGGGTTCTGTGGAGTCACATACTTATAGAATTAAAATCTTGCTCCCTAATACGCTCGCACACGCGCACACACACACACACACACACGCACACACACAAATTTTTTGGAATGACTCACAGACTGCAGTCCAGACAATCAAAGAGTAGCTGTGAACAGAGAGTCCGAGAATCCAGCAGTTGCTCAGTCCCACGAGGCAGGGTGTCTCAGACAGTCTTCTGTATGTGCTGGAATCCTGAAGAAGTGGGATCTGATGCCAGTGAAGGAATGGATGTGCTAACCAGGCAGGGCAGCTGGAGAAGAACAAACCCTTCCTTCTTCCATTGTCTGTAGGAAGTCTTCAGCAGAAATGTAACATAGGTTAAGGGTGAGTTTTTCCACCTCAAGATCTGAATTGAATGCCTGCGTCTTTCAGCCTAGATTAGATTAGATTAGATTAGATTAGATTAGATTAGAGGCACGTGTCTTCCCACCTCAGAGGTCCTGATTAGAAGTGATTCACTCTCTTCAAAACCAGTCAAAAAATATCTCACAGGTGTTCCCTCCATTTCTGGCTTGTAGTTCCTTCCAGATGGAGGCAAGTTGACAACCAAGAATAGCCATCACATGGGGTGTTCTTTTTGTTAAAATAGACATTAATTCCAAATATTATATTCAGGCAATGAAGGACCACGAAGGAATCCATAATTCCACTAGATTTTTCATTTTGATCAAAGGAGAAGAGATCTAGCATCAGTTAACGTGTTCTTTATTATAGAAAGGAAGTCTCATTTTGTGAGTAACAAAGATGACATCAATTCTCTATTTCCCAGCCTTTTCAGTCAGACAATTGCAATATCAGTTCAGTAGAACTCACAGAAAGGGAGCAAGCAGGGAGAGCTAGGGAGATGGTTGAGAATGTAAGGTTTAGCACATGACATTCAGGACACAGAATAACTCCAGGCCAAGGGTTAAGGTTAGCTGTAGCATCTGACTTAGCCCAAACTTTAATTTTCCTACCTGTTTATAAACCAGCTCATATAATTGAGGGCACAGATTTGATGCCTGGCTCCTATATTAAATGATATAAAGAGTAACAGAGCCGAGGAGAAATGGGCCCAGGGAGAAAGGAAGAGAGAGAGAGAGATTCAAGTTTATAACCTTCAAAGTACATTTTAAAAATCTTTCTGGGTGATGGTCTTAAAATTAAAAAAAAATGAAATTGTACCATTGGTAATGAAACAGTATATTTAGTTAGAGAAATTTTAGTTTATCAATTAGAAACTTCATTGGAAAATTTATTTACCACATTTTAGATAGAATTTCTAAGGTTTAGAAAGGGTTAAAACAACAGCAAACCGTTACCTACACTGTGTATGATTCTGCTGGGTAATATGACATCACAGGTGGAATTGTTTCCAGAACGGTTGTATGTATCTTATGATCACTCATTTCTATGGGTGATTATGAGGTAGAAGGCAGTGACACCCTCCTGTTGACAGAGATGCTTTGAGTGCTACATTTATAAGCATGCACCTAAGTCCCAAGTGCGTCGTAAATGTGTGGATTCATTTCCGACTTCACAAGCCCATAGTAATGGAATATCAAAATAGCAACTGCAGTTTAATAACTATTGCATCGATACCCACCTCAAAAGTTATGCAGAATCAGTTTTGTGTTGTGAGCCGGGCATTTGCATTTCTTTATGTATCTTGGGATTCTCTGAATCCATACAGTTAATGGGACTATAGCCAGGCAGCTACTGGAGAAGCATGTAGAATGTGCAGCGTTTCTCGTAGAGACTCAGATAGTACATAGATAATAGTTATTATTTATGAGCTCAATTATGAATTATATTATTAGCTATATTTTCATATTGTCCTTGTAAATATTTCCAGTTAAGTTACAAATATAATACTCAGGATTTCCAAGTACCTCACAGACCTGTATACAAAAATTGCTTACATTACTATGTTGTGATTTTAATTTCCTTCAAATATGTGTAATGTGGATAAATATTACCTGTATACATAAAATGCTATATGTATATTGTTCATGTGTCTACATGCATATAAATAAATAAATATGCAAACACTCTTAAGTAGATGACTTTGAACATTAAGAACATTCTGAAAGCCAAGTTTTGCAAGCTAAAATTTATCAGGTTATCAATAGCTAAGCCATTTTTTTAAAAGTGTCCTGAAATATTCTAGGAACTTTTCATTTTTCCATTCTGATGAAAGATCTGGTTTCCATTTCTGCACTGAGGCATTGATTTCCTGCAGTCCTCCTTTGATTCATTGGGTTTAACTTATGGAATTTACGGTTAGAGCCTTAGGGGCATTGGCCCATCTCCTTTAGATTTCCTCCGGGATGGGAGGAGAAATTTGAGTTGATGCCCCTTGCGAACCATTATCTTACAGATTTCTCCAAACTGTTTTCTCAGACAGAATTCTGCTTCCAAGGGAAATACCCGAGGCTCCTTGTATCTGTCATTCACTTAACAAAGTTTTACTGGGTATTTGCCTCTCATTGTCTTGAGATAACTTTAGCTGTAGTAAAAGAGAAGGTGAGGAGACAGCACTGTTACAGGCATCAGCTGGGCAGTAGGAGGCACCGGGTCTGCAACAAGAACACCCCAGGGCGAGGTTGCTGCAGTTATAGTGACAGTATCAGGTTGTTGCAGTAGAGGGTGACACTGTCAGGCTGTTGCAGTAGAGGGTGACACTGTCAGGCTGTTGCAGTAGAGGGTTGTGATGTCAGGTTGTTGCAGTAGAGGGTGACACTGTCAGGCTGTTGCAGTAGAGGGTGACAATGTCAGGCTGTTGCAGTAGAGGGTGACACTGTCAGGCTGTTGCAGTAGAGGGTGACAATGTCAGGCTGTTGCAGTAGAGGGTGACGGTGACACTGTCAGGCTGTTGCAGTAGAGGGTGACACTGTCAGGCTGTTGCAGTAGAGGGTGACACTGTCAGGCTGTTGCAGTAGAGGGTTGTGATGTCAGGTTGTTGCAGTAGAGGGTGACACTGTCAGGCTGTTGCAGTAGAGGGTGACACTGTCAGGCTGTTGCAGTAGAGGGTGACACTGTCAGGCTGTTGCAGTAGAGGGTGACACTGTCAGGCTGTTGCAGTAGAGGGTGACACTGTCAGGCTGTTGCAGTAGAGGGTGACACTGTCAGGCTGTTGCAGTAGAGGGTGATGATGTCAGGTTGTTGCAGGAGAGGGTGACACTGTCAGATTGTTGCAGTAGAGGGTGACAATGTCAGGTTGTTGCAGTAGAGGGTGACACTGTCAGGCTGTTGCAGTAGAGGGTTGCGATGTCAGATTGTTGCAGTAGAGGGTGACACTGTCAGGCTGTTGCAGTAGAGGGTGACACTGTCAGGCTGTTGCAGTAGAGGGTGACACTGTCAGGCTGTTGCAGTAGAGGGTGACAATGCCAGGTTGTTGCAGTGGTCTGTGTGTGCAGGTCTCAGGCAGGGCCCATTCAGTCCTGAGCATGGTACAATCCAAAGGCAGGGGTTGCAGGGAGCTTTCTAACTGGAAAATTCCTGTGAGCCAACAACCGGAGTCTCCTCCCAGGGCAGAAGAAGGCTTCAGCATAGAGCAAGGGATTGAACACAATCAAGGGGAGAAACGAGGGTGCCCTCCTAACCAAGACTGCCCTGGAAAGATGTGGACAATGGCAGGCAAGTTTGGGCATATCCAAAGAGCCAGTTCATACAGACAGCAAATTTTAATGTTTATTAGAGGGCTGAGTGAGAGTTTTTAGTCATTTAATTGAATTTACTTAAAATGGCAAACTTCCAGCACTTGGGAGGCTAAGGCAGGAAGATTGAGAGTTCAGGGCAGCCTGGTAGACAGAGCAAATTCAAGGCCAGCTTGTGCCACATAGATCCTATCTCAATAAAAACAATTAATTTTTTAATGGCACAGTTTTAACAGAGGTCTACAAAAAGGCCTCTTAGACAATAAAATATAATTGTCCTGGTTAGTCCAACTGTCAATTTGACACAGCCGGAGTTATCTGAGAGAGTCTCAGTGTGGGAACTGCCCCAATAAAATTTGCCTCCGGCATTTCTGTGGGTCTTTTCCTTGATGGCTGCCTCCTGTAAGAGAACTCGCGGTACCGTGGGCACTACCATTCCCTGGCGGGTGGAGCCTGGCTGTGTAAGAATGCTAGCTGGGCAGAACCAGAGAACAAGTGGTCAGTAGCAGACCAGCTTCTCCACGGCCTCTGCTTCTCCTGCCTGGCCTCCTCAGGGATGCACTGTGACCCGGAAGTGGAAGCCAAATAAACCCTTACTTCCCGCCATGACGTTTATCACAACAAATCAAACTAGGACAATAATAAAGTGAGTTCTTTAAAAATCTTGTCTTTATAGTTAAGACAGAACTTTGCATTTGCTGGATAGACACTTAGATTGAGCCACTCTATAAAAATATACTTCTTCACTTCTACCCAGTTCTTTCTTTAGAAGAACAGGAATCATTTGCCAAATAAGGATTAAAGATAAACAGACACCATAAAGAACAACTAGTGTGGTTGCGGAGAGAGTTGTTTGGCTCAGTGGATAAAGCACTTGCCATCGAAGTGTAAGGACAAGGACACATTTAAACCGCTTAGCAGAAATCTGGACGGTAGTAGGGCACGTCTTTAATCCCAGCACTTGGAAGGCAGAGGCAGGTGGATCTCTGTGAGTTCTAGGCCAGCCTGGTCTACAGAGCAGGTTCCAAGACAGGCTCCAAATATACAGAGAAACCCTGTCTCGAATAAACAAAAACAAATAGCAACCAAAAAATAAATAAATAAATAAAAAACAAAAGCTGAGCAGGCACGGCAGCCACTCATAATCCCAATATTCAGAGGGCAGACATAGGGGAACTTCATGGCTAGCGGGCTACCTAGAGTAGCAGGAATCGGTCCACGTATTTATTTCTGCATAAATACAGTGGGAAGCAAACATGGAACTCTTGGCATCAACTCAAGCCTCCACAAGCACATTCACTACATATGTGTGAACACACCCACATGCACACACTTGTGTGCACACACGCAAACAAGCAGATCTGATGGTGGGACGTGGGTAAATCTGTCGCAACATTGTAACATTCAGAGCTGGGGACGCACAGATAGAGATTGACTACCAGAGTGACGAGCGGTCACTCCAGTGGCATCAAGAGAAGTGTTAACCTGGTGGCCTGCAGGCTTTCCTGACAAAAGCGGATTCAGAGAAATGATCTGAGGATGATCCTGAAAGGAATTAAGAATCACCGGTAAAATTTGCTTCTACTGACCGACAGAATTACATACTCGTGTGCTCAGCAGAGTGGAGTTGTTGAGCCCTTTTAGAATATGTTGTTTGTTGATGATTCAAAAAACTTAATTACCTTTTTAAATTTGGCTTTATTTACGGATGTCTGGGTTTTTGTCTTGTGTTTCTTTGGGATGCCTGCGTGTCTGTAGGTTACTGTTTTTATATTGTGGACTTGTGTGTGTTTATAATGGAGAGATGTGAGTATCTGTGTTTTTGTATTTTTTGTTTGCTTTAATAATGTCAAAACAGTGAAAGATCATTAGATCATATACACTTACTATTTAGATATTAAAATATGACAGAATTCTTGAGCCTGAATTTCTTTCTTTCTGTACTGCACACACCAAAGGGTCTTTGCAATAAACAAGAGCTGCCTGCGTCATATGAACATGCTCTGAAAAGTAAACTCTGGAATAATCCAAAGTTTAAGGTACTCTTAGCTGAACTGGAAATTAATTAAAAAAATGGGGCTTCATTCTTTTATTAAATAAAGAAATAAAATACCGCTCGTGTGAGAGATTGTAGCTCATGTGGCATAGAGAAACTCTTCACTTTTCCCTGGAGCCCAATTCATAAACTTCTTAATTACTCAGAACTTGATTTGGTAGATAAATTTTCTCAGTTCTTTTAGAGCAGGTAATTCAGAGGGAGGAGAAATTGAGCCCTCCGTAGCTCTGTGTGAATTACTGCTCATTCCCTCTATGAATTTACTAAAATTATAGACTATATTTCAGACTAGAGTCTTGTGCTTTGCAAGAATTGCTATCCTTGCTAAGACCTTCAAGAAGTTATTATTAAACAGTGAAACCTCATCTGAAACATGCAAATCTGTGTCGTACCAATGGTACTCAAAACAAGTATAAATAAAATATGGAATTTTAGAAAATTTTGATGGCAAAATTAATTTAATGCTATACTTCATGAAGTTCAATACATGTTTTGTTTGTTTATAAAATTCTTAGCTACAATTTATATTAAAATTACATGTTTAGGGCTTAATTTTCATGTCAATACACAAAACCTAAATATCTATATATAGAATACATCTATATATCTGAAATTAATAACTGTGTGGAGCAGATTTCAACTCCTGCCTTTCATCAAAGGAGTGGCCCGTGCCTCTGTAATGACACATATGTCTTAAAAGACAAGTTTAAGTTAAAAACATACATGATTCATTTTGAGATATACTTATATTTTTCGAATCCTTTTCACACCAAAGAATCAAATGGTATTTTTAGAAGAGACTATTTTATCAGTTTAAGTGCTACAGTAAAAAATACTCTAAGTATAAGCTTCTGGGAAATTTTTAGATTAATTTTTAGTTTCTAAAGCCAGTAACTAAATGAAAGATGACCTTCATATAAATTAGAATACCTGTTAGAAAGTAAAGATACATCCTTCTGCCCTTTATTTACTTTGAAACCCACCCAGTGGTACTTAAATATCAGTAATTAACTCATAGCTGCATTCTGCTAACGTTAATCGGGGTCTTCCTTCACAGAGGGAGTTCATAAGTAGATGCAGGACAAGAAGTAGATCGTTAGGATAGACAGTATCCTCCCCGGTACCCCTCTCCGAAAACTCATTCTGCTGCCCTAGCCTGATATCAGGCGCTAGACCGTCAAGTGCTCTGAATTCCTTTGGTGGTATCTGCTTCACTCTGCTTTGACTGACCATTCTGCACATTTGCTTTTACCCTTCATTGCTAGATAATCCTCCAGGACTGGGGAATGTGCATCTCTTTGTGGCTTTAGACACAGGTGAACTAAGTTGAGTTTAATACATCGCTGTGGAAAGTGGCTTCGTGGTGCTCCACGTCTGTGCTCACCGTCACACCCATTTCTGACTTCCGTAGCAATGGAATAGGCGGAGGGAAATCTGTGAACGATTCAGACCTCAGTGTGAACCAGTAATGTCCAGTTTCTTGTTGACTAATGAAGGGCACTTGATAAAGGGACTTCTATCACAGAGGGGGCTCTTCGGGAGTTTGCTGTCTACGATATACTGCGCCTGGAATTGCTGGTCTTACACCCAGAGTTTTATTTCCGTCTCTACAGAGTTCTAGGAGCACTGGTTCATTTGTTTTCATACCAAACTAACCCACTATTACTATAGGAGTAGTATCTTACTATGTCAAGTCTACAAGTATTAACCTACAAGCTGTAACTATACTATGACCCCAGTTTTAAACCTAAATTATTGTCATTTGCGCAGAACAGTTTAATATTTCTTAGTTTTCATGTTGTTTTGTTCTTCTCCTACTCTACAAAACCTACGCTATTTTGATGTTACATATTGATACAATTTACATCACTTATAAATGATATAAAATATAATTAAGTTTTCTGTAGTGGTGATATAGCCTCTTGTCTGATACCACTCCAGTGAATTGTTTTTATTACTCCTATTATCTTACTGCATATGAACTATCACAGGATATCATGGAATGGATGTAACGTTTCAAGGCAAGTGGGCAAATAGACCTGGAAAGATGAGAGTTTTGTCTTAAGTACCGTTGTACAGGATTCTCAGACCGTGACTTATGTATATCTATAAAGGAACGGCTGCAGAAGGAAGATGGTCCTTGGCTGAGCTGATGGTCTACCTGGTTTTCAGCAGGCATACTCTTAGCAGCAGATGCACATCTGCCGGTGTCATACACCCTCCACTGCAGGGCTGCTCCTGCATCTCATGAGGGGCACTTGATCTTTCCATGCATGCAAAGCTTATGCCTTGTAAAGCTCAGGGGCTGGGGTCAAAGAGGCCACGCTTTGGTTCATGGGTGAAAAACTGAGCAGGGAAGAATGTACCCTATCCGATCATGTGTTGTGGCAGCCCAGGAAGGAAGTGTCCTGGGGCTTCTAGGTGCCAAATGACATAGACGGGAATTGCGACTGAAAAGACACCACAGATAATCACTTTAATTAAAAATTGTTCCATTCTATACAAAGGCACATCCTGGAATAACTCTTGGACCTGTTGAGAACAAATGAACTCAGTTTGGGTAAAGCAGAGCAACCAAAGTTAATGAATTTGATAAAACATTTCATTGATAGAAGTTGTCAATGTAGAGAAATGAATATGTCCATAATCTTTGAGCAGCAATGAGTTATCAATTAATAACTATTTAAGCATGGAAATCTAGGGTTTATTGTCCCCATTGCGATTTGCACACTAAAAACACCCCTGGGGGAAATGGCGTGTTTATAATTTGTAAGCACAGATATGTTTATGACTTATATTTATAATTGAGGAAGCATTATAATATTGTAGACAGGATTAGTGCACACAAGAAAATTCTTTTTAAGCATTTACCCAAACACATATTAAGGATTAAGAGAAAACAAAGTAGAATATTTAAATGCATGACACCTCAAAACTATTCTGTAGGTATTAAAAACATGTTTCTTTTAAATCTCCCAAGTGTGGAAACACGATGTTTTCAGAGCAAGTATTTTCCATCTTCTGTTTTATATCCGTTTATTTTTTTAAATGATGATACCACGGAGCAATGATTCCTGCTTGGGGTTGGATCTGCCAGCGAACAGGATCTGTGCAAAGAAATGTGACAGCGTGTGACCGCTTCATGTCTCGTCCCTTAGTCATCTTCCCGTCTGAACACTCATTAGGGGACCTCTTCCAGTTCGCGGCAGATGGACAGTGACCACAGGAAATAAGATGAGCAGCTGTCCCCCGCTTTGGTGCCTGTCTCCCTGTTGGTCCTCTCCCGGTTTTCTTCATTGCAACTGCCACACCTATGATTCTCTTGCAGCAGCTTGTGCTTGTGGCAAACGCTGAGACCTCCCCCGTTTTCTACCCTGTTCTTATTAAAGGGTCAGCAAAGATGTACAGCTGCCTCCAGCAAAATAGTCGCACACACTCAAGCCACTATCGAAAGTGGGTCGTGACCTAGTGGTCGTCTTGGTTGGGCAGAATTGTTTTCTGAAAAAGATCACAAAGTAACAGGAAGCTCTTACTATTTTTTTAAATGTCTTGCGGGTGCCATGATGGTATTCTCTACCCCAGTGAATCATTTTTTAAAAATCACTCGTAGCTTTTTAAAAAAAAAACATAATTATTTCACCGATAGGTTCAGGTTGCCCTTTACCTCTTCCGATTTCAATTTAGAGTGAGACAAGTCTGTTCACTGATGACTGCGGCTTAGGGTGGTAGGGTTACTCCTGGGACGATGACGTTGTCCAGCCTTCTAAAGCTTTCCTTAAGAAGCTCCTCCATCACCCCATCTTGAAAGACAAAGGGGCATGTGTTGATCCTGCTAAGATTTGCTCCGATCTTAGCAAGGAGCCCTAAGCAACCAGACTGCGTGCGCTCCGTGACTTGATGATGTTTTTATATCTAATGCGGTGATTTACACGCTGCACCAAGAGCCTGCTCATCTCAGAGGCTGAGGCGTGAGTGATGGCAGTGTGGCTCTTATGCCCAGAGAGTCCTCCGAGGGCCCTGTTCAGGCGCTCCTTGAGCCCGCAGTGTTTATGACCCTACTGCGTTATCTAGAGGCGTGATTTCTGCCAGTGTTCTTGGCCATCCATCACTCCTGTGAGATGGGTCCTCTCCTCCTTCTGGGGCCCTGCGCTGCATTTTAAAAGGCAGATTGTTTTTTAAAGCAGAACTTCGGCGGGGAGGAGGCTGCTGTCGGCTCTTGCTACCAGTCCCCAAGAGGACAATAGCTCCTTCTATTGTGTCCTGCTCTGATCTGATTTTCTTCGGAAAGTCCTGGGATTACTGGAAAAGGACATAACCCTGAAAAAAAAAAAGAAAAAGACTACCCAGGCCTTGAGAGACAAAATGCCAATTGATTTATCCTGTTGCTATAAAAGGGAAAAGAAATAGAGAGAGCTGCCAAAGATACAGGCTCACAATTCCTAATCTGCAGTTTCATATTATGAAAAAAAGAAAACTACAGGAAAAAATATGAGCCAGGTTTGTTTCTCAGTATATGTGTTGGCAAGCCTGGCATGACCTGAATTCGTTTGCCAGCAAGACTTGACTTGAGTGACTTAAAGTTATTTATAGCTTTTGTTTCTGCTACTTAAGTGAATATGCACACATTTCGCTGTAGAGATGTTAATGTGCTTGATAAGAAAGTATTGCGCCAGCTCTGCTTAGGGTGTGGCATATCATATGGTATATGCACCATATTTCCTTTCTGAGATCCGCAGATTTAATAAATAAACTATTTGAAATCTATTATCCAGTAAACCTCTTGGGATTAAGAACCTATGTAGCTGTCCTTCCAGAAAAGGAGTAACTCATCAGTGTTCACGAGAGGTTACTAATATTCCTGTCTTTCGATGGCCTTGAGGGTAGGCCAAAGGCTTGAAAAAGTTGTTTATGTCAGCTGTCAAGACAGATAGAAAGAAATGGGAGGGGTTTTCATGAATCTTTAAAGCTCCTGGCTTCAGAAGACAGCCACAGTCTTCCCCATGTGTGTACAGGAAGAGGTGTATAAACTATTGCCCAGCGAGCAGTCCTGTGGCATCCTTCAGATGGGCTCTACTTGATTCACGCTTATAATTGCTATTTGCTCATGTGCTGGGGTATTCTTGAGAATGTCAGCTCTATAACAGCGCTGTGCAATCCCCGATGGACCAGATCAGCACAGAAGCACTCCAGGGAGCAGGTCCTGGGAACTGCTGGGTCTCTTCAGCTTGTATTGAACTTCTAGACCTCAAGTTCAACTCCAAAACTGATTATTTCTCATGGCAGCAAACAACTGCTTAATGGTAATTTATTTAATCCCAACCCAATGGTAATGTGATCCATTTCCTTATCAGAATATTTTAATTCAGTAATAGAGAAAAGAATTTTGAGAAATTCTAAGTGCTTTTTCATCCTTCAGAACAGTTTTGTATACCTGTTTATTTTAAATTGGCCAGTAGATGCGTTTGCCATGCACAACATGTTGTTTGGAAGTATCTGCACAGCCAGGCATAGTGATGTACACCTTTAATCCTAACACTTGGGAAGCAGAGGCAGGTGCATCTCAGTGAGTTCTAGGACAACCAGAACTACATATGGAGATCCTGTCTCAAAAATAATCAATCATCAATCAAAAAACTACAGTGCCTGTTCTCCACATTCTCGGGTAACTAGATCCAGCCACACACACCCATTCTCTTCCTATTGTTAAAATACATTTATCACCGGCTTCTGCCATGCTCAGGAAAGCAGAAGATAAAGTCGGGGATGTGGTTTAGTGTCCTCTGCTACTCGGGCTCTTGGACAGTCATGAAACCCAGGAAAAAATGCTGAGTTTGTTCTCAGCAGAAGGGATTCACCGTTTGTACATTTAAATTGCAGTTTGGAGGGGCATGGCAAGAGTTTCTCTAAGGAAAGAAATGTAAACCCGTAGAATTAAAATCAGGTGCAAGCATGATTGCTTATTTAGAATGAAAATTGCAACCAGTTTTAGATTTTTTGAAACTGACAGTTCTACAGATATTATAAAATCAAGAAGTAAAACCTCTTTGATAACTTTTGGTGACCTTATCATGTTGATTCACGTCCATTGGCTGCATGCTCTTACATCTTATTATATAACAAACAATTTTGTAATGTTTTCTATCAAGAGCACAGAGAGGTGATTCTGTCTTTGGGGTTTGATGGGTAATGTCTTAACTATACTGACTGTTTTCTAATGATGTCATTTAAGTGTGGAGGACAGTTATTACGTAGAAAAAAAAGGTCTCGATTAGATTTCAGGACATTTTTAACTTCCTCCGTGCAGTGACTCATCTTTAACTAATATTTGAATTGACATCATTCATTAACCAATGCGTCATCGGTGTCTTTGAGTCATGGTGCCATGTGCGTCAGCATGGTGAGCCGTAGGAGTTCCTGGTGGTTCTTTTCAGACTGGAAAGAACTATATTCTAAGATAGATGCAAACTACAGAAGAAAGTCAGAACAACCCGCAATAAATGTATCCTCAAATCAGTTCCTTCTAACCTACATTCCCAATGCACTCACGGTTGCTGTCACCACTGACTGCCACGGGGCAGCCCGAGGGGGTAGCAAGGCTGGAGATAGCAGATATTTTAAAACACTATCGTGCACCATGTTGCTAGAGCCCCCAGAAGGGCCTTGGGAGGGGCCAGTACATACAAGTCAGCTTAATGGTGAATGCATTTCTGTCCATGCTAACCACGTTATAATTAAACACCGTAAGTACAGAACCTGCATTAACTCAGCTGTCTGTATTCACATTCTGATCAGCTGTTTTGTTTCCTTTGATTCTCCTGCTCGTTGCCTCTGTTTTTCCTTTGAAGTCTCCTTTGCATCTTTAAGACACTTGGTCTTGCTCCCTGCTTTCGTCTGCATCACAGTTATCCGCAGGAACCACAAAGACCTCTGTATGCCACTGCATTTTGTGTTCTGGTTCCTAGGAAGTGCCACACACTCACATAGGTTTGGAAGCCGAGCATCTTCTTTGACATCCAGAATATTTCACAGCATGAGACTTTCTAACACGTATGCAGAGACACACAAATGCTGACGTTGGTATCAAAGCATGGGGAGAGGACATCCATGCCAAATGGACCCTCTACCCACCCTTGTGTAAGTCTGCCCCTGGCAACACTTTGGAGAAGAAAAGTGTTTGTCTTCTTGATTGCTTAAATCTTTTGCTGCTGTGTTTTAACTTCTTAGAGCGGGGGTGTAAAGAACGAACCACAAGTTAGCCAGGAACTCATCCGGCAGAGACAGCCGGATCTCTGTGAGTTTGAGGCCAGCCTGGTCTACAGAGGGAGTTCCAGGACAGACTTCATAGCTACAGAGAAACCCTGTCTCGAGAAACCAAGAGAGAGAGACAGAGAGAGAGACAGAGACAGAGAGACAGAGACAGACAGAGAGACAGAGAGTTACAGTGATAAGAAGTTGGGATGTAGCTCGGTTTTGATGTCAATATCATACCAGGTTAATATCTTCTTAAAGTTCTTTCTTTCAGTTTTGATAATATATCATTTCACCCTTCCCTTTTCCCAAATCCTTCCATTGAACCCCGCACACCTGTTCTTTTTCAAATCCATGGCCTATTTTCCTATCAATTGTTATATGGGGGTGTTGCAGTATTCCTAAATGCATGAGGACAGCCTGCTCAGTCTGTAAGATGACACATGTATGTATGTTTTGAGGGCTGACCATTTGGTATCCGATAAATACTTGGTGTGCTCTCCCTGAGAAACCCTATTCCTCTGGGTCTCGGTGTTTGTTCGTTGCCTGCAGTTCTTTGCGGAAAGTGAGGCATCATGGGCTTTTCCCCATCCACGTTCGCATGTCTATGGCTGTTGTCCTTGTCTGGCTCACTTTTCTCATAATTAAAATGATCTGAGTTGGAAGCCAGGGAGATGGCTCTGTCGATATAGTGTTTGCCTTCCACGCATGAGAACCTTAGGAGTTTGATTCCTCAGAACTCGTGTTAAGAACAAACCAAGAAGCAGACACGGTGGTGCCCATGTGCTTGTAATCCTAACACTGGAGAGGTGAAAGGAGACAGATCCTTGGGATCTATCCTCACTGGATAGCCACCCTAGCCTACTTGGTGAGTTCCAGGTCAGCGAGAGACCTTTTCTGAATAACAAGATGGACAGTTCCTGAAGCTGACAGCTGAGATTATCTTCTGGGCGTGCGTGCGCACGCACACAAACACACACACACAATTATCTGAGTTGGCGAATTTTTTGGTATGTTGCTTCTTTTTTATAGAATGTAACAATTTATAAAGTCTTTTTAAAATAGCTTCTCGGTAGTTTTTAAAGCAAATGACTCATCAAGAAAACTTCTGGAAAGTTAACCTTTGTATTTATTCTGTGAACCCAGTTAGGAGGTTATCACGGTGATCTGGAAGAGAGATCCTGTTCTCTAAGGAGGTGACACTGGAGCAAAAGAATGGCATAGGAAGAGTCCCCGGAATTGGGTGGCTATGAGAGCAGAAAGAGAGAGAAATGGTCAGGTCGTGTGAGATAACGTTCTCCACACAGCATCTCTCTTCTAAAACAGATTACCATGCTCTGTCTAGATGTCTAGAGATGACTGAGATCATGACCATGACGGTGTTTAAGGAGCTAGAGCATTTGCAGTTTTCTCGCTTTTTCAATAACGAAGCAGTAACGGTATTAAGGCATGACCCTAAGTGGGAATAAAGGCACAGAAACCAGACCCAGCGTGCTCTGACCATGTGACTCAGCTTCAGGTGATGGAAGACGCTTTAAAAGAAAAGCAAAGGGAGCAGGAGTGGGCGCTTTGTGTACGGAGAATATTGTGAAGTGGGTTCTGATTCCCATGTATTGGCTGTCATGCAGCCGATTAAAGTGGGGGTGCGTAGCATAGTGCCTAGAAGTGGGGGCACATAGTGTAGTACCTAGAAATGGAGGTGCATAATGGAGTACCTAGAAGTGGGGAGTCACAGCATGGGGCCGTGAAGTGCGGGTCATAGCATAGTGCCTACAAGTAGAGGTCATAGTGTATCCCTAGAAGGGAGGGTACATAGCATATGCCTAGAAGTAGGAATGCATAGTGTATCCCTAGAAGCTGGGGTCATAGCATATACTTAGAAGTGGGGATATATAGTGTATCCCTAGAAGGGAGGGTACATAGCATATGCTTAGAAGTGGGGATATATAGTGTATCCCTAGAAGGGAGGGTACATAGCATATGCCTAGAAGTAGGAATGCATAGTGTATCCCTAGAAGCTGGGGTCATAGCATATACTTAGAAGTGGGGATGTATAGAGTATCCCTAGAAGCAGGGGTCATAGCATATACTTAGAAGTGGGGATGTATAGTGTATCCCTAGAAGCGGGGGTCATAGCATATACTTAGAAGTGGGGATATATAGTGTATCCCTAGAAACGGGGGTCATAGCATATACTTAGAAGTGGGGATGTATAGAGTATCCTTAGAAGCAGGGGTCATAGCATATGCCCAGAAGTAGGGATGCATAACGTACCCCTAGAAGTTCTCAGAAGCTCATTTCCTAGGGTGCAGAGTTTTATTTCTTGGTGGGTACTGTGAAAATTTGGACAGAATAGAGTTTATGTGATGTTTGCAGCTGAGGACTGTACAGTCTGAATTTTAACTCAATTCCAGAGCTGTGTAGATTTTATGAACTCTTGTCTCTGCTCTGATTCGTCCTGGCGCCCTCATCTTAGCATGTCTCCTTTGCTTTTCTTCTTTTAAGTAGATTCAGTTGCTAATCTGTTTACCTGCCTTACTAACAAGCAGGCACATACATGTCCTGAGAGTGAGCAGCATTTTGTGTGTATGAACTTAAAGCATTTCCACTGAAGGGCGGGAAAAAACACATCAGTCAAGAACTTGCAAGTGGAGCCTCACCGACTGTGGCTATGACCTCCCGTAATTGTCGCCCAACACATAACTAAGCGGAATCTCTTCATGCACTGAACTGTCTCTGCAAAAGTTAAGGAACACAGCTCTTGGCTGATAAGATTCAACATTGAGCAGAGCCCCAAATCCCTCACTCCTAGGCCTGCCTATGGACGGAGCCTCTGGAACGACTTGAGTTGGAAAAAGACGCATGGCCTCCACCTATGCTATAGCTAGCATTTTCTCTTACTTTATAGTTTCTGTTCATATTTGTTCTTTGTAAACATCACAGCCACCACAAAGCAAAGATTTCTATTAGCCTAACATAATCTAAGCAAGAAATCAAAGCACCTTGCGGAGTAATTCACCCAACCACAGGAAGCGATACAAGTCAGAGACAGAATCTGTAGGGGGAATGTACTGTGATTTTTTTGATAAATGGTAATTAAATTTAATTTTCTCTCAGGAACAGATACGATCAGGTATTTCTTTCTTTTCCTAGGATAAATGAATGTTTGAAAGGTTGAATAGTAGCTAGGAAGTCACGTGGTCTGGACTGATAGTGACTCTGGATGCCAGGAGTCACCTCCTCAACCTCCACAGCAGTTCTGTGATGTGGGTTGCTGTTGTTTTCCCCGGTTTTCAATAATGGAAATCAGGGCACAGAAGTAGCAGTGCCTTGCCTGGGGTCACCTAGTAAAGAGATGTGAACGTAAAGGTCATAAGATTGACAGCCTGATTCAGCTATCTGCTCTCCTAACCCTACACATAGCACTTGGAGAAGATTCAGCAGAGGCAACTGCACTGTAAAAAGTGGGAGGAGACCAAGGCTTCTCATTTTGATTTACTAAATATCAAATGTCTACTGGGGGTGGCTAGTAGCCTTTAGATCTCTTAAGTGGGACTCTCTTGGGAGATATAAACCTAGCTATATCAGTTACTTTTCTCGTCGCTATGAAAATAACACCTGACGGAAGCAATTTAATGAAGAGTCTGTTCTGCCTTACGAACTGAAGTACAGTTCATTACATCCGAGAGAGTGTGATAGCAGAGTCGCGAGGCTGCCGGTTTCGACACATCCGCGATCGGGAGCAAAGATGAACGCCGGTGTGCCATCATTCACGTTATCCTTTTTCTGTCAGCAAGCTCAGCTCGTGAAATGGTGTCACCCACATTTGCTGTGGGTCCTCTCTCTTCACTAAGCCCGGTGTAGAAATTCCCTCGCAGATACGCCCAGAGGTATGTTTCCTAGGCAATTCTAGATCCTGCTTGTCCAATTGGCAGAGTATTGACCATCACACTGGGTCATTATGGTATAGATTCCATTAAAGGCATGAAAAGGAGGTAATAAAACTGAAGGAGGTGAATGTCGAGGAAAGAAATAATTAATGCAGTTTGGGTCTACTAGGGATTAGAATGATAGTTACCAAAACCGGAGGGTGGAGATGGTGGGCAAGGTAAGGAGAGATACGAGGCAAAGGGTACAGTTTCAGTTAGAAAAGAGTAGCACCCGATAGCCAGAGAAATGCAGAAAATATGAATTTATGAAGCAATGTGGCAAATGTGGACGAGTGTTTAAGAAAAGACATTGTTATCCACATGTTCTGTTTGTCTCAATATAAATCCTACACTATTATCAGCTATGATCTGGAACAGGACTTTAAATGCTGAGGAGCTGTGAAGACAACCCATTGTTCTTGTGCATGACTTGACCATGCTAAGCAGGTTTTTTTAAATAGCATAGATTCAAAGACACAGTTTAGTGGCCCGGCTCAGGACATCTCAGTGAAGAGTAAAGAGCTGCTTCTTGATGGACAGGTTCAAGGTGGTACCCAGCACTTTTAGCACAAAGGAAGAGATGACTTGTATCATAGTACGGTACAGATGTGTCCTAAATCAGAGGTGACCTGTTGGTAAAACATCCTTCATAAGACACTATAGTGACAATGCTCGATAACAGTGTGTACAACTGTTGCTGTCTGTCTGTCTTTATCACTTATAATCTTATTAATTTAGAATTAAGAGCTGACAACTGAGGCAGCTAGACAGAGGATTCATAAAATTCCTTTACATAAAATATACAGTCCTCTCTCAAATGCTGGGCTTGGTGATCATATGCAGCGCTATGTGGTGGCCAAACTTCCTCAGCAAATTGGAGAGGTTCATTAATTTTGTTTATTGACTCTAAGCTTCATCATTTTTTTTAACCTTGTGAGTAAAAATTTTCATAATCTGGCAAGAACCAAAGGAAATGCTTGAAGGTTTTGTTGGTGTTTCTGAGACAAGGTCTCACTGTGTGGCCTGGCGCTGTCTCTCCTGGAAATCTCAATATAGACCAGTCTGGCCTCCAACTCAAAGAGACCCACCTGCCTTCTGCTTTCTGGGTACTGGGAATAAAGGTGCCTGACCTTTGAACTTCAGACACATCTTCAGCACAGCGATGTCTCTGAGACCATAGTTGTTACCATGGTTTCCAGTGATCTTGCTTGCATTGCCCAATCGCTAAGTTCTTACACTGTTGTTGTTTTAGAGGGAGTGATTGCATTAAAGTGATTTGGTGTAGGATAAATGGGTCTGCAAATGAGGATATTTTGCATTTGACACTTATTGTCTGGTCTTATATTTCAGACTTGTCAATTTGATATCTTTGATGTGAGAGGGAAATAAAGAGGCACCCATTTCAAATACCCAAGCCTCGCAAAAGCAATAACTCTGCATGTCACATCTGGGTACAGGAAGTCGAAAGTAGCATTAGGCCCCAGAATATGCAAGAATGCAGTGAAGAATCACCAACTCCTCCTCTCTCCCACATTGAGAGTCTGGGAAAGAACAAATTTCACGACAGTGATGGAAATCTCTGTGGCAGGGTTTATGTGAAGAACAATTTGTATCCAGTTAGAAGCTTTACTCTGAGTGGGTACAGGACGTGAGTCCTCCGCCAGACCAGTGCCACTCATAAGGCCAACTTATGAAAGCCTCCGAGTGAGGCAGATCTCCAAATATGAACACCTCTCCAGAAGATTCTCCCACTAGTGGAGGTCCCCATCTCTGTCCCCTTAGCGCTTTCCCTGAACCCAAATCATGGCCTCCCAGATGTCCCCCTTCCCTGGAGCCCTTTATGATGGCCTGATGCAGTTATCTTCAGAGTACCGCTTGATTTCTTGGCACTGCTGAAGGCGTGATGGAAAGGCTGGGGGTGGGGACCCAGTGAGCCTTACACACGAGGGTACAGGAGAAGTCATTCACTTACAGACAGAAAGCTAACTCAGGTGAGGCTGGAGCTGGAGGGTGAGCTAACACGGTACAGAAGTCTGGTGAGACCTGGTGGGGACCCCTTTACGGTGGTAACGCGGAGAGGGATCAAACGGCTCACTTTTAAGCAGTAGAGAATTTTATGATTCAGTGACTGAAAAAAAAAAGTGAGTTACCTGCCATGATCAAGAGTCAAGTGTCTCTGTTTCATAGGCATGCCATAAGTTTAACCTCAGAACACTGAAATAGCAGCATGAGGGACCTGATAGAAACAGTGATTGTGTCGGGCTGCCTTGGGTATCTGTCTGGCCTGTGTCAACATTCTTTCTATGCTTGCTTTATAAACAGCTTGCAAGACTGCATTCCGTGTGTAACTTTTGGGTTATTATTCTACCCTTCTCAAGAATTCACCCCGCTTGTTGACTTTTAAGCACTGGGGAACACAAAACATAAAAGGAGCAGGCAAGTAGCATTTAAACCTTCAGGCTGGACTTTCCCTGAAATACCGTTCTCTGCCAGACCTCATTCTTTTTCGTGCTGAAGTTTGTCCCACGAATCCTGGCAGCTTCCATTTCCAGCCACGCAGTTTGGTGTTTATTTTAATCAGCTGCTCATGACAGGTAGAATTTAGCAACAGCTACAGTGGCATTAGGTGGATTTCCAAGTAGATCAGTGTAGCCAGTGGCCTTCGTTAGATGCTCCTTTCTCTTGTCCTTCTTTGCATACATTTCGGCCGTGAGAATAAATCTAAGAAAACACCTATTTGGCCTTTTAGCTCATTGCCAGCGTTGGCAATCCCGGACTAACTGGTTTTGTACTAGACACCACTGAAATGAAATATAGTCCTACGAAAGCTTGGCAACCCTGACTGCTGCCAATATAAAACCACCGCCAGATGCTGTTTGCTGAGACGCGGTGTCTTTTAGCAGATGGATAGACGTTAAACACAAATTGTACTGTTTCTTTTCCTTTTGGTTCATTTTGTTTTTATTGCAATATAGAAATTTTGCTGTATTAGTTACAGTCAACTTGTAGCAAATGCTTCATTGCTGTTTTGGGGTTTTCTGAGATCTTTGAAATTACACTCAGACCATTCTTCATTATGTGAACTTATTAGAAATGGAGAATCAAATTCATCATCGGTTCTAGAACTTCCTTTGGTACTCATACTCCAGTACTGAAAATAATAATGAGAAGTAAGCACCAAGTACTCACCATGGACTTTCTGCCTCTGCCTCAGATAGTAAGGGCTTGGCCATAGTCAAGAAACACCTGCCCCATCTCCAACAGTCATTATTTGGAACCGGAGTGTTATTACAGTGTTTTGTTTCCTTTTACGCTGCTGCACCATTGAGATAACCCATAAACTAAGAGATCGGTGACTTTGTTTCCCACTTCAACGACTCATAAAGCATTTAAAGCAATAATTATCAATTACTATTTACTTTCAACAGCAATAATGGCATTATTAATCATTCCGAAAATTGACCTATCTCTTGCCACAGAACTGTGTGATTTACTGTAACTTAAATAGTTCGTATTCTCTAGATAAATCTGAAAATTATCTTTTGCATCTTCCTTCTTGTTCCAAAGAGGGTTTATTAAATCACATTTATGATAACAGAACACAAGAAATTTCAACATAGTGGGAATAGTGGACTAAACATGAATATTTTTAAAGCATTGAACATATTAATAGAGAAGAATCATCTACAATTGCATTGTGTTTGGATCTTCAGATTCATTCTCATTCTTGCTTACAGGGTCAGGATCCTGCCGATTTAGTTATTCTGACCCCAGCATCACCGTGTCATATGCCAAGAATAACACTGCCGACTGGATACAGCTCGAGAAAATTAGGTGTGTTATCGCTAAAATATTTGCATCCAAGACTCTGTTCCTCTGTTTGCTTCACTCCACCCCTGACCTTTCTTTTCACGGTTAGAACACTTTGGTTATTCATTTCTCCAGTTGTGGGTCTATCTATTACAGTCTGTCTTACTTGAGGGAGATGTTGCAAGATACAGCTTTCTCATTCATAACTTCCTACTGTTAATATGCCTTCTACCAAACTGTTTTGGGTTGCAGCACATTTGGGATCATAACTTCTAAGGGAGCATCCTTTGCCATATCACCTCACCAACTGTGGCAGGTAGGAGGTGCTCTGACTTTGGCCTGAGATACAGACCTGAGAGTATGACCAGCAACTGACTGCCCACGTCCATTCCTGTCCACGGTGACAGGGTCCATAGCTGCGAGCTTTCTTGTGTCTCATCTGTAGTTCCATAACTTAGCTTGAAATATCCCTCAAGCCTCTCTTTATAGCCTGTATTTTCCTTATTTCAAGAGTTCTCCCATAAGGAAATGAAGTAGAATAGTCCAGATAAAAGGAATGCCATAATGCTGAAAAGATTTGATGACGTTACAAAGTCCCGAATCATGTTTACCAATGATGCAGAGTTTAAACCCTGAAATAAACTTCAAAACAGATGATTAATTAAAGGAATAAATATACAAAGGAAAACAATGGCACGTTGCCTGCTGCGACAAGGGCCATAACACCACACTTGTATTAAAGATTATGGTGACTAGGTTAGTTCTTAAACTGGAAATTAAGTAGAATATTTTCCATCTGTTTTGAGATTTGTTTTCCATCAGCTCTTTCCTTTATATTAAAATAACAATGATCTGTTTAGGGAAGCAGAAGAAATATTAGGCTGATAATCTTTAATAATAACCAATTTGTACAAGGCTTCTAGTAGTATATCAGAAAATAAAACCCACATATCTAAGCTCTAGTCTAACAAAACTAAGAAAGGTAATTCTAAGATTTTCATAAATTATCTCCCCTTTGACTGGATAAGATATAATTTAGGGGTGGTTACTGCATGCTGAGCTCCATCATGCTGGGCCAACTTTATGATAATATTATCTATTCTCAGCTGTAGAATTTTGAAAATACATTCATATTGGATACTTAGGCATCTAAATGAGTGTAAGCAAACCAGCACATATATAGAAATTTTACCTGTACCCTGCAGATTTTCTTCTACTATGTTATATCATAACCTAAATAAGTTATAGTGTGTGTTTGTTCCTGGGAAACAGCTATATCGTGATAAATGATGGAACTACACATTTGATCGCACATATAAAGATCACACTCAGCTGAGTACATTAAATATTTCAAACGAAATGGCACTTTCAATTTTAGGCTGGGTAGCAAACCACCGTACTCACGCATACAAATCTCCCTTCCCCTTGGTGATCAGCGTGAACATTTTCTCTGACCACCATCTGAAACTAAAGTATATTCTCTTCAGCATTTGAAATTCTTTTTGAAGCTAAAAAAAAAATGAAATACTGTAAAAGAAAAGGGAATTGATTACCCCCAAAGGTGAGATGCACCATCTATAACCCCACTGACAAGCCTGAAGATATATATATGCTTCACTGGTGGGTGAAAAATACGGCTTTCTCTCCAGCCCTTCCAGCTGATTTATAGGGAGCCCAGCCTACCACTAGTTTGCATTTTAAAACCGTTTTTAATCTCAGCTAAAATGACCGTTTTTAAAGCAGCATATATTTCTTTTTGGTAGAATGAAAAGATTAATAAAACTTGTATTATATAGCAGAAAGAGATAAATCCTAATAGATGTGATATAAAAAGCCTATTAAATTTTATCTTTTCCAAAGATTGACCTGGATACAATTGTGAATAATTATAAGTGAATACAATCATCAGATGTAAAAAATGTATCTGATGACTGAAAATAAATATTATATAGAGATTAGTTTGCCATATATATGTATATAAGTATACATTCATGTATATATTTTTAATCATGTCATTTGCAGTCACCTCTAATCAATGCATAATTTCAAATAATCCATATTAATTTCTATTTTTTTTCTCTTTTTCTTATCAAGTGAGTGGTTTTTAAATAAAACATCTACCATGTGCCAGAACTCTTCTAGGTACAATTTGATTCTTTTTGTATAATCCCAACATCTGGTGCCTCTTTTCCTTCCACTATTCCTTTCCTGGTTTATTTGAACACACTTCCTATCTGCTTTGTGTCAAATATAAAACCCTCAAAGGCCTTAAATATGTACGCTGTTTTCACTTAATAGGAAAGTTGTAACAAGCAGCCTGTTTTGAATGTATGATGAACACTGTGTGTTCATAGTGAGGCTATGATCTTAGCTGTGTGCTTGACCTCCTCTCTTTGCCATGCTTCCCAGAGCCCCTTCCAACGTCAGCACAATCATCCACATCCTCTACCTTCCGGAAGAAGCCAAGGGAGAGAACGTGCAGTTCCAGTGGAAGCAGGAAAGCCTGCGTGTAGATGAGGTGTACGAAGCCTGCTGGGCCTTGGACAACATCCTGGTCATCAATGCAGCCCACCGACAAGTCATTCTGGAAGACAACCTCGACCCAGTGGACACGGGCAACTGGCTCTTCTTTCCCGGAGCAACGGTCAAGGTTTGAACGCTTTCATCCCTTCTTCCTTTAGAGACCCAAGGCTTACTGAGCCAGTCCTTTCAAGATAACTTTTCCTCAACACAACTCTGGGTATTAATTAACATTCTTCTGTCTCATATATTACCATTTAAGGGTATGATGTCACTTTGTAAAAGACATTTCTTTATTCATTCATTTTATAATTGTTTAAGGACTCAGATTGGGCTGAACCCTGAGAACAATCATGAAAAGGCAGATACATTTCTTCCCTTTTCGTGGCTATCAATTTCGTGGAAGCAGACAGACATGTCACTGCAAATGCAGGACAGCCTCGTTGTCATTTCCTGGGGAAGCTTAGAGTTCTGAGATGGCATCAAATCCAGGCGTGGGACTTTGGGAAGGTTATCCAGAAAGTAGAGAAAGCAAGCAGATACTGCAGGATGGCTGGAAGGGAGCCAGGTAGGAGGAGGACCAGCATTCTAGGAATTGGGGGTCACATACACAGAGGTTTGAACAGAGTGTTTGTGTCTTCCATACATTCGTGTGTCCCAATACTATCAGATTGGGCTAGAAGTAGAGCCCTTGTGAGGTCATTCAGTCATCAGGATGAAGCTGTGGTGAAAGGAAGATTAATATCCATATAAAAGATCCCTCTCTGGCCCTTAGCATGTGAAGCCACAGAGGCTAAGGATGCATAGACACTAAGTCTTCTAGAATTCTGATCACAGGCTCTGACGGCTTCCAAAAGTCTTAGAAAGAGGTGTTCCTAGTTCAGTTTTCCAGGCTATGATGTTCTCTCGCTGGAGCCCCACACTAAAGCAGATAGTCCAGATCGGTGATTCTCAATCTGTAGGTCTGTTGGAGGCCGTGTGAGTCCAACACAGATTCCCTAACTGGACTAGAACGGAGTCACGAGGAATAAACCAACGCAGCTTATACGGTCATCATGGAAGGGCAAGATCTCTCCTTTATTATCCAAACACCTTATATATCATCACATCAATTGAGCAGGAAAACACATTAGGCTGTCTCCTAGGTAACCAGGTGAATGGGCTCAAGTCACGTCCACATCTACCTATATGCTAGCAGTCACGTAGGCCATGAATTAGCATCTCTATAAGACATCCTCCAAATTTCAAAGGGAGGAAGCACCAAAACTCTTAACTCTTAAGTCATCAGCTTCTGCCAACATCTCTTCTCAGGTAATCTACATTTATAACAAAAGAAACTAGGAGCAGCATAGATCACAACCCTTGCGGGGTCACGCATTGGATATTTACATTACAATTCATAACAGTAGCCAAATCACAGTTATAAAGTAGCAACAAAATAATTTTATGGCTGGGGGCACCACCCTGTGAGGAACTGTATTGACAGCTCACAGCACTAGGAAGGTCTGGAAGCAAAAGCCCTTAAATGGAGTTCAGAATAGTTTTCCAGTAGTTTTTGAGACTTGTGGTAAGTAATCCCACTGTATGACAAACAAGAAGACCTTGAAGATCAACTGGCTGTTTTGGAACTTTATTTGAAGATCATATCCACTGGTGTCCTTTAAATCCAGGCCAATCCCATTTTGCACTTGAAATCACTCTTCTAAGAGAGAACACCGAATGAAGGGTTGCATGGAAAGGCCAAAGAGACTGCTTATAAGTCGTTCCGTGGGAGATCTTGTGAGGCAGGACTAGGAGAGACAGGATGGAGAAGTGTGGACATAGTACAGATTTGATAACAAGGGAATGGAGGAGTTGGGAACTGATAAAGAAGACAGAGGGATGGTGAACGTGAAGGCAAGGTTGGGTGCCAAGATGGACAAAGTGTCATTTGCTGAAACCAGAAGTACAAGGGAGGAGCAGGCTTGCGGGAAGGTCAAAGGAGGCTTTAGTTCGGACACACAACTCTTGATGTGCAGCAGGTAGCTGGCAGGAGGTCAGAGGCATGGGCCAGAAGCTGGGAAGATGCTGTTTTGGCGGTCGTCACTGGCCAATGGTGATGGCAGTCATGAAGCTTGCCCGATGAGAGACTGTGATAAACAGTACGGAAAATGTTAGTCGGTCATCAACTGAATCTCTGCGTGTCTCTACTTTGGAAATAAATTGAAATTTCAAGTTACAGCTGTTTTTGATTTTTAGCTGTGACTTACCGATGCAAAGCAATCCTGTGCTAGATAGGTGAGATCCTAAGAAGGGAAACTAAAAGAATATAAAGATTCCCTCTGCTCCAGGTGCTGAGGTTACACCTATGTCCTGGTCATGGAAGCAGGCATTCCCTCTGCTCATTCCAGAAAAGCATCCCACTAGACTGCTTTACTGAAAGAGTCCGCACAGCCCTGCTGTATGTGTCTGTGTGTGTGTGTGTATGCACATGCATGTGCATATATTTGTGTGTGTGCTCATGTGTGTGCATAGGTGTGTGTGCTTGTGTGTGTACGAGTACAAAAGTCTCTTAAATGCTAATGTTAATAAAGTCAAACAATTGTGATTATAGGTAGTTATGACTAAATTGTCCAGCTGCTGATCTCCAAGACATTAAGGGTAATTGGTCAAAGGGAAAGAGAAAAAAAATGAGGCATTGCCACTCATAGAAGTATTTCTCTCATCTTCTCCAGATGTTTCAATTCTCTGGAAATCATTGTTTATCCCGAATAGAGCATAGAGCAAAGTAACAGAAGACAGTAACCAGCTTAAGGAGCCACATGACCCAGGGAAGTATAGCTATAAACACCAGCTTAAATCTCCTCGGGCAGGTGGAACACTGACATTCCGGGTCTTTGGTAATTTGAATCATGTCTGTAAGAGCACAGCTTTTCCTGGAGAACCCCATCTTATGTTATTTGCAGTTTTCTGTGTGTCGTGTGGTGCAAGGTTTGAATCTAGGACCTCCTGTATATGAGGCAGGCACTCCACTATTGAGTCGTACCCTCAGCTCCTTACTGTAGTTTTTGATCTGGTAAACTGAAGTAGATGGTAACGGGTTCCATCTCCTCCATCCTCTTGTGCCCACAGCCCTGCCCACCTCATATTCCAGGCTTCTCCCAGGAGATGTCCCCACACAAAAGGAAAGGTGTACCACATTCTATTGTGCTTCTAATTACCATCATTATTTTTCATTTCCCACAAATCCCGAAGCAGCCTTTGTTCATACCAAGTGCATGAGGCTTTAAGTGCCTGTAAATCCACTGGTGCCTGGGCTCCTCAGAGCACCACCTCCCTAGCAACCGCGACACAGGAGCAGATCGTGTACTGAGCATGGGAAGAGCCTGAAAACCACTTGCTATTAAATCACCTGTTTCCTCTGCTGGCGGCGGGTGATGCTGCCTTCTTTCACAGAACAAGATTTTAACTTCTGTATGTCTTTCTAGAAGCATAAAGAATTAGTGTCAGTTTCTACTGTTCTAATGTGGGTTGTGGTTATCAGTTCATCAGTGCGGAGGTTAGGATGGGCCTCTGTCTGGCTGCTGTGGGCATTCACGACGTGTGTAAGAGTCAGAGGCACCACCTTCACCCTGGTGAGGGAGAATGCGTAATCTCAAGGTGACCCCTACACACCAGCTGTGAGTGACTTTGGTTTAATTGAGGAGTAAAGGATACGAACCAAGTATTTGGGTTCTTCCCTTTTAAGACTATCAGATTCTAGCATCTCCTGTTGGGTAAGGGTCTCACACTCAGGAATGGTTCTTGCAGTGTCATGAAAACAGTGTGGATCCTTGACAGTAATGGATACAAATAATGATAGGAGCACAACTGTAGCTCTGATAAATGATAATTGTAACCGCAGTTGTGTTGGTACCTGGCATGAAGGCTCATCGCTACAGGAAGACCTGTCTTCAGCTTTGCAGCAGTGCTGAGCAGCAACCGGGAGACAGACACACTGCCAGCTCAGGGTTTCGACCACCCGCTCTTGAAACATCTCCACAGATTCGTCAGGGCCATCTATCCCCACCTTTTCAAATATGCCTCTTGCAGTTTGAACGATTCTTGATTTTACGCTCGAAGGAAAGTAGTTGCTGTAAGTCTGGAGGTCAGCGCGGGGCTGCCACAGTTACTGTGCCCAAGGAGGGTTGGCAGTGTCGGGGAGTCACTTCCAGAAGAATCGGGGATAAACAAGCTAGGAAGACCTATGCTTGAATCAGAATTTTTTTCTCTTCTTCCCGTTCTTTTGTTTTGGTTTTTTGTTTTTTCTTTCAAGACAGGGTTTTCTCTGTATAACAGCCCTAGCTGTCCTGAAACTAGCTTTGTAGACCAGGCTGGACTCAAACTCATAGAGATCCGCCACCCTCTGCCTCCTGAATGCTGGGATTAGAGGCGTGAGCCACCACCTGCCCATTCTTTCATAAAACCCCTTGAGATAGAATTTTGGAATGAATCTATATGCCATGAACATGTCTTGGTCAAGCAGCTGTTCATTTTGTTTGTTTACTCACAACTTGAATGGCAGACACAACTTTAATCTTGAAAGTATAAGTCGTGTGTGTGTGTGTGTGTGTGTGTGTGTGTGTGTGTGTGTGTGTGAAAAAGGTGAGCAGAAGGAAGTCACATGCTTCAATCACTGTCCATTATAAGTGATTTTCTCTGCTCGGCGATCTTGGTTCCCCTGAGTTTGCAAGGGCATAAATCACTGGTTTCTGTCAATGCTGCAGATTAAAAAGAGGTCACCATGACATAGGTGCTGTTCCCTGAGCCTCTCATTTTTAAGAAACCCGATTGCCCTCCTGCTGATTTTTTTTCTGTTTATTACCCGATTGCCTAGAGTTCTAGATCACCCCTTGTATGTGTTTATGCCAGGTGATGTTGAGAAGTGAATCAATGCTAACTGCCACTGTTAGAATGACTGCCCTTGCGAATAGCTAGGATTTGAGCACATGCGTTTAAAAACGAAAGTCTTTTAAGAAGCAATTTATTGGAATTTGCAAGTTCACACCAAGGATCTGAAGTCACTAAATTACAAGCTTTGGAAGAGACCTGCCATTGTCTCTTCTCTCATCGGGCTTCCACTTGCTTCTTTGCCATATCTACTTTTGATAATAAGGTAGTGGCGACAGTCTTACTGGTAGAACAGCCACCAAAGGGCCCGGATAAAGACGACAGAAGAGCCTGTAGGTAAGTCAACAGACCACTGAATGGAACCATTCAATCAGAAGAGATTTCGTTAATTTTCTTATTGCTCTTATGTGTAGTGAATTTAACAAACTTGTTGCTCCATTGGACAGAAGGCAAGTCTCCAGCCCCGAATCAGAATTGTAGCTTCTTTCTCAGTGTCTGGTGTCACCCCTCGAATGCTGTTAATTGTCACAAAATGATGAAAAAAAAAATCATCTTCAAATTAAGAAAAATGTAAATGAAATTAGCTGAAAAATTTTAAGTCTTAGTAAAAGATGAGACCCATGAGGAAAAATAAAGTCTTTGACAGCGGTGAAAGGGAAAACCAAGGAGGAGCGAAATCATTTTAAACCTGCCTTCGGGGGAGCAAATCCCCTGAAGGGCAAGGCCTGCCTGATGCAGATGCCCAGTTTGTCTCCCACTTAGTACCCTGGGAAACGGCTCAACAGCTCACATCACGACTCTGCTTTCTTACAAGGTAGAAGGACAAATAGAAAGCAGTCGGCTTGGCCCAAATACGCTTTGCACATCGCTGAACTTCAAACTGTGTAGCATGTGACTGTGGGACTTGTGTCCTGAGTCTCTAATGAGGATAAACCTGAGCCCAGTCAGACTCGTGGCCAGCCCTGTTCCCGTGTCTTCTTCTATTAGGCGTCTGAATGATAACCCTGATTTCCTGGCTGGGTTCCAGCTTGGTTAATTGCACGCTGTCTACCCAGATTCCCTCTGCTTGGGGTACCCTTCTTCTGGATTGTGCTGCCCTTATTATTGTGCTTCCCCAAGAGGTGGGGACGTATTATAAAATGCGCCAGAATATAATTTGTTAAGCTAATAAGAGCACTTTGGGGATGAAGGGTTAAATGTGAAAGTGTGCTTTTCACAATCTCCCCCCAGTGAGGTCTATTTGTTTAGCAATTAACATGGAATAGCATCAGTGAAATGTGGACAAGAGCCAGGTCAGCGTAACAAGAGTAGCAATAACCTAGGAACAGCTAATGTTGGTAAATTCTAAAGAAGGTAGCCATACAGATAAATCCCCAGCGCCTAGTGTGCCCTTTGGTTTCGTTTTGTTTCGTTTGAGATTGAAACTGATACTTAAAAATTTCTGATTAAGTCAGCACAGTCTTCAATAAGTAAAGTTTGTTTTTTCTGTACGGTAGCATTTCCATCATCTTTGTGTGTGTTACAGTTCTTAACAAAATAGCTTGCATGGTAGCAATTCTTTGAAGTAAATTTTCTTAAGCAAATGATTAAAGTTACGGAACAGAATAAAAGGGAGAGGAGTATTTGTGGATTCCTAGTGTTGCTGTCTTTAAACACATTCCTCATGGCCACTCGCCTGTCCTTCATCCCCATTTCAAAGAAGAGAAAGCAAAGGCTCCAACATGTCAAAAGGCTTTGAGTTTTGAAGCCAAGTCTGTTTTATTGTGAAACTTGACTCTTCCCTGCCAAGCTATGCTGTATCCCTCCATTCAATGCCTAGCGTATCTGGACTTAATTTGAGGAGGCAAGTAAGAAAACCTAACCCTGAATATGAAGCTGATCACCAAAGACAAGGCTAACAATTGCCCTACGGTGTCACATTGTTACTCCTCCTCTTGCTGCTCCAGCTCCAGTCTGTCACTGTTTCCATTTCAGAACTGATACTGTCACAAAGTAACTATACACTTGTCTCAAAACATACCATCAACTGGGATCTTTGTAAACCCTACTACAGCATGGTTCAAATGTGAGTGTTTAGTGGATCCCAGAAAATAGTAAGACAAAAGCCCACTCTTTGGGCTCCCCAAAATCCACTCCCCCTGGCTGGACCTATCGTGCCGACTGAAAAAAACACACGGCAGCCCTCCTGCACCTGGACTGCATTTGCGGCCAAGTTTCCAGGTTTGGAACTGGCATTAAATTACCTAGAAACTGAGCGTGCGAAAAATAACAGAAATCTATTCTGTCTCAAGAGAAAATGGCTCTCTTCCTATTAGGGGGTTTTCTTTTTTATTTTTATGGGGTGAAATCTGTAACTTTAAAGATCACTGAACCAGAATGGAGAAAATCTGTGATAAGAGGTATCACGTATACAAAAGGTTTCAGGACACAGTACGTAGGCTAACGGCCAGTTCACCTTCCACCACCACACACCACATCCTCTTTTCATGGGGAAATTCACATGCCAATATATTTTATTTCCAACCAGACACTGGCTAATTTATGGCTCTGCCAACAATGCTATTTTAATTAATTTTATTCATCTTATTTCTCTTTCCTTCGCTCCTCATATCTCATCTGTTTGCATTGCCTAAATTTTAATTAAAAAATCTTCTCCTCTCTAAGGAGCAATCTGAAGTAGCAAAAATAATCACTTAAAATATTACAGTCATTAAAAAATTGGCTGTGGTGGAAGCCATGCATTTTCAATTTTGCTACAAATGATGTTTTAGCGTCCCTTTAAAAGTGCACTTTGTATCTGAATTGTCTGCCACCAGCCAGCTTGGCTATCAAAAGTGGTCTTCCAGCTGGGTGGGCTGAGTGACAGCTCCTTAATGGAGGGAATGGATGGCTCTCGGCTCATGTGGCGGGAACAGCACACCAGGCAGATAGCTTTCCATCTGCCGCTAGCCCTCTACAAGCTGGTATTGCCCAAATGCCCAGTGTACCTCTTTCAGCAAAAATGGAATCATCAAGAAGTAAATTGTGAGGCTGTAGATCCTAAAGGGATCATCAGGGTCCTTAGGCCCTAGAGAGGCGGCATTAAGAGTCGCTCCGGTGTTCCTTTTCTCTGAAAGCCTAATCAAACAATGGCAGAGGTGACTTAAGCGCTTTTTACAAGTATGGAGGTGAAGTCATTAACATTTGCAGCAGAGTAGAGGGAGAAAGCTTCGAAAATGCTAACCTGAATTGTGGCCAAGGACGTGTTCTGTTCCATTGAGGAATTTTCACCGATGTTTCCTGTTGATGCCTTTTGCATGGCAACTTCTTGTCACTTAGTGACACTGTGTTCTGCTTGTCAAATAAAGGAAATTCATTTTAGTGGCAAAGCAGAGAAATACTTTTTTTTTTGGCCGAGGAAATTGCATGAAGATATAGAGATATCAAAATTATAGATTCATTGTTACTTAGGTATATATGAGTTACCAATGCTAAAATAATAAAACAGGTATTAATGTAATAATTGATGGTACATAGGAAGGCCCAAAAACAGAAAGATAGAACAAGCCATTGAGTTTTTGCCTTATTATCCCGAATAAATGGACTAATTTATTATTAGTTATTAAACATCAGCTCCACTACCTGACTTTTTTGCTGACTTTGTTTCGTTTGTAATTGTTAATGCACACAAGTGAAATGAGTTTGAGCTGAGCTGGATGTTAGAAGGGAGTGTGGTTTCCTGAGATTTCACAGTTCCCGTACACGTTTCTCTTGGATTGTTAGCACACTGGATTTTGATGTCATTCAGTGCAAGTTCATCTGTTAAGAAAAATGGTGTCGGTCATCCCACATCCTCGAGTTTTCATTTGTTAGAAGAATATCTGATAATCTCCCAAAATATGGAGGCTTTTTAAATTCCTTTTTAAAAAAGATTTATTTATTTATTATTTATACAGCATTCTGCCTCCATGTGTGCCTGCACGCCAGAGGAGGGTGCCAGATCTCATTACAGATGGTTGTGAGCCACCATGTGGTTGCTGGGAATTGAACTCAGGACCTCTGAACCAGCAGCCAGTGCTCTTAACCTCTGAGCCATCTCTCCAGGCCCCAGCTTTTTAAGTTCTAATTGATGGTTTTTATCTGCTGTAATAATGTGTCAACATGTGCAGTACTTTTTTAAAAACTACATTGTATCATGGGGCCTATTTTTGTATAATTTTCTAAAGGTTTTAATTAGATCTGGGGAATTATAATAGTTATTATAATGAGAAACAAAAATATATTTAAATATTCTTCTGTTTCTGTATCAACTACTACTAAGACTGTAAAATATAATAGCACGTATCTTTTAAAAGTGTCTATTCGGAAATAGATATCATTGGCACTTAGAAATTTAAACAGAGCTGCTCTGATCTCCGAGTTTCTCACAACCAAGAGAGGAGATCTTAGTCACTCTCTTCTTCACCCTGAGACGCTGAGGCCTAGGGGGCAAAATGACTTGTGCCAGCCCTCAGCCATCAGGTAGAAGAAATGTGCTTTGTTGGACCTTCTCCTCCCGACCTCCAGAAGTCCTGAGCATAGATGTGGTACTGAGTGTTCATTGTTTGTCATTTGGACTGTTTGTTCCCAGTGGTATGTTTCCCCAGTATGGTATGATATGGCATGATTTCCTTGATTCATGTAAGTGCTGCATCAATTGGAGGGAGAAGTTCACACAGACCCTAAGCAAGCAGCCCCTGAATTCTGTCTGCAGAGTTGAGAAGCCCACTGGAAGTCCGGGGACTGTCGCCTGCCCGTGATGGCATCGAGACTTCCGTTGTTAATCTGGAGAGTTTCTAGGGAACCCGGATGATTTCAAAACGTTGAGCCCCAGGCACTCAAACTCTCCCTGTGATCAATTTCAAGATCCTTGGATGAGAACGCAACTCTAGCCAGAACTCATATATCCAAGGCCTGTAAATGACCACCATCTTAGAGAGAAGGGGACACAATAGATCTGTTGTCTCAGGCGCTCAGTAATTCATCTCTTAAACCACGAGGACACTGGGCTCGCTTGAGAGGAGACTCCAGGAATCGAGTTTGCTATTTAAACCTGACGGAATGTTTCCAAGGCTAAGCCTAGATGCCGGCACATGGAGCTCTCTCGTGTCTGTGTGAATGGAACTCTAATGTTAAGTGCTGGCTGCCCACTGTGAATTGGCTAGAACTCTAAAGAGATTTTAAAACTGTACAAACAATGACAACCTTCTGCCTCTCACAGAAACTTCTTGAAGACAGATTGGTTTTTATGGCCCACTAATATGAATATTTGTTAATAATCATTTACATGAATATTAATTTGTTCTTGTTATTTTTCACTTGCCGTGGTGAATATTACTTGTGTTTCACAGGGTGACAAGAGTGTGTTCACAGGGATAAAGTGTGACTACACACTATCTTTCAATAGTTACATAGTCGTAAATGATACTTTCTACTCCTGAGAAAGCCTTTGGAGTAAGCTTTCCTGTTTCTGTAATTCCGGTTTATTCTGAGAAAGTAGTTAGCAATAAGCTACCAAATTTTATAAAGATTTTATGTTTTATATAAAATCTGTTACTCATGTAAGCTTCAAATGTGCATCAAATGTATTAATAATAAGGTTTAAAAGGGCAGAAACAAATTACATAGTTTTAAAATATTAATAAAGGTTTATGAAATCAACATTTAAGTAATTAAATGTATATCTAGCCAGAAATGACAAAGGCTGTTAGGAGAGCTATTCTTTCATTGTACAAACACCTCATTCAAACTGTAATGTAAATTATTTTCTTTTCCCTTGAGCGGCTCTTTCGTGTGCCGTTGCCTTGGGTAGACCCATTCCTGCTGATGTCTGGGTCTGTGTAGTAGCTGCAGATGCCCACAGGCCGCAACTGATCAGGGTTCTGACCGTGAGGAAAATCATGAAGGCTCACACCCAGGACTCAGTGGGTGGTTTTAGGGAAATAACCTTGGCTGTTCTTGTTAACGTCGGTTCTCTTTCAGGTGGGCAGGGTGGAGAAATCTTTAAAATTTATCTCCGTTTGACAGTTTCTATTTACTGTGAAATGAACTAAATTCTACCTTTCAGTTGATATGTCTGTTCTAAGGATTGCATAAATGAGTTCAGCTTACCATCCATGAGTAATCTGTATTCATCGCGTGTGAGAAGAGTCCCAAGCTGCCGGTGCTTGCCACATCAAAGTATTAGTTAAAGTGATGACCGGGCCCAGAAGACGTGCGTATGTCTTAGGCTGTGAAATGAGTCCCTAGGGATCACATGCTGCTGCTCTGTTGAACTTCCGGAGACTGTTTACTATTCCAACTCAGTAGCAAATCTATTACAACCCTGATGGTTTCACGAGCTATAGCCTGTTTAGATTCTAGAAGACCACCGACAAAACCATAGTGTTGGGGCTCCTGGTGTAGCTGTCTGTGACCTTGGCAGCCAAACTCCAGTCTAATTATGATTCTCAGACTAAGCCAACATAAATAATATCTTTGTGTTCTTTTGGTTGGTTGGCTTTGGTTTTTTATTTTTTTATATTTTTTAAATTAAAATATAATTACATTATTTTTCCTTTTTCTCCTTCCAACCTTTCCCATATAATACCCTCTAACTTACCCCAAAATTCATGGTCTTTTTTTCTCTAATTGTTTGGATACACACCTAAATATATAAATACAATAGACTCAGTTCTTATAATATTGTTATATTGTTTATATGTAGATGATTTTAGGGCCGACTACTTGATGTTGGATAAACACATGAAGGCTTCTTTCCCACGAAAGACTAATCTCCCCTACTCTCAGCATTACTCAGTTGCTGGGAGTTCGTTGTGCAGGCTTGGGCTCCTGTGTGATTTTTCCCTTTCTAATAACTTGACTTTGGGTGCCATCTTTGTTCAGTTCTTGGTTGTACAGCCGTGTTGTTGAGACCTCACGGGTGTAGCTCCCCTGTGTCTTGTAGGAGACACATTCTCACAATGCCATCCTGTTCAGCCTCTGACAGTCTTTCCAACCGTTCGTCCAAGATGCTCCCTAGGCCTCAGGTGCAGGAGAGGCATTGTAGATGGACCAGCTGGGGCTGGGCACCACAGGATTGCTGGTTCTCTGCATCTTGATCAGCTGTGGTTTCCTGGGATGCTCTCTGCTGCCAAGGGCAGCTACTCTGATGGGGTGAGAGCTACCGTTGTCTGTGGGTCCAGGGGTACATGTTTAGAATAAATACCATCCAGAAGGATGCTGGTAACGTAAAATGGTGATACAGCTTGTTCTTGTGTACATTTGTCACCAACATAGATCTCTACTTAAGACCTGCTCGTCTATAAAGTCTGCTTGTCTGGGTGCTCCCAGAGGTGATCCTGACCGGCTCTTACACAGTGCCATACACTAACATGCTGCCTGTCGTTGGGTCCTATATCTGATACTTAATATTTTTCAACTAATGTAGGGTTATTTTTGTTGTTGTTGTTGTTGTTATTTGTGCTGAGAAACGAACCAAATTCCTCAAATGTGACAGCAATTATTCTATCAAAAATCTCATCTCTAGTGATTTACGTGAATATACATACATACGCATACATCACATGCACACACATATACTCATACACATATATCACATGCACACATATATACACATGCACATATATCACACACACCACGCATGCACACAGAAACATACATCGCATGCACACACATAACATGCACACACACATACATCACATGCACATACATATACGCATACATCACACACATATGCATACATACACATACATCACATACCCACATATATACATACACATGCATCACACATATGCACACATGTACACATATATCACACAACACATGCACATACATCACATGTGCACACATACACATACATCACACACTTATACTACATACACATACATCACATGCACACACACACACCCATGCACACATATCACACACATACACAAATAAAATAATTTTAAAGTAAAAAGGTCATAGCCATAGCATCCCTTCTTTCCCGTATCGAGCTGTTTGACATGTTTTGAGTGCCTACTGTCCCAGCACTGTGTTGAGAACTGGTGAAATGTCCCTGCTCCATAGAGCCAGTGGCATAGTGGGCATTTTCGTCCAGCTGTTTTTCTTCATCTCTACCTCATTTTCAGAAGAGTATTAAAGTTTAAATGAAAGTTTGCTCTTAAATATGTTAGCATTTCCCTTTATGATTTATTACCAAAATTCCATAACGAAAGCTTATAATTTTGAGGAGGAAGTATTCAGTTCACTTAGCTCTCGCATTTCATCTTGTCGTTGACCGTTTGCATCAAACTGAAAAGCATACACTAAGAATAAGTCACCAGAAATTCTTTTTTTCTTTTACGAGTGTCCTGTCAGAGAGTAACAGAATTCGTGATTTCCAAGCCTCTCGCCGGAAAGGCCATCCCCTCTCAGTTCTGGTCAGAAACTTCCTAAAAATATGGCTAAGAGCATATGACATCTCAGGGATGACTGACCTTTTCAGCCCCCCCGTGTTTTGATTAGCTGGATATTCTACTCATCCTCCATTTACAGACAAATCGTGAAAGGCTTGAATGGCAAGCCAGAACTCTATGGAATATTGAAAAGGTCACTGTGATTTAGCCTATAACCACAGAATTGAAAATGCATGACAAATCATTATCAGACTTAATTCTCCCAACAAGGGCTGCGGTAAAGATGGGATATGATTCCAATTAAAATATTCTTGTCTCATAACTGAAGTCTGAAATGGCAAAGCTCAAATGCCCTCTTGACTCCTTTTGTGTGATGACTTAATAAGTTAGCATGGAATTGTAATTGAATTAAGCAAGACCAAAGGGAGGTAACAAGCCCTTTCGATTTGCGAGTGCATCACGGAGGGGCTGATGTAGTGACTTTCCCAAAACTCTGGTTATACAGGGGTAAAACGATACAAAACCAATTCAGCAGCCACCCCATGCTCTCTTTCTTTGTCTACAGCATAGCTGTCAATCAGATGGGAACTCCATTTATTTCCATGGTAATGAAGGCAGCGAGTTCAATTTTGCCACCACCCGGGATGTAGATCTTTCTACAGAGGATATTCAGGAGCAGTGGTCAGAAGAATTTGAGAGCCAGCCCACAGGGTGAGTAATTGTTATCTGCCATGCTGTGTATACCACCTACCTCTGCTCCAGCAGACACATTTTAAATACATCTCGCTGGACAGCAAAAGCTTGCTTAAATAACATTGATGATTTTTATCACAGACAAGCCAAAAGGGGACACTTGTCCTAAGAGCCTTTATTAAATAGAAAGGTAATTTCTTTATGCATGCCTAGAAAATTGTGATTAAAAAATACCTTATGTCAGGCTGTGGTGGTGCACGCCTTTAATCTCAGCACTCTGGAGGCAGAGGCGGGTGGATCTCTGTGAGTTCAAGGCCCACTTGGTCTACAAGAGCTAGTTCCAGGACAGGTTCCAAAGCTACAAGGAAACTCTTTCTGAAAACAAAACAAAAAAAAATTCCTCACATATATCTCATATTAATTAGCTTTCATTTGAAAAAAATATTTTTCAATATTAGAATTTGAAGTCTTTCCACCATAATTATATTGAGATTTTCAGTTCTCCTCCTGGGGACCGAGATTTATAGATACTACTACCCGATTATCATTGAAATATGGTTTTGATCCATAAAAAGGTATTTATGGGATATAGTTTATCTTTGAGGGATACATGAAATGGTACTGGGAACTGAAGTTCAAGGATGAGATACCAGAAGCTCTAAGGGTGTCTGGTGGATTGTGTTTTCTCGATGTTTTGTCTGATCTGCCTTTTTCTGGGTCTGTCGTGCCTTAGACCCCTTACTAGGAGTGACACTTTCCGCAGCTCCAGTATGTAAGGGGATATAGCTCGGTAGATAAAATGTTCATTGTGTAAGTGTGAGGACCGGAATTCAGATCCCCAGAACCCCACAAACGCCACCAATACAGAGAGAGCTTGTGCAACCCAGGGCTTCTGTGGGGAGAATGAGGAAAGCCCTGGAAGCCTACCTGTCATGTAAGGAGGGTAATCAACAGAGGCCCTGTCTCGAACAAGACAGGTGAGGCTGATGTTGGAGCCTGTCCTCTGACCTCTGTGTGTGGATGGTACATTTGTACCTCCTTTCACTCACACACAGACACACACATGCACACGTGGAGGGGTCAGAGGGAGGGAGAAAGACTTTGAGTTCAAAGTGATCATGAGGCTGGGAAGAAGGATCCTGAGTTCAAAGCCAGCCTAAGCTATGTAGCAAGGTCCTATTTTAACATGAAAGGCTCCCATTGAAGAAAGTCCAGAGTCAGAGAAGCAAAGGGTATTTGTAGGAAAGATGCTCAGGAGTTTTTCCAGTTCTCACCTGGACTTTCCTTTCATGTTAACTGTAGAAGGAGCTGGCTATCTACAGCAGATTGACCCGTGAGCATGTCTGTCGGGGGATTGTCTTGAATGCTGATTGATAGAGAAAATCTTAGCCTAGTGTGGTTAGCGCCATTCCCTAGGCCTAAGTCCAGAACAGTGGAAAAGCTAAGCAAGCTAAGTGAGCAGACACGTAGGCTTGAATGCATTTATTTTCCTGCTTTTAGGTGTGATATAATATGAGTTTCTGCTTTAACTTCCCCTTAATGGTGGTCTGTAACCTAGACTTGTAAACCAGATAAACCTTTTTTCCCCTAAGTTGCTTTTGGTCTGAATATTTTAATCGGAGCAACAAAAATAATCAGAATAAATAGAACAGAAATTGACTTGATATGAAAAGATACCAAACCTACACTAGAACATGGAATAAACCAGAGACAAAGTTGATTTTACATATATATATATATATGTGTGTGTGTGTGTGTGTGTGTGTGTGTGTGTGTGTGTCCTTATCACAGATCAAGAATTTCACTTTAATAAAATACCAATACCATTGTTGTAAGAGAGTTTTTGGCTAAAACCAAATCATCATCACAAACAGAACTCCAAGGCCACTTATGAGGTTGGATTAGGTAATGAAGTGGGAAAGGGCGACAAGAAGAGAACCCAGGCCTTTCTGTGGTTAGGGTGAAAATGCTGGTTGAATGAACTGCCAGGTGTTGTTTTATTGGTTCATCGAAGAATGTTGATAAGATTGTTTCTATCAGAGCTTCAGGAAAGAAGACTTTTCACAAAGTCAAATTGACGTGGAGAGCACTTACACATAGGGTGAGAGCGACAAAGAGAAACACTGTTAGGTCGCTCGTCTGCCCAGTTCACTGTGTGCTTTTCCTCCCATCAACCACCGCCACTGGAGACACAATTTGCCATTAGAAGGTCCCCCGGTAGGACTAACAGGCGGATGGCAAGTCCTCCGTGCTCCAGGGTGACCAGTTGAATGAGTTGTCTTCCAAGACTTTGGAAACAATCCTAATTAAATATTTAGTAGAGATGCACCCCCATGCCTTTCTCCTGTTCTCCTTCCATGAGAACGAAGAGAGAGTAAAAGAATATGCTACCATAATATGTAGTGGGCTAGACTATTTTGTATGAATGGCCCGGGTAGAAAGCACAAGTCATTGTGGCAGTGTTTTAGGAAACCATTTCCCCAGTTACCCAGAATTTCCTACTGTTAGAATCAAAGAGTCTGATCTCATATCTGTGAGCATGTGCTTGCACGTCACTGGGCTGATCCAACACAGATGGACGTTTTCTTAGTAGAATGTTAAAGCTTTAGGGTTTGTTGTTGTTGTTTCTAAAGAAGATACATCTGTTGCTTCGATAGATACACTGATAATTTATGTGCATCTTTCTGAACTTTGACTTAACCTTACAGACACATCATTTAATTAACAGCTACAGTCTCTCACCTAGCTACAGCTGTCTGTAGATAGGAGAGGGCTTGGTAGAATCTCTGATGAATGATAAAACAAGAAGGTATCTTGCTAGGTAAGCCAGAAAACTTGAGAGACTTGGAGGAAAAAGGCTGTGAGGATGAGCATGAACCTAGGATCTGAGAAGAAAGGGAATGAGGGAATCATAGTCTGAAGTGCTCAGGGAATAAGACATACACGGCATCTCAGCTTAGCTTCAGGGATGGGGACTGGTTTAGGGTCATGCTTTGAGTCCCTGCCATAGGGACTGTCGAAGGACTTCAAATGCAGGCTCCTGCTTCTAGGAAGGAACTAAGAATATGGATGACTGGAAAGGAGTTTCAGAGGAGTGAATGTCTGTGATTATCCTTGCCCATGGTGCCTGTCTACAAGGCAGCTCCATGGTCATCCTCACCGACGTCTGCAGGGCAGCTCCATGGTCATCCTCACCCATGGTGCCTTTCTACAGGGCAGCTCCATGATCATCGTCATCCATGGTGTCTTCAGAACAGCTCCATGGTCATCCTTACCCACGATGTCTGCAGGGCAGCTCCATGGTCATCCTCACCCATGGTTTCTACAGGGCAGCTCCATGGTCATCCTCATCCATGGTGTCTACAGGGCAGCTCCATGGTCATCCTTGCTCGTGGTGCCTTACCTAACATTTTTACACTGATGATTAAAGTACAATTAGCAGCTTTTACAAATCGTCTAGTTCAGTGGTTCCCAACTGGGTATCACGGCCCCTTTGGAGATGGAATGACTCTTTCACAAGGGGTCACTTAAGACCATCAGAAAACACAGATATTTACATTATGATGCATAACAGTAGCAAAGTTACAGTTATGAAGTAGAAACAAAAAATAATTTTATGGTAGGGGTCATCATGACATGAAGAACTGTTACAGGATTGTAGCATTAGGAAGGTTACAGACACTGATCTAGGCTCTCCAAGTGATTTTTAAAAAGTCAACTTTAAGTGAAAGCATCATCTAAAGAACTAAGAGTTGAGTCAACAAAATAACAGAATGAGCAAATATAGATAGTCTCAGAAGTAACCTGCCACCTCAGAGGGACGAGGGAATATATGACATTTGTGAAATCAGAACAAATTCATAAGAAAAAAAGCAGAGATGAGAAAAACAAAAATTGTGATAGTTGAAACAACTCTGCTAGATTTCTCCCAAATATAAATACATGCAAAATCCAAGAACAAATTAGCAAACTGAATATTTTAATCTTGAGTCCTTATATCACATATAAGACAAAGAAATTTCAGGGCTAGGGAGATGATGGCTCAGTTGATAAAGTACTTGACAAACATATATGAAGGCCTGAGGTTGATCCCCAATGCCCTTGTTAAGGATCCAGGCGTGGTGCCAGACACTTGTGATTCCAGGGCTGCTGGGGAAAGGTTCGGGTCAGCAGGATCCCCGGAGCTTGGTGATCAGTCACCATCACCCAGGCAGAAAGCTCCAGATCTCAATGAAAGGCCCAGTCTCGTGAAAACAAAGATGATGGCCCCTGAGGAACAACCCTCAAGTTTGACCCAGGCTGTACATAGGCAGGTGCGTGTGTATGTGTGCAAACACAGGAGCATACACACACAGGGAAATAGTATGTCATATATACTTTAACCTTAAACATTAATATTGAGAATACAGTTTAACAACATGACTATTGGACAAAACAACAACAGTATTCTCCCCCACACACATACCCCAGGCCTATGAATTTCCTAACTGTGGATCTTAACCATGTTTACAGTACCAGGCATAGATTCCTTCATAGGCAACAGGCCTTCAGTCTAATCAAGATTGGTTACACCCATACACAGCGAGGCCACTCTTGTATCCATGTGGTAGGATGGTATTGTGACACGCGGGGTCTTGCACTGGGCTAGATCATTGCTATCCCAACCCTATACAAGTGAGCCAGCAAGTAGAAAGTACCTTGGTCAGTTTGAGACTCTATGCCTTGCAACCAAGGTGTGCGGTGTCATCAACAGCCATAAACCATCCGGTTATTGTGATCAACCAAGCGAATTACAATACATGATGCATAAATAATCCAACATGTTAAAAATTAGCTGTTTTTCGCCCAAACTTAGTGACAGTAATATGATATTGCCAAAATGGTGCTCAAAGAAAGTTATATTTGTATATTATTTAATAAGGTATAAAGGAAACAAAGTTAAATAAACCAATAAATTAAGTCTTTCTCAAAATATACAAGTAAAATACGTCACTGAGAAAAATTACTTAATAGGCTGATAAGATGGTTCAGCAAATAAAGGACATTCATGATAAGCTTGGTCACCAGAGTTCCACCCCCAGAACACACAGTGAAAGGCCTCCCACAGGCTGTCCTCTGACCCAGCTTCTTATGTCATCTCCCTCTCTCTCTTTCTCTCTCTCCATCTCTCTCTTCTTCTTCTTCTCTCTCTCTCTCTCTCTCTCTCTCTCTCTCTCTCTCTCTCTCTCTCACACACACACACACACACACACACAGAGCAATGTTAAAAATATAATTAATTTAAATGATAGTTGGATTTGTTTTGAAGGCATACAAGATGCTCAGAGAGTTCCAGATGACCGGTTACAAGCTGCTGTTAAAACTTTGGCTCCTCAGCGATTGTTCCCCTCACATACTAAAAGGCACCACGTGAAACACCTTCTCCCTGTTATGACTCAAATTTTAAAAACATATAGCTACCTCATGAAAGTCGCTTTTAGTTGTAACTATATCAATCATTCAAAAAAGATTAGCTACAAGCTTAATTGAGCAAACCCCCTGAGGATAGACAAGGAATACTATCACGAACACTCATGTGTATGTACTTAAGGGTTTATGGATGATAAGTTCCTAAAACAGAAAAGGAAATTAGAGATCCAAGTATGTACAAGTACTTACATATATGTGTCGTGTGTGACTTCAGGTGAAAAGCTTCCCTCAGAGACTGAATCCTTCTGGAAATTGCCAGCTAATTAAAAGACAGCTAATCTTAACAAGGCACGCTAAATCAGATGATGAGGCCCTTAGCCTTCCCATGAAGAACCTCTCCTGACTGCTTTGCTTACTAGGCGATGTGTCTTCATGACACACAAAAGAGAGCCTTCTTTTAAAGCTATGAATTAAATATTATTGTGACCTTAGAATTTCTGAAGAACAAAGTTGCTTTAGGGCATTTTATTGATTTGAAAACTTTTTTTCTTTCCGCCAACATCACCTCGGACTATTTGTGATAAATAATAGATTCAAATGTATTTATAATAAATAAGATTGGGTTTTTTTATTTTATAATTAGTCATAAAAGGGTAAATATAAATTGGTACGTTGTAGAGAGCTGCCCCCAGCTGTAGTCACGCAGCACAGAAATGCTTTTCCGTGGGGAAAACCATTTAAAGAACAGAGAATCAATACCCCTGTTGAGGGAACTTGCCAGGCCATCCAAGAAGCTGCTAAAACTGTTCAGTGCCTCAGGTAGCCACTTCTGGGCTCCCAGATTTGGTTATAATTTCACTTCGCGTAATGATTGCAGCAAGATAAAACCAGGGTGTGTCACTTTTTAACTGGAAATGACCACAGTTTGGGGACCCCATCACTGCAGACCACGCCTGGTGAGCTGACACCTCCCTGAAGGCTTTGGTACCTCTTTATTCAGCCATGAGCTTTGCCTCCACGTACCCTTGAGCCGGTTTATACAAATTCATGAAAGAATTAACACGTGCTCTAACAGGCTCCTAGTAAATTTTTAATAAATGTAGGATAATTCGTTCAAAGCAATAAGACTTTTATAAAGGATCTAATTTGTAAAACTTGAGAACCTACATTGCATTCATCTTTCTGAAAGTAGGCTAGATTATTTGTGCAGTTTGGTTATCAATATTTGGACATCACAAGAGATTGATTTCTTACCACTAAGTAGTACTCCATTATGTAAATATACCACATTTTCCTTATCCATATTTTTGATTGAGGGGCATCTAGGTTGTTTTCAGGTTCTGGCTATCACAAATAATGCTGCTATGAACACAGTTGAGTAAATGTCCTTATGATATGAGTATGCATCTTTTGGATATATACCCAGAGTGGTATTGCTGGGTCTTGAAGTTTGCAAGCAAATGAATGGAAATAGAAAAAAAAAAAAAATCTGAGCGAGGTAACCGAGACCCAGAAAGACAAACACGATATGTACTCACTCATAAGTGGATATTAGATGTAAAACAAAGGACATCCAGCCTGTAGTCCATGACCCTAGAGAAGCTAGGTAACAAGGAGAACCCTAAGAGAGACATACATGGATCCCCTGGAAAGGGGAATTAATTAGATAAGACCTCCTTAGAAATTTGGGAGTGTGGGGGGAGGGCGAAGGGGAAGGGAAGGACAAGAGTGGGTAAGCGGGAGGGAGGAGGAGAACAAGATGACCGAGATAGGGTAATGACAGAGACTGAAGAAGCCATCCTGGGGTTAGCGAGAAACCTGGCACTAGGGAGAGTCTCGGGAATCCACAAGGATGACCCCAGCTAAGACCCTGAGCAATTGTGGAGAGGGCGCCTGAACTGGCCTTGTCCTGTAATCAGATTGATGAATGTCTTAATTGTCATCATAGAACCTTCATCCAGCAACTGATGGAAGCAGATGCACGATCCACAGCCAAGCACTGGGCCAAGCTCCTGGAGTCCAGTCGAAGAGAGGGAGGAGCAATAATATGAGCAAAGGGGTCAAGGCCATAATGGGAAACAGTTGACCTGAGCTAGTGAGAGCTCGCTGACTCTAGACTGACAGCTGGGGAACCTGCATGGGACCAAACTGGGGCCTCTGAATGTGGGTACCAGTTGTGTGGCCTGGGCAGTCTGTGAGGCCACTGGCAGTAGGGGCCGACCAGGATTTATCCCTAGTGCTTGAATTGACATTTTGGAGTCCATTGTTTTTGGAGGGATGCCTTGCTCGGCCTAGATAAAGGAAGGAGGCCTCGTCCTACCTCAAAGTGATGTGTCAGACTTTGTTGACTTCCCATGGGAAGCCTTACCCTCTCTGAGGAGTGAATGGGGAGCGGGGAAGGTGGAGCAGCAGGAGGAGAGAAGGGAGTGGGAACTGGGATAGGAATGTAAAATGAGAAAAGATAGTTTTAAAAAATAAATTTAACAATTAAAAAATACTTTTAAAAAAAGAGATTCATTTCCCTTTGGTTATTTTACAACTGTTTTAGTAAGAGAAATAAAAACTAATTTATAGTAAATTGGGGGAAATTGTGTTTAAAATAAGAATTGAGGATACATACACAGTCTGAATTATAGTATTGTCTATGGTCAGAGTTGTGAAAATAACTCATCTAGATTATCCTAGAAAAGTTATTAATTTACAACAAACAGCTAAGGAAAAGTAGCTACTGAACGCATCGCTTATATTCATAGAAGGGTCTTTCGGTCTATGACAACTCCCATCTTTTTGAATCCAGCTTTTCATTTAAAAACTACTCTAAAGCAGACACTATGTCTAAACAGTTGTCGTCTGCATCATTTATAGCTTAAATTCGCCGTGTGGACCAGCAGGCTGACTGGTCTAATTGGGATAAATGGAGCAAGTGAAAGACCAATGAACCACTGCACAGTCTTCGTGTACACATCACAAGAGAGAGGCTCCTGGGTACTTTACAAGTGGGTCGTTATCACGAAGAGCTGCTTCAAAACTCACTCGTGCTCCTTGAATGGTTGACATAATCTTTTCACACATGCAGAGAGGTGGGGAGGAAGGAGAGAGAGAGAAAGAGAAAAAGAGAGATATTATCTAAGATTTAAGTCTGCCAGAAAGATGGCTCAGCCTCACTTGCTCCCAGGGCTGACTACCTGAGTTTGATCCCCAGAAAGCCCACATGATAGCTGTCTTTTAACCCCCACTTGTGCCATGGCATGTGTGTGTGTGTGCATGCAATGGATTGATAAATAAGCCTGAAGAGTTGCAGGAATCATCCTGGCACTGTTGGATGTACAGCAATGGAGATCAGCTATGGGGATAACCACAAACTGAGAAGCAGACAGCCTCAAGCAAACTGCTTGACATGTGTACCCTACTTCTCAGATTTTAGAAAAGTTTATTATGGGAGTGATAAAAGGTCAAAAGTAAATACTAGGGGTTTGAGTCTCTAAATAACTCAATAAATATTAAAAATCATCCAAAATGCAAAGGATTAAGCTTCTCACAAAATCAGCCATGAAGTCCATAAAGTTACATGCATAACTATACATAAATGTCTGTTGTTGCTTGATTTTTTTTTTTAATGCAAGTATCACTATTTAGGCAGGGCTTGCTGAGAATTCACTATGTAGCCCAGGCTGACCTCACACTCATAGTCACCGTGCCTTCGACTCCCAAGTTCTGGGACTTCAAGCATGAGCTCCTCTGCCTAGTGATGTAACACACTTGTAAAGAATCCCAGTGCTACCCCAAAGCCTGTAGCCAGTGTGTGTACTATAGCTGTATACTATGTCTGTTTGGTGTTCGTGAAAACCATTTCACTGAGTAGCCTTTGCTTTGGAAGCAGTGAAGCAGTCGTCTATGCCTGAGGAGCTTTGTGGAAGGAAGGACAGTAGCATGTTCTTTTTGATGAGGATGCTTCAACGTTTTATCTGAAATAACTGTCAGTCTGGTTCCATCTCTGGACTTCCCAGCAGTTTGTTTGAGTGGCCCTGGTGTCCCTCTGTGGAGAGATGAGGTTGCCACTTAAGTACATTGTTTAGAGATGGTTTTCAACATTCTGTAAGTGTTGGTGGGAGAAATTATGGCAAATAATCATTATTATTTCCTGGAAGGGAGTATGTCATTAGGAGAGCAGTTAACATTCATCAACTAGTAAGTTTTCTTTTTGCATTACGGAATTGTCTCCTTTTGATAATAAAATGAGTTTGGTTTGGGCAGAGATGGACTTTTAGACTAATGAAGCCAGAACCCTAAAGAAACTCACACACAGAGGAGATAGTCATTTTGGAACGGAACTCTTAATGGCTCTAGAACAGCTTGTTATCTATACATGAAAAGTAAAGTTGGACCTCAACTTTGTTCTTCACCTTCAAGTCAATTTCAAATAAATTAAATTTATGTAAATGTGAAAAGTACAATTTTAAACTTTAAAAAGGAAGGATAAGGGAATACCTCTATAACCTCAGGGCAAGGATTTATTAACTAGAACAGAGGACATAGCGAGATAAAAGATGAATTCTGCCGTTAAAACTTTTTCACATGAGCGTATGTGTGTGGTGTGCATGGGGACACGTGTGTGACACACGTGTGGAAGCCAGAGGCTGACTCCAGCCTGCTCTCTACTTCGTGTATACATCAGAGTTCCTCACTGAGCCCAGAGATCTCCAGTTAGCAAAACCATCTAGCCAGGGTGCCCTCAGGAGCCGCTCTCTCCACCACCCAAGCCCAGGAATTACAGGCAGCCATCTCCAGCCATCACTGTGGGGAGTGGGGCTTCACGCATCTGAAAGCTCATCTTTCTGTTTACATAAAATGGAATGGAATGAAATCTATGCCCTGGCAATGCTCAAACCTGCCTGGACAGCCCGTGTATGGCGGCTCCATTGAACTTGTCCATATTGGGTTTCATGGTGTAAATTGATGAGGACGACTGACCAGGTGTCTCCCTCAAGAGGGCACCAGATCTCATCACAGATAGTTGTGAGCCACCACGTGGTTGCTGGGAATCGAACTCAAGACCTTTGGAAGAACAGGCAGTGCTCTTAACCACGGAGCCATCTCCCCAGCCCTGTCTATTAAAAACTTTTAATAAGTAAGATGACATAAGGAAAATGAGAAATAAAATACACATTCACAAGGAAAATTACAGTCTAGGAAAAAATAAAGATTTTCGATCACAAGGAAGTGAGAGAAGAGTGAGACAGTAAGGGAGAGGAGTGACTCTGAGACCTTACCTTCAGCTGGCCAATCACAAACCTGAAAAGATGTCCAGCCTCATGGAAATGCAAAAGTAAAATAAAAAAAACAGGAAACTCCCTCCTATCTGCCACGCTAAAATTTAACAGCTTAGCAAAACCAAATAATAGCACAAGCGTGTTTAGGAACAGGAATCTTGCATCTTCCTGATGGCAGCAAAACTTTATCTGACTAGTTTGAAGCTTGGCGAAGTATTATTCATTCTGCTTACACACACACACACACACACATACACACCTGCTCTCACACTTTTTCTCAGTTGAAACTTTTGTGAAAGCCCAGAACACAGACAGTTATCACAATTGCTGCCTTCTTGGTTATCCTAAGGCAGTACAGAGGTGATGGATGCCGTTGGAGGTGCGAAAGAGCAAACTCCAATGCACTGATGCAGCCATATATGCAGTCCATATAGGGTAGGACACCAGTCAAGGAAGACTGCTAGGGGAGCTCTATCCATGTGTGTGAGCCTTTAATCAGGACCACCCATGCGGTATCTCTGGTCATAACCAGAAGAGTGGAAATGGACTGGATGTCTATAAGTTTTTGGTCATTCTCCTGAAATATCTCTTGACTTCTATTATAGTCAAAAATATATTGTCAGGTTTCTGCTTAAGGTACTTGCCAGACAAACTTGCAAGGAGGAGAAGGTCAGGGGAGAGGCATTTGGGAACCAAGAGGTACAAATGGTATGTTGACCCACTCAATGAAGCCTGTGAATCTTGAAGCCATGAAGCCCTTACCCAAAGCTTTTAATGGAAAAGCTGGTCCCTAAGTGATCATGCAGGGGTGGGGCTAAATGGACAGGTGGTTTAGTGATGCCCTTTTGGAAGAAAACTAAACTCTGTGTCTTCAAACTTAAAAGAGGAAGTGGACTTCAAATCAGTTATGGTAGTGCCAGGCTTTAAGATTGGACATGAGGGTTTGGGAATGAAAGAACAGATTACTAATCTGAAGGGAAAAATGAGAGAGACAAGGTTAGGAGAGACCAAAGGGAGTATAAATTGTCTCACCTGATGGGGCAAAGACAAGCCTCTCAAAGGCAGAGAAAAGGGAAGATGATTTAAGCAAGGCACTGAGTTATGCCTCTTACACTCTTTTGATATTGAATTCATTATTGAGCTTTTGCTGGGCCTTAGGCCCTGAGCTAGATATAAGAACATGGAAGTAAGGCAGCTGCCTAGGATGAGCATGTCAGGGATGGAAGGAAACAAATAAGGAAATAATTAAAATGTACATATAAGAAAGAGTATCACAAAAGATCAAACATGAGATGTGGTGAGGCTGTCTACAGAAAGCTATCTAGGAGTGAGCCTAGGAAATACTACGTAGAGCACACATTGAGGAATGACTAGGTTTGTTCAGCAGACAGTGAGTAAAGACATGGAGGTCCGTTGGAGGTGATTGTAGCAACTATAAATTCCTGTGACACAGCCAGGGTATTTGGTAAAAGTCAGAAAGAGGCATGGAACATCCACAGAGATAAAGCCAGAAATGTGTTCTTGGGTCAAGCCAATCAGGGCATCATATTTCACAGTAAGGAGTTTGAAGTTTGTCCATACAGCCACGGGAAGCCCTTGAGTGAGCATGAGCAAAACAGAGACATGATCACATTTACATATTTGGGAAGAAAATCACCCCGAGTGTCTATGGACTAGAATCTGAACTCCTCTTTCTGCACCCTATGCTCCAGGGAATTATTCAAATTTGTCTTCTACTCTTCAAAGCACACACCCTTATGAAGATCTGGTGATATCCGTGCTGTTGATAGTGCCAGGGCTACACCTGGTGCTCAACCTATACCCATATGATTTATCAACCTTAAATCTAATCTATTCCTAAAGTAAGAGCTGTTGTGTTCAACTACATGGTGTTGAATACAGTGCCTATCCTTTGCAGACTGTCCTTGGCATCTGTATGTCTCAGTTTCCAGGTAAATTCAGCATGTCCTTGCAGTGCTGCAGAGGTTAGGTTAGTGTATGAAGTCCCTGGAAAAGGGTCTAGCACATTCGCTGGCATCAATAGAAGTCTGTCACTTTAATCCTCTTCGACATGCATAGCTCCCGCTTGGCAAGACCCAGTTTAAACCACAGCTCCTTACCAAACACTCGCTGGACTTCTCCAGGCACATGCAGCTTTTCGTTCTAACATGCATATGTAATAATTACATATAGTACGTATGTACTATTTTCTCCGTATACAAACACTATCCAAGCATTTGTGATACAAGGGTGAATGGCCTTCCCTGGTTCACTTCTGCTTTCGTGTTAACTGGACTCTATAACTCAACTGTAAGAACTTCAGGAGTAAGTAAAGGCTTTGTGTGGGTGATAGCATATCAACTGGAAAAGAAAGAAGAGGGTGGATTTGGTCACTATGCATCACATCTGTGCATGGCACTTTCAAAGCAGGAAGAAAGAAGAACTACTTTCTGGCTCTAGAAAACGGTTCTCGTCACAGAAGAGACAGAAGTGCGGACTCTGTTGACTAGGGTTGATAAGCCGACTGGGACTGCATAGCGTGTGTTCAGGGTTTAACCAGTGCACATTCTGCAGTGTATATCTCTATTCAGAATTATCCATCACTAACTAAAGCTAATTCTATGGAGAGCTGGGTTTCTCACTCTTAATGATTCTCCTTTTTTATTCAGATGGGACATCTTGGGAGCTGTGGTTGGTGTAGAATGTGGAACCATAGAATCAGGTCTATCTCTGGTGTTCCTCAAAGATGGAGAAAGGAAACTATGCACTCCCTACTTGGATACAACCGGTTATGGAAACCTACGGTTCTATTTCGTCATGGGTAGGTACAGACTGCTGCCCTTTCCTACAGAAAGAATAGGGCTTATTATTTACCACGTAACATGAAAATTAGTGGTATCTGAGTTCTCCTGACAAGATAAAGACCTGGGGTACCCACCTCTACCTCAGCACTTACTCTAAGATTGTGTATTCAAAAATCTAGGCATGATTTCCTTTAAATAATATTTAAACTATCTCCCACTTCATTAAAAGTAACATATAGAAAAGTTTAGTAATAAAAGTTATAACAAATATTTTATAGGTCATTCTAGTTTATCTTTACCCTTCTGATAAATGTATTTGAAATTGGAATTTTAATAGTAAATCAGCCCGTATTGTTTGTGCCATCTTGTAGAGAAAGACATTCTTGACATACCATGACTAGGCCAATGACAAACCACCATATTGCCTTTCTCTCACCTCCATTCCGTGGTATCAGCAACCATGGTGCATGAACTAACAGTTATTAAAAAGAAAAGAGGCCATGAATTTGAAGGAAAGTAGGGAAAAGTAAGTGGGAAGCTTTGGAGGAAGAAATGTTTTGAATACATTCTCAAAAATAAAGATTCATTAAAAAAAAAAAAAGACAATGGGGAGGAAGCAGAGGCCAAGGTGACCCTTTGTCTGCAGCCAGTAACCTCACCACTCATCAAGGTGGGCCATTTATTTTCATGGGTATCTTGATATTACTCAACACTACTGTTCTGGGAAGCAGGAAGGAAAATAGATTATAGCACTCCATCGTGTTTTACAGTACTTTCTATTTCCAATCAGCTTAAAAACACATAAAAGTGTTCGTAAAACATGCTCAAGTGCATTATAGATAGAACAAATAAATAGAGAAGGAAAAATATCATAGGTAAATTAGGGGCTTGAAATTTGTGGCCTGCCAAATTTGTCCCACTAGTCAACATTGAAACGGTGACATATTTTTTCACTGATGTCATCCCTATCACGCGCCTTCTTTGTAGAATGGAAAATCACAAGCAACATCTGGAAATGAAACAGGAAATAAACATTATCTACCTTTGAACTTAGCAGAGATGTCAGTTCATCAGGGCAGAATGTCCAGAGCCTAGAACTCGGAGCTACTGTTTATCGTTTACATTCCTTACTCGGGTTCTCTGCAGTCGTACAGCTCAAAGTTGCATGAGATAGATCTCAAGATCGTCATGAGATAGACCTCAATGTTGTCATGAGATAGACCTCAGTGTCATCATGAGATAGACTTCAAGACCGTCGTGAATAGACCTCAGTGTCGTCATTAGATAGACCTCAATGTTGTCATGAGATATTCCTCAATGTCATCATGAGATAGACCTCAATATTGTCATGAGATAGACCTCAGTGTCATCATGAGATAGACCTCAAGACCATCGTGAGATAGACCTCAATGTTGTCATGAGATAGACCTCAGTGTCATCATGAGATAGACCTCAAGACCATCGTGAGATAGACCTCAATGTTGTCATGAGATAGACCTCAGTGTCATCATGAGATAGACCTCAAGACCATCGTGAGATAGACCTCAATGTTGTCATGAGATATTCCTCAGTGTCATCATGAGATAGACCTCAATATTGTCATGAGATAGACCTCAATGTCATCATGGTTGTAAGCATATTGCCCATATGATGCTCTCAACAGCACTTTGTCCACAAAGGAGAAGTCATAGGTCTATAGTGATATAATCTGAAAGTTTACTTACTCTAAAATAGTTTGTGCATTTAAATATCTAGACCTCATTCCCTTTAAATCATATTCAAACTGCCTCTCACTTTATTAAAAGTAATTTCTGGAAAATATTTGTAAAACAACGTTGTCATATTTACTCTGCCACTCAAGTTTGCTTTCCTGTCTTTACCCTCCTGATAAAAATGTATTTGAAATTAGACTTACAAAAATAAGGGAACCCATATATAAAAGATTAACTTGTCATTAAGTTAATTCCTTTAGAGAGAGCTTATGTGTGGGATATTAAATCAATGTTAATTCTTTCCATAGCAAAATTGATTATTAACTAATAAATTAAAATAGTATTGACTATGCCGAAAATTTTAATTTTAGTAAACCCAAAGAAATACATCATCATAAATAAAAGGAACTCCATTCAGTAAAAATTAAGACATATGTATTGAATACAAATCCAGGTAGGACGTGTAGACATAGAGACAGTGGAGGGCAATGCTACCCTGTCACGGTTGCTGGTTAAATGAGTTAACACATAAAAGCATTCAAATGCTGCCTCACAAACTCTGCCTCCACCTGTTACTGCCTTGCAAGTGCCTCAGACAGAGGCTGTGACCACAAGTGACATTTAACTGTGCGTGGGGAGGGGGGGAGGAGAGAGAAGGCAGCAGGCTTTGATGGAGCAATGAGAAAGGGCAGAGAGAGCTGCTGACGGCTGCCATGCAAGGGGAAGGGGAAGGCTTCATAAATGACACAGCATTGGACCAATCCTTGAAGGCCAGATAGGACTTCCTTTCCAAGAAAGAATCTCAGACTAACCATTCTGAATAAAGGCCATTAAAAAAAAAAATCAAAGTGTGTGATCCATCCCAGCTGGCTAGTTTTCCCGAGGTATTAGCAGAAACATGTCGAACTTTGCTCTTTCTCTTCTTGTCATGCCGAAGGAGTCTTGCTAGGACAAGATTACCTGCGTTTTTTTAGTGAGAGAATTCCATCAAGAGTATGAAGGAAAGACTGAAATAATCAGAAATCAGGAATCAAGATGCTAGTTAGGTCAGTGGAGTCAAATTTCACCCCCAAAAAGAAAGAAAGTAGAAAAGAACGTTTTACAGCTTAGTTAAACTTGTAGTAGTGTTCAGAGTTTATGATGGACAATATTTCTAAGTAATAAATAATAATTTTAACAAAATTTTGGTAAATGCTTCCCTTTCCATGTGGTATATTTTGTCTGGCAACTCTGTTAAGTGTCTCGTGAGCTAATCAATACAACGGAAGAATGAGTCAGTGCTAAGTGACAATGGGAAGGAGGGGACCAAGGCAGGACACCTGAAGAGACAGAAACAATATGGCTTCCTCTCCTGGGTGACTGGGGGAATGGCACCTGGTTTTTAAAAAGGCAGATATGCAGAAGAATTTAGTGTTGGACATGGTAAGGCTGGGATTTCTAGAATACCAGTAAGAAATTCTTTTCACAGTTTCGAGCACATTTGAAAACCATTCCTGTGCTGCTGCTCAATGAACGGGTGCTGATTAAAGAAAACGGGCTTTTGGGAGCGGCACTGAGTTCTCCAGTCATGAAACTCTTAGGGAAGAATCTTTTGCCAGTGGAGGGAGAAGGAGGAAGGAATCGAGACTGTAAAAAAGCATGAGGAGAAGGAGAAAGGAGGCAGGCGGAAGAGGGAAGAGGTTCCCATGGGATAACAGAGTGATCTCCTGTGTTCAAAATGCCCTGGAGGGTGAAGCCAATCATTTTCTTCACACAAATAAGAATCTATAAAGTTATTTAAAGCACTATTTGAGCATTGTAAACTTGACCGTTCAGCCAGCTTTTATTAAAATCTTGTTGTACTTTAATTGCTCTACGAGATGCCTCCTGAGCCTTTCTTTCCACCATGCATCAAAAGCTTTGTAAGCTAAGCAAGATTTCCTTTGTTCCTATAGGAGCTGCTGCCACTGAGCTTCCTATCCTGACAGATTGCCCTCACAGGGATCCTTCCGATAAACTCTGTCATCATCTTAATGTCTTAGCAAACCAACTTCTTGGGTTGCTTCTACCAGTGTCGCTCAAACACATCAAATAGCTTTTAGAATGAACTTAGGAGACTTAGCATTTGCACAGAATAATTCGAATAGATCACTTCTAAAGCCAAACACTTACCTGTTAAGGTGTTCGTTCAGAATTCTGAAAACAGTTTCACTTGGAAAGATGAAAGAATGATTTCTCATAAATAATGCAGCTTGCTCACCAGGATGGGCTTTGCATGTGGCCTTAACAGGATGGCTACAGTCAACTGTTGATATTTGTAGACTCAGACAACCAATTTCCTTAAGGGCCCCAAAAGTGGGACACTGGAGACTCAGAAAAAGACTCATGGGCCACTCACAAGTCTCATTAACAAGTTATGAAAATGTGATTGCTAAGCTTGAAGGAGTAGCCACTGTTTACAGCATCAGATCAGAGAGTTTCATGTCGTTACCTCATGGTGACTGCCCTAGAACTATGGAGAGTGGTATTTCCTCCTTCACACTTCTTGCCAAGTGATTCCCAAGCCATGCGTTGGCCAAGAACCCTTCTATCCCTATGTACTGTCAAAGTCTGTCTCTATAGCACTCTTTTTGTCTAATATTCCTCCAGCTATGAAGTTTCTTAAGCTATTAGGTTCCCTTTATCTTTCTTTGATTCTCTTGTCAGACGGTTACTTCCAGAAGATAGACCCCATTATCCAAAATGAATCAAAGCAGACATATGTAAACAACTGGAACCTTGTTGGCTTACTCATCTTTAGGTGGAGTCCCAAATACTGTTTGTTGATTTTGATAAATTTCCAAAGGGTGATCTTATTCTAGAGTTTGAGAATGAGCTTACTGGCACCATGGAGTATCATCAATAGCAGTTACCTATAAATAGAGTTAGCATCCATGATGGTTGATTTTGAAACAGAGGGAATTCTTTGAAGTATAGCGATAAGAGAAACAGTTTGTGTGATGAGCGTCAGAAACGCTTCTGCAAGCCTTTACTCTTGTGTGGCTGATGCTGTTGTGAACGGCAGTGTGCTGTCTTTAAAACCAGATGAAGCAGACAGTTGATAGAAGCCAGAAAGACCTAAGATTATTGATACTATGTAATAGAGAAGAAAAAAAAACAGAACACATACTCAGGCTATTCTATCATCAGGAGCCTCCTGCCTCCCTTTCTGTTCTAAAGGTCTATCACTTTGTGTGACTATAAAGTAGAGTGATAGACAGCAGACTATACTATATACCTCCCACTAATCAAATGAAGCACCAAGTATAACGTAAAAAGTAAAAAAAAAAAAAATGCATACTTAGAATGCAAACATATCTGCGAAAATGCCATCAGTGTTACTTGAAATATCTTTAGAACTCCATTCCAGAAATATGTGATGCAGGCAATCACCAAATTTATTTTCATATAAATGGGCTTAAAGAAAAAATTTTTGATCATCTCAAAAATAATGGAAAGGGCCTTGACAAAATCTAACATAACTTCATGATAAAAGTCTTAGAAAGAAGGACTTACCACAGCATAATAAAGGCTATGTATGATAGACCCCATCCAACATCATCCTAAATGGAGAAAACCACCAAGTGATATTATTAAAATCGGGAAAAGGACAGGACTGTCCAGCATCCCCACTGTGTTTCAGTCTAGTACTCGAAGCGCAGCTGGAGCTAAAGGGCAAGAGAAGGAAATTAAAGACATTTAAAGAGATATGAATAGCAAAAGAAGAGGTCAAATTATTTCTATTTACAGATGGCATAATATTATACATAAATACCCCCAAATTTCTACCAGAAACCTATAAACAATCAACAATTCCAGCAAAGTGACGGGGTACAAGAGCAACTTACAAAAGCAGCCACCTTCCTGTACACCACACAAACACACTGAGAAAGAGGTTGTGGACACACTGACCCTTACAGTAGCCTCAAAGACAATACAAGTCTTAGAATAAACATTTCTGAGGATGTGAAAGACCTCTGTAATGAAAACTTCTAATCAGTGAAGAAGAGGTTGAGGAAGACATTATAAAACGGAAAGATTCTCATGTTCATGGATTAGTAGAATCAATATTACAAAACTATCATCCGACCAAAAGCCATTTACAGATTCAATGCAATCCCAATCCAAATGCCCCAAGCATTCTTCATAGGAAAAGAAAAGTATCCTAAAATTTGTTTGGGACCAAAAAAAAAAAAAAAAAACCAAAAAACAACAACAAAAAAAAACCTTCTTAGCCAATACAATTCTGAACAAAAAAAAAAGGATTACCATTTAAAATTTCAAGATATATTATGGAGCCGTAATGATAAAACGGTATGGTAATGACACACAAGACTTGTAGACAGGTAGAATGAAACAGAAGACCCAAACATACATACATAACTACAGCGATTTCAAGCCCATGATACGCACATGCTTACAGGGACTTGGGAGATGAGCAAAGCCAGGCATGATGGCTCATGATGGCTCACGTTTGTAATCCCCAGCCTTCTGGAGGTAGATAGACAGATCCTTGAGCCTTGCAAGTCAGCCAGCTTAGTCTACATGGTGAGGTCCAAGCCAGTAAAAGACCCTGTCTCAGCAAAAGGTGGCACGTAAGGTTGTCCTCTAGCCTGTACACAAAAGTACAATACCACGTGAACACACATGTACCCACATGTACCCCCAACACCAAAAAGGCCCATATGTACATGTGTGTCATGTGCATGTGAGCACACACACAAAGATACCTTTTTCACTGGTTTGGGTTGGATCAGTGCTCAGCACGCACTGTTATTTGAGTAAGTCTGCCAAACAGAGTAATATTGGCCTTTCCCTGTCAAATCTTTGACCTGGAACATGGCGCTTCTGAGCTATCACCATCAATTAATCCCTTGGAGCCCCTTATCTTTGTGTAAAAGTATCCTTCCGTGACACATAATACTGTAATTGTGTCTTGCTCTGATTTTCAACGCGATGTTTGATGTTTTGGGAGCAAGTTGTTTCTCATACCATGAAATTTTTTTGCTTGATACAGGAGGCATCTGTGACCCTGGAGACTCCCACGAAAATGATGTGATATTATACGCAAAGACTGAGGGAAGGAAAGAGCACTTTGTGCTGGATACACTTTCTTATTCCTCCTATAAGGTACAGATGACGACCCTTGTGCCAGATGACCTCAGAACCCCCTGGCTGAGACCACACCCACAAAGAACATGCCAGGCACAGAGGGTTCATCTCTGTGTGGGACGCCCCAGGAAATTGCTAGATTTTTTTAAAGTGTCTTGGGAATTTTAACACTCATTTTTATTCCTGACACAAATGAAAACTCAGATTTAGTCAGGAAGAACACATTACAGAAACAATAACACAAAACCCAAATCTCCGACTGACAGTTACTCCTGTCCCTGAGAAAGCTGTAAAAGTGAACTCTAATTATTGCAGCTTCACAACCTCGCTTTTCGACAGAATGAGTTGAGTCCCACACTGGAAATCTAGACAGAAGGCGTCGCAGGCATTCAGATTACTATTACCCTTACATTTTTTCTTTACTAATTAGAGCTACGGGATTGTGCATTTCCCTTTGTTCTCTGGGTATAGGACAGGAGCTGTTTCTGATTATTTGCAAACAGCTTGAAAGTCACGTGAGATACTTGTCCTGGGTGTGTGGGTGTTTCATACCATCAGTGTGTGCCGACACCGCCCACACTCAATACTTCCTCTCCACACTGCTCACTCTCGGGATACTCTACAGAGCTAGGGCTAGGGAGGAGCCTCGCTCAGCAAGATGCTTGCTCTGTAAAGCGGTCCTGCCTAAGTTTGGACCCCAGAACCTAAGTGAGAATTTGGGCATAGTGGCACACACCTGCAGTGTAGATGCTGGGGAGGTAGAAATGGAATCTCTGGGTTTGACCAGCCAGTCTAGCTGACCAGCTCCAGGTTCAGTAAGAAATGCTGGCCCCGAGGGGGAAGAAGTGGAGAACAGTTGTTGAGAAAGACACCTGACTTGAATCCTGGACTCATGTACAAATTGTACACTCACTCATGTAAACACATCCACAGAAAATAAAGAATAAAAATAGCCAAGTTAGCCACATAACACATACACAGAAAATAAAGAATTTAAAAAATAGGCAAGTTAGGAAGCAATCAGAGAAAAATATCCAACATGTTCAACATTCAATTATAACCCAATTGATTGCCCTCGGAATATCATCAAAGACTTTTCTAGCAATTAGTTGGTAGGATTTTACCTGCTCTGGCCTTGTGAATCCTTCACCCCGAATTATAGACATAAATGATTGCGTGTTGATCTGTTTTCTGTGACTGTTTCTGTTTTGAGTCTTCTTTACAGAATTCGTAGCAGAGAGGAACACTAATGTTATACAGAACTGCTTTTGAAGGCACAAATAATCATTCAGCTGCCTCTGACCCTCGCTCAGGGGGATGAAATGGTTACACACACTTGATCAGTCCCACACAGGGAGCCACCTGTTCACACAATCATTCTAAGTCCTTGAAGATAGAATCTTCCACGTGAAATAACAAATCCAGCACAACGGTCCTTGCCTGGTGCTCAATAAATGGCAGGTGTGGAATCAGTGATTGCTGGACAGACTCTAAGAGGATCGCATCAGCTAGATGAGAAGGATTGTAAATAATTCGAGTTTCCTTTTCCTGCAAGGTTCCATCTTTGCTTTCTGTAGTCATCAACCCTGAACTTCAGACGCCTGCTACCAAATTTTGTCTCAGGCAAAAGAACCACCAAGGGCACAATCGGAATGTCTGGGCTGTGGACTTCTTCCACGTGCTACCGGTTCTGCCGTCTACAATGTCACACATGATACAGTTTTCTATTAATCTGGGATGCGGGACGCACCAGCCTGGAAACAGGTAGGAAGCACACGTAGGAGTGGCCTCATCTGGTGGGAAATGAGTGTGCATGCATTTGACCGTTGAATTAGAATTTGTCAGTAGATACCTGTGTGGGTTCTTAATTAAATGTCTATTAACACAATACAGTATACCCCCTCACTGAAAAAGTTCTTTGAATAATAATATTAGGAGGAATGTTACTGGGTAGTTTTCTCTACTGGGTGAGTATAGTTTAGCTCTGAGTGCTTGATACAAAGTATCAGAGGTGTTCACACATGCCCTGGCAACATCCCTTGTAATAAACTAATGAGAGAGAGAAGTAACTGAAGACAAGATTGACCCCTGTTGGCTAGTGACCCCCTAATAATAGGTATGGAGGTCAATAAGCATCTCAAGAGCTATGACTTCTCTGTCTCACTTGTGTTGCTTGGCTCCCCTGTAAGCATTTTTCTGGTCTCGTATTCACCGGTGAAATGGCAGTGTTAGACATGGTAATTGCTTTGCTGTGTATCAAATTGAAAACGCAAACCCAGGTTACTGTGTGTTGCCCTTCAAACATAGCTTTGCTGGCAGCAATCCAACTGCTTGCCTTTGAAGACTGGTCAGACTCCAGTGAGAGATGACACAAACATTTAGGAAATGTCTCATACTCGTTGACTTAGCCAGAAATGCAAGGAATCATTTGATATCTCCTTACCCCCTCTTTGTTGTGGTTGCTCTGCTATTACTAGTGTCAGCTTGGAGTTTTCTACTAACCACGGACGTTCCTGGTCCCTGCTCCACACTGAGTGCTTGCCTGAGGTCTGTGCAGGCCCCCACCTCCCACACAGCACCACCTACTCCTCTGAAAACTACAGTGGGTAAGTGAGCATGCTCCGATGCTCAATTAAAAGATTGAGTCCATGGTGTAAAATTTAAAAAAAAATAATAATTTGGAGACTAGACATTTTAAATAATAGCTAAGTAAACTGACTTCTCCTTAAGAGTGGTATCATAAAAATACATTCACAAATATCTTTGCTAAATCCTATCCTGACCACACTTTATGGGGTCAGTCATCCTTTATTTATGATACTTATGTTTTGGATTATATGCCTCAATAGTTACTGCTTTTTTAAAGGAATTGTATTGCCAAAATACAGACATAACTTAGGAGTAGCAAAAAGATAACTTTTTAAAAATTAGACCTGGTCAGTCAGATCTTACTCTGACATCTACCATATGCAATGGTGGTCAGTCTAACTCTCCAGATAAACTAAGGTCTACGGCACACCCTTTTGTGGGCTAGCATAAGACTCAAGATGCCTCTGTAAGACTTTTGCCAGCTTATGGAATGAGCACTAGATACCCAGTAAAATATTTACAAGGCCAGCAAAATGAAGTCGTAGACTCCACAGTTGAAGATAATATTTTATTAATTTTGGTGTTATAGCGGGCACACAGAAACAGGAGCCTCACAAGCATGTAAAGTTAATTCAGAAGATGGGGACATCGTTATGAGGCTGATGCTGTGCTAACTTTCTTGCAGGTGGAACCGGATCACCATCCCCCTCCCTAATGCAGCGCTCACCCGCGAGACCAGGCTCCGCTGGAGACAGACAGGAGCGATCCTTGGGAACATGTGGGCCCTTGATAATGGTGAGTGTTTACCACAATCACAGGCCATTGATGTCGGCGCATCCTGGGCTTTTGTCAGTCGGCACGGCACATTGCTAAGTCATGGTCTTGCGATTCCGGAAGCATCCTCTCTTCCTTTTCTCTTTTGCATTCCGTTAGAAGCCAGGGGTGTACAATCAGAAAAAAAAAAAATAGGCTGTGCAGTCAGCAATATTAGATGCTGAAATGTTTCAACATACATATTTTAAAATGCTTAAATCCATAAAATTCAAATTCACAGTTGATGACAAAGGATAAGCCTAACATTTCCTTGAATCGTATGCAAAATTAACATAAGCACCATACTGCATGTATTAAAATAAGACCCATTCTTCTTAGTGGCTCTCATAACATCTGGGCTCTTATCTTCTAACTGCAGACACTATGCAGAGAGGGAAACATCGTGTCTAAAATACTCATGAAACTCACCCCATTTCCAGACAATGGCATGAAAGAAATATTTGGATATCCATAAAAACCATTGACTAGATTGTTGATCATTTCTGCATAGTTTAAAAGCCCGTGTCTCTATACTACAATGTATACTTTGTGTGCAATAAGAGACAACAAAGTTGTCTAAACCTAGTGTATAAACTAAAGTATCTAAGGTTCAATTTGCTAAAATAAAGTTTCTTCACTGGCAGAATTTTGCATAGTATTTTAATTACCACAGCTGCTAATGGGCTCCAGGGCAGTAGGATATGAATAGATTTTTCCTAGTGTAATTCTATTTAAGAATCTATAATGAATCTTTATTAGTTTTAGTAATCACAAAAGAAGTTTAAAAATATTCACTAGTAATAAAGTGAAGAACAAGTATGAGAAAATTGAGAGTATAATGAAACACGTATGTGCCTCTGTGTAGGATGTCCAGTTTCCCTAAGACAGCAATCACAGCATGGTTTAGGGGCAGGGAGTGTTTACTACACACTACTAACCTCCCAGCATCATGTCTGAGTCTCATGGGAAAAGCTAAAGTCACAGAAAGGGTGCATGGTTCATGGCAGTTACACACTAGGGAAAGAATCCCTTCAGTTCTGTCTGTCCTGGGTGAAGCGTTCCTAGAACAGGCTCCAGCCCCTGGCGTGTTCACAAGGTAGAAAGGGCCCAGAAAGGACACCTCTGCCATCCCTTCCATTACCAAACCCTAGAATTGCATCAAGAAAATCTAGAGAAAATGTGGAGAATTGCCAAGGGAGATACATGGAGACAAAAACATCAGCTCAAATGTCATGATTTTGTTAAACACTTCCAAAATCATTCCGAAAATATCAACAAAATGGAAAATCCTAGGATAGGCTATTTCTGCCTTATTTTTACTTCTCCAACTATAGTACGTTGATGAAATAATAAAGCCAGGAGTGGAGGGCAAATTCTTGAGTGTGATTTTATTGACTTAGAAAACCTTATGTTACTGATGATTTTGTTCCTATGAAGGCTTTTCAAACCACGATGTGGTATTGCGGCCCCATGCAGCCTCCAGAGTAACCCTGCGGAGCTTACCCTCACAGGATCCCGCGGGTGTCCAACCAAGTGTGCCTGTTCTGTCCCTCAGCACGTGGCAGACAGTGGAGCCTGCTGGATAGTGGGCCAGCAGGGTAGTGGTGGCTGTGGTGATTACAGCCACACAACACGATGCTTCGTGAGCATGGCACAGTTACCCGTTCTCAAGGAAGGGTCATCACCCCACTTCACAGAATGGACACAGTGAGGCTTCGTCAGGATAAACCATTTACCCAACGCTTTCCAGGCAAAGCCAGATTGTAAATCCACAGTTAACTGATGCCTAAAGCCAATCATTTTAACCAAGCAGTGTGCTGTCCAGGCCGATTCCTTCGCCGAGAGATTTCCCACTGCAACCCTTTAGGTTTTTCTGCCCCTACTAATTGGGTACAGGGATTATGTGCTCCTGGGAGTTCAGGTCACAGCAAAATTTTATTTATTTTAGAATTTATTTTAAAATAAATTGTTGGCGTATTTTGATGTGATTTCAGGACAGAGAAGAAAGTGGCCGTTTTTTTCATGCCCAAAACTGAGTGTTGTGGACTCTTAGCAACCTCTGCATCTCTGTTCCTAATTGATTTTCTCTCTGATGTACTATTGATTATTGATTATATTCATTATTAAATTCTTATATCTTTACTTGTATTAGAGTCTTACTATCTCACATAGTAAAACCTTTTAGGTCTTTTCAGCATGCTGAAGATTAGAATTTAAGTCTATACCATCATATTGACCATCAATCGAGTGTTTGCTGGAGAAACTATACATTATGGAGAAGGCTTTATGTGAAACAATAGATTCCTCATGCTGTTTCATATTTCCAGGGAGGAAGAATTAATATTTAGAATATATGCAGGGCTCGTCTGTAGTATTGTAGATTTCCTCTCAGGTAAGGATAGAAATCATAGTTGTGACCTCGTCACTCCGCAATGCACCACTAGGTCCTTTATTTCTCTCCAAAGAATGCATGCGTCGCAGGACATCTGAAGCAGGAACATTAGCAATCTGCTGTAATTGTTGGGGCAGACAACATCACAGTAAGGAATATAAATTACACAGTCCTGTGAGTGCAAGCAGTAAAGTCTTGATAGAATTATTTATGGAAATTAAAACAGATCCAACATATTTGTGACTGAGTGCTCACACAGGCTCCGGGTTCTCTGCATGTCACCTCATGTACACACACCAGGCCGTGTTTCATGGGCGTTGCTTTCTGAAATCATGTTGGTGATATTCTTGGTTTTTCCAATTATGTTGCTACCTTTTACGTGACTTCTTTCTCCCTATAGTTTATATAGGTCCGTCGTGTCTCAAATTCTGTTCTGGCAGAGGACAATGCACGCGACATGGTTGCAAGTAAGCATTTGAAAATAATATGTTTGGTTGTCTGTGTGTGTCCGTGTCCGTGTGTGTGTGTGTGTGTGTATACACACACACACACACATTCCATATTGAGGCCGTGAGTCATTTAAATGTCCGTGATATTATCTCTTAGAATTTGAGTTATTTCTTTAAAAACTGATATCAGGATACTTGATGTGGAATTATTGTGTGTGGTGTGTGTATATGTGCGAGTATGTTGTGTGTGGACGGTTCATGTGTTGAACAAGGGTGTATATGCAAAAGCCGGAGGAGTACATAGAGCGTCCTCATCCTATTACTGTCTTCTTCCTTTGAGACTGGGCATCTCACTAAACCTAGGACTAAGCTAGCAGCCAGTGAGCCCCAGGGTCTCGTCTGTCCCTGCCGTCCACATCACCAGGGTTGTGGTCATGCATGCGGCCACACCTGAACCCTATCTGTGCTCCCGCAGTTGAACTCAGGTCCTCACGCATGTACAACCAGCACGCTTACCCTCTGGTCCATCTCCCCAATCCTCAAAATGGGATTTAAATATAACTTAAGTACAACTCGGAAGTAAATTAGTAAGTTTATATTGGGCTAAATTGTAAAAGCTATCGTATCCCTCATGTGAATTTGTAACAAATCCAAATCCCTCGTAGCTGGATGGTTTGCTTTCTGTGCATTTTATAGAATAATGGTGCTGACTGTCAGGTCTGAAATAATATCCTAATAGGGTAATATCCATTTGCCGCCAGTGAATTGTGTTATATTAATACCAAGAACAGATAGTTGCATTTATTATGTCATTCCTGGATTAATATTTAATTCCAGATCTCTTGTGAATTCCTGAAACTACAGACCATCTTTGTCATAAAGATAAGTTTCAACACCTCAAACAAAAAGTAGTTAATTGGGTAACTAATTAATAAATAGACAATTTACAAAAGAGCTTTGAACCTACTTGCATAGAAATTATGAGACAATTGTAAACCCTGGGAGTAGTGTGTGAGGTTAATTTTTAAAACTGTATTTTATTGAATTTAATTAACAAAGAGATCACTCTGTACAATTAAATATTTTATGAAGCACGTGAGGAATGGAAAAGTTTCTGTTTATGCTTTAAAACTGAATATGAACTTCCATTTTTTTATTGGAGGGGTCACATGAGCACCCTGAGATGTGTGTGAGTTTTCAACTGTGTATTGTGCACACATGTATGTAGAAGTCAGAGGATGTATCAGGGTGTCATTCCTTAGGAACCATTCACCTTGGTTTTTGAAACCAGGTATCTCTCTCCTTTCCCCACATTCTGTGTGTGTGTGTGTCAGTCTGCTGTGTCTCTCTGTCTGTCTGTCTGTGTGTGTGTGTCTGTATCCGTGTGTGTCTGTCTCTCTCTGTCTGTGTCTGTCTCTATCTCTCTGTCTCTCTCTCTCATGGATTTGGGACTTCCCAGGTAGGCTACATATGCTGACCAGCAAGCCCCATGGATCCTCCTACCCCTACCTTCCCAAGCCTAGGACTTAGAATGAGTGCCATGACGCCCAGTTCTGATGTGGGCTCTGGGGTCTAAACTCAGGTTTCCATGCCTTTACCCAGCGAGCCATCTCTCTTGTAAGATAAACTCCTGCTCCGAAGTTGCTCATGGACTCTTTGAAACACTAGCTATGTTTTCCTCAAATCGCTGTCTCTTTCTATTATGTATAATAGGCCATCTACATTTTAATGCATTTCAAGTAAAATTAACACAAGAGAAATTTTAATTGTAGGTCTATGCTTTTAGAAACTTTTTTTTACATCTAATTCTAAGAGAACATATTAAGATGTGCAAAAGTATGTTTACCCTGAGATGCACTTTGCTAGACTTGCTGGGAAACAAATTCCAATTGCATGCCATGGCAAACCACACCTGCACCCCAGTGTGTCTAACTTAGCTGAAGTTTCCTAGCCTGTTTGGAAACTTCTTGGTGACTTAGAGGATGACTGTATCCATGCAATAGTGTGTGTAGAAGCTGAGGCTCGTTAACATGCTCAGTAGATAATAATTTGTCTATCCTTCACTTCTCCGTAAAGTTGCCTATGTTGCCAAGAAACCCCTTGAACATCATGCTGTGTTAGTTCTTGGCATTTTAGGGCCCAGCTTCTTTGTTAACCTGATGAAAAGGGTTTACTAGCAACACCAGAAAATTTATAGTATATATCAGATTTGAATTTTTATTTCAACTTGTTCTCACATTCCATAAGCCCTGCAGAAGGCCAGTGTAGGCCTTGGTTTCAGAAATATTGCTGGAGAACATTCTCTGAATTGAACTATAACATCTACTTATTGGTAAACTGCTATGTGGAAAGGCTGTTTCAGACTTCAGGGAGTTTAAAGGCTTCATTGAAAATGTTCCTGCACCACTAATTTCATTTTATAATTCAAAACTATACTGTAAAAAACAAAACTACCTAACCATTAAAGATTTTTTACGTTCAAGTAGTAATTCCGCTATGATGAAGTTACTCATTGCTAAAAGACGGGTAATGGTCTAGGGAGAGAAGAGAGATGAGGTCTGTCTCCACAGATGGCAAAAATGTCACCAAGTCGTTAACAAATCCGCACACACCACTACCGCCACCACCATCACCACAACCCCCGCCTTCTAGGGTATTTCATCTCCTCCATTGAGAAGAGGCATCCACATGTTTGACATTTCTGGTTCTCTTAGCCCTTCTCTGTGAGTACAAGGACCTCTGTGTCCCCAACAGACCACTTGGTATAAAAGCACACTCTCAAGGAGCAGTCGGGCACTGGGAGGAAGCTGCTTTTCTTCCCGAGCCACTGCTAAATTGGGAGCCATGCAGCAGCAACAGCTCTACCCAGGACTTGCATCTAGGTCAAAGGTGCACGGTTTCCCTAGTTTCCAGCCTAGGTGTGAGATGCTTAAAGAAAGACTTGTTTCCAAAGCCTGAAAATATGTAAAAGAATCCCTCTCAGAATGTTACATTTTATCTTTATTCTTGGAGGAAACTCATTCTAGATATTTTGTTAGACGTGTTTCATGTTGTTTCATCAAGTTTATGAGCAATATGAATAAAACCATCGGTGCTTACAAAGATTTTAAGTTGTCAGTGTGTGCAGATTTTGGCTCATTTTAGATGAGCGTTAACATTGGTCAGAGGTAAATGCTGAGCTGTTTCAATCGTAGCTTTCTACAGTAGGGCTTTCAAAGATTAAATTCTCCTGTAGTATGTCACACTTCAGATTCAGTTCCTCCAGAGACCATCAAGGCTGTGTGCGGTTCACTCCTGCCCTGGTCTCTGGACCCAGACACACACAGTAAGCTCAGGAGCATCCAAAGGACGGACTGACAAGCTCAGCGGACTCTGAAGGGGCTACACCTTGAGACTCATGTCCCATTCGTTTCTTTCAGGTGCGACCCAGGATTTTCCGGCCCAGCCTGTGAGATGGCATCCCAGACATTCCCAGTGTTTATTTCCGAAAGCTTTGGCAGCTCCAGGCTCTCCTCTTACCATAACTTTTACTCTATCCGTGGTGCTGAAGTCAGCTTTGGTTGTGGTGTCTTAGCCAGCGGGAAGGCTCTGGTTTTCAACAAAGATGGGCGGAGGCAGCTGATCACGTCTTTCCTGGACAGCTCACAGTCCCGGTGAGTGTGGTGGGGTAGAACACGCAGAGAGCGTGTGGGCCAGTGTGGATGATTTTCAGTTATACTCTTTTCTCTTTTACTAGAGGGATATGTCTTCTAATCTTTAAATAGGCTGCGAGGATTCTTAGCTTATTGACAATTAATTTGCTCCAGTTTTTAATAAACCAGAAGACTCGCCAATGACTCTGAGTTACTGACGATTGACAGTTTTTTAAAAAATATGAGATGTTCGCATCAAAACTGTGTTCTTGAGCCAAAAGCTGGTTAATTATTCATGTAGTTTATTTATTTGACAGCTTGCAGGGGCTGATTAGATTTACTCTACACCGCCCCTTCCCCCAGTGCCTGATAAATAATGCAGAAAAGGAATGATTGGCATTTCAAGTTTATGTACACAGGCACATAATACATAAACAGGCATGAAAATAGCTCTATTTTATGGATACATACACACACACACACATATATATATATAATACATGCACGTCTTCACTTATTTATACATCTTATGGTACAATTACTTATATTTTATAAAAACAATGACTGTAAGCCTACAGCTTTTGGGAAGTTCATTTAAAAGTGCTTGAATTTCTTTGAAAACAGAAGTTTGTCAGTAAGAGTGTGCCTGTGTTGACTAACTAAGAACGGCTCGTTCTAGGTTTCTGCAGTTCACGCTGCGCCTGGGGAGCAGGTCTGTTCTGAGCACGTGCAAGGCCCCCGACCAGCCTGGGGAAGGAGTCTTACTGCACTATTCCTACGACAACGGAATAACCTGGAAACTGCTGGAGCACTACTCCTACCTCAGCTACCACGAGCCCAGGTATGTCCGAACGCGTCCGTGTACTGTTTCCTTCCTGGGGGAATCACAGTTCAGTTTTACAGTTTTGCAGAGGGCCAGATCGTACAATATTCTATATATTCTTCTGTTGAAATGAACAATTGGTAAACCATATTGTTTAATCTGTGTGTCCCACCCATTTTGATACTTCAAAGAAATGTATTGTTATATTTTGAGATGTGCGTCTAAGGAAACCACTTTGATATTTAGGAAAGAAATGCAGCCAATACTGTTATCCTGTAAGCTATTAGAGATAATTTTTATATGACACTCATTTGCAAACACTGTTAAAAATATTTGATAAGATTTTTCTAAATTACATATAAACATTATAATAATTTATTAAATCTGATATTCAGTGTGTTTTAAGTTTTTCACACAGTAAAATTAAGCAGTAAGCACAAGTAAATCTTTCTGGCATGTGCTGAGTCCGTGAGAATGGCGTGTATGAATGAGTAAATAAAATCCTTTCCTCTGGCCATTTCTACTTCTCTCTGCTTTTGTCTATTTCATGGCTATACACACCTACCAGGGGTCCAACCTTCAGTGCTGACAGAATGGTGCTCACAAACATTTCAGAGACGCTCTGTCCTGTTAGAACACACACGGGGCTTCTCCATGAAAGCCCTTTAGAAGGAACAAAGGGAGAGAAGGAAGGGAAATCTCAAAATAAGGTATCAATGTACAAACCATCAGAGGTGAGTGCTGTGTCTCACCCACAGTCCTGTATGGAGAGCTAGCACTGTTGCCCCTCCAGGAGGTACCTTTCCCCTGGTTCATGAGGAGGCAGGCTCCAGTCCTCGGGGTGTGCCCTGGCACTCAGGACTGATAATGCATGCTACATGTTTTATAATTTTGCTGGGGGTTACTCCCAATTTTAACCATTTGCAAATAATATGAGAACTTTGTGCATAAAGTGAAGTAGCATGTATCAGACAATCCTTCACTATTTTGACCTAAATTTTACACATTGTAACAAAATTTAAGTGTCCCGGCTATGTTGGATGCTTTCTTTGTACATGTTAAGCTGTACCGCTTTGTCCTCAGATATACACATGTCCTATAGAAAAGTTCCAGGGACTCCCCATGGCTAATATGAACCAATAAATTAAATTTAAAAACAACATGAGAAAATCATGAAGAAAATATCTTCATCCTAAGTGAACTTGGCAAACGCCCAACTTTTTTTTTCTGGCAAGGATGGACATCTTCAAAGTTCGGTAATCCATCTATCTAATGAATTTCATTAATCTTTGTTGATATGAAAAATAGTGACATCTTCAATGTGCTGCTGCAAAGGTGGCTTTAATCTCGTCCGCTGTGTGACAGTGACATTCTTCTAAGCAGAATCAAGGCGGCCCTTCAGGGTTAGGGATGTGTGTGGTTTGAAAGATGGAGATCACAGCAAAGGCTTCCTTTTTTGGAAGAATGTGGTGGTGCCGGCAAAACACGCATTTTCCACATATGAGCATCTGACCGTAAGACTCTCCCTCTTCCCCTCACAAATATTAATAAAAGCTGACATGGCAGAAATGGAAGCTGATATATTCCAAGTGCTAAATTATATTCTTCATAATAAATAATACAAACCATGAAGATTTTTCATAGGATTAAATATATCTTGATGCCCTTAGCCATTTAGTCTGCTTTATTCATTGTAAATTACCTCCTGTAAAGTGCTGTGAATTCTATATTATCTCTTAATGTCATGGTTGTTCGGAAATGAAGTATGAGCGGTGTGTTGATCTTCTAGCTGGCTCACCACTATCACTAAAGGATGGTTTCAGAAAATCTGTCTGTGTTTCATTCAAATATTAAAAGAACTGTTTATGTATAAAATCTGAAATCTCATAATATATCTAGTCTGAATGACCATCTTGTGAACTAACTTGTGCTTTTATAAGTATAAATTTCATAATTCTGTTAAACCTTAAACTTGTTTCCCCTTTTGGCTTACTTATGAGTGTTTTTATACTCTAAAATTGCTTTAAAAATCAAATCTTGGTCAATTTTTATGCCTTGATTATTTATTGTGTTTGATCCCTTATTTCAAGTTACCCAATTCTGTAATTTATATAGTTATCAAACTTTAAAAAAAATAACTTCTTGGCTAGGTAGTGATGGTACATGCCTTTAATCCCAGATTTTGGGAGGCAGAGGCAGGTGGATCTCTGTGAGTTCGAGGCCAGGTTAGTATATGGAGTGAGTTCCAGGATAGCCAGGGCTACACAGAGAAACCTCGTTTCGAAGAAAAAGAAAATTCATGCAGCCTGGGGAGGTGGCTCAGTAGATACAAGTTTGAATCCCAACACCCACATAAAAGCTGGTCGACTATGGCAGAAAACCGTAATTCTAGTGCTTGCAAAGCAAAGCTTGAATTCAACTCCAGGTTCAGCTAGAGACTGCCTCAACAAATAAAATGACAATTTATCAATCAAGGAGAACACCCAACATGAACTTCAGGCTTCCACACACATGTGAGTTCATTTGTACACATATACAAACACACACACACACCAGCCAATAAGAAAAAAGAAAATAAATAAAAATCATATAACACCCATCTACAAAGGAACAATTGAAGTAAAAGGTTAACTTAAGCCTCTATTCTCACCAAGTAATGTTCTAATCAAAGTTTCCATAGCTATCCTACCAGCCACCCTAATGTGCAAAGAGCCAGGACATCATTAAAATCTCCCACCCTCTTGGCAGAAATTATGTGGAGTAGAAGACCAAGGAGCTAGGACCAAGGTTTCTAGATCTACCAGTCTTTAGCGTCTGTTTAACCCAAAAGGGATGTTTGGTGTCCCTCTACCTCTGTGTTCACATCCATGTCGGCATTCCCTGGGGATGCTTTGTGTGTCGGAGGTTTGTGTTGTCTCCATGTGTGAACAAGTGCTTTACATACTGACATACGGATGAAAGAGAGACAAAAAGTTCCTAGTCCTTGCCATGGGATGTTTTGATCCTAAATTGACATGTGCAGATGCTGAGACCCATAAGACACATCAAACAGCCTTTACTTTGGATGCAGAGTCATTGGCCATTAGGTTGACAGCATGGAGACCCTGACCCAAGAGTCTAACTGCAGACCAAGGGTTTAACTACAGACCAAGAGTCTAACTGTACACCATGAGTCTAACTACAGACCAAGAGTCTAACTGCAGACCATAAGTCTAACTGTAGACCAAGGGTCTAACTTTAGACCAAGAGTCTAACTACACACCAAGGGTCTAACTGTAGACAAAGAGTCTAACTGTAGACTAAGAGTCTAACTTCAGACCTAGAGTCTAACTGTAGACCAGGAGTCTAACTGCAGACCAAGGGTCTAACTGAAGAACAAGAGTCTCCACTCCTCCATTATGAAAATACTGATATCTTTAACTATTGTTACATGTATACATATAAAATATTCTATTTTTAGCTATTTTTAAATTTATATCCGTTCATCAGGGAGATTAGTTGCATTTTTAATTATTAAAATAAAAAGAAACAATTTTTATAATATGATGCTAATTAAACTAAATTATTTAATCAGTGTCTGATGTTTGCATTATTGAACTAGTTGGAATATAGTTCAATTGTTTAGTTTCATTATACCTATTATGAATAAATATTCATGCCTGTATAATAAATATTATTAGAAAAAACGAAAGTGAAAGCTATCAAGAATGTTTAACGTAACTATTTACTTATATTAATTGTCATCTAATTAATTATATTAATAATATTATATCTAATTAATTATATTAATAAGAAGTTTATCAGATTATGGAAACTATTTTAAAGCCATAGATGCATTTAGATATGTCTTTGTAGTTTACATTTTATAAATTTATGTTTTTTAAATTTATGCTACTCTGTTTCTATATTGATTTTTTTATTATTTTTTTATTTTATTACTTTAAAAATATACCAATCTAAATTCCCACTTCCTCCCCTACTCCCACTCCCCTCCCACTCCCTCCACACACCCTCCCCCAAGCCCTCTCCAATCTTGAGAGAGGGTAATGCACCCCACTACATCAAGGTTGATCAAGGCATACATCCAAAGAGAATAGGATCCCAAAAAGCCAGTACATGCAGTAGAGATAAATCCCAGTGCCATTGTCATTGGCCCCTCAATCTGCCCCAACTGTCAACCACATTCAGAGGGACCAGTTTGATCCCATGCTCGTTCACTCCCAATCCAGCTGGAGTTGGTAAGCTCCCATTAGCTCAGGCACACTGTCTCAGTGGGTGAACCCCTCATGGTCTTGACTTCCTTGCTCATATTCTCCCTCCTTCCACTCTTCAGCTGGACCTTGGGAGCTCAGTCCAGTGCTCTGGTGTGGGTCTGATGGAGGAAGGACAGATATGAGAGCAAGGAAAGAGATATCTTGATTGAGGGAGCCATTTGGGGGTTAGCAAGAAACCTGGCTCTAGAAAAATTCCCAGGAATGCACAAGGATGACCCCAGCTAAGACCCTAAGCATTATTTTTTAAATGTGTTTTCTCATATATTAGACAATTCCCCGGTTGTGACTGTCTATATAACCAATAGTGTTACTCAGTCCTCTCCCCGCATATTCCTATAAAAGCTATAAAGGGAAAATGATAGTAATTTTCAGCAGATGAACCACATTTCCAAACTATCGTTTTAATATTTTATGCACGAAAAAAAAAATATGAAGCGCAGTCTAATTCCTCAGTAAAGCTAACCTGGGATAATGAAATCTTAAATACTTCAAGTTATCCACATAGTCACTTGGCGGAAGAGGGAGTTGCAGTGTGCCTTTACTCGCTGGAAGCAACCCTCCTGAGACCCTGCAGCCTCCTCCCTGCAGCGCCGCTCCTGGAGTCCCGCTGCATTGTGGGAGAGGAAGTCTTGCTTTCGCGCCTCACCTGCCTGCGGATGTGAGCAGCCTGGGGCTGTGATTTGTGGAGCTTTGACACCGACGTCATCGCGAGGCAATTAAAGCGTGGTTCCTGCTACTGTGTGCATAATTGCTCCTTGAAGTTAGATATTGTTCTCTTAAACTCCACCACTTGTTGCCATGTTGGGGCACAGCCAGTGACCTGTGTCCACAGTGGCTAACTCAGGGGACCAAGAGAGGGGTTTGCTCCCCTCTACCTCACACCTGTAACGTGGAACAGGCTACTCAAACCACCACTTTGTCCCTTTGACACCTGTGTTTAATGGAGTCAGCTTCCTTGAGAGCCCGTGAATGAAAATACAATCACATTTTTTAATACAATTAGAAGATGTTGTTAGAAAAGTGCAGCAAACCAGGTATCTCAGAAGAATGTACATGGTTGAGTCATTGTTATGCCATAGTTTGGTGGGGATCCAACTATCCTGACTAATTATTTTAGTATATCCAATCTTGGAGATTAGAGTTTTAAATAATTCAATTTATTTGACTACTTATTTGGCTTGGAAGTCGGGTTTGTAGTATAAATATTTAAGACAGCAAGAGACCTGAATTTTAACTTTTTTCCCTTTAGGATAATCTCTGTAGAGTTACCAGATGACGCGAGACAGTTTGGAATCCAGTTCAGATGGTGGCAGCCCTACCACTCTTCCCAAGGTGAAGATGTGTGGGCTATTGACGAGATTGTCATGGCCTCTGTCCTGTTCGACAGCATCAGTCTTGACTTTACCAATCTGGTGGAGGTCACTCAGTCTCTGGGATTCTACCTTGGGAACGTTCAGCCATACTGCGGTCATGACTGGACACTTTGGTAAGGATCGTTGTTACAATTTGCGTTAGTAAGCAGAATGCATGGATAAACTTTGAGTCCATTCTGTGCTTAGTCTGTTGAAAAATATTGACCGAACGTGGTACATTTAAAAAAATTGGTACTGGTAGTGGAGAGATGGCTCAGAGGTTAAGAGCACTGGCTGCTCTTTCAGAGGTCCTGAGTTCAATTCCCAGCACCCACATGGTAACACAGAACCATCTATAGTGATATCTGATGCCCTCTTCTGGAATGCAGATAAACATGTAAACAGAGCACACATATACATAAAATACATTAATGACTGGTTTGTTAAAATTTCATACAAGGAGTTTTGTTTTCATGACGTCATGAAAGTTCAAGAAGCTTATCATGCAGATTGATTAACTTACATGTTCCTTTAATCCCTTTTTTCAAATAATATTGGCTTATCTAGTTAGTGACATTGGTGGAGGTTCAATATTGGGGAAATCATAATTAAGATAATTATTTTTAGATTCTCCTTCCAATGGTCACTTAACAGATCTAAGTATATAACAAACAGTAAGTAAATAATTTTAAATATAATTCATACTTCATTAAGACCACTAAGGATGATCCAGTGGTAACTAACAAGTATAAGAAGCTAGTGACTTAGCAGGGAGGTCCCACTGGCCCTCAGAAGAGGCTGCCTTAGAGCCTGCCAAAGCACACAGAGCTAAATCCTAGTCCTTGAGAGCGGGGAGCATGGGGATCAAGTTCAAGACCATCCTCAGCTGTGTACAAGGGGTTCCGGGCCAGCTTAGGCTGCTTACATAAGATGGGGCAAGGGCTTCAGAAACAGATTTCCTTTGAGAATCTGAGAAGGCAGACATGATGTGTCTCACCAACTGGCAAGTAGAGAAACAAGGAAATAGCCGGGCGGTGGTGGCGCACGCCTTTAATCCCAGCACTCGGGAGGCAGAGGCAGGCGGATCTCTGTGAGTTCGAGACCAGCCTGGTCTACAGAGCTAGTTCCAGGACAGGCTCCAAAGCCACAGAGAAACCCTGTCTCGAAAAAACCAAAAGAAAAAGAAAAACAAGGAAATCCTAGCCATATGAAAATCCACAGGAAGAGAAATCCAGCTACTGTAGAAAAGGATGCCAAGAGGTGGTGGTGTAACACTATGTTGAGAAGACGAACATGTGTCAAGAACGGAAGCCAAGATATGTTCAGAGACATTATAGTGTCTTCTAGATCTAAGAGATTTCCAGATTAAGGCTTGCGTCTAAATGATCCCACAGCCTTCACTATTGTGCCTACTGCCCTTTCTAGGTTCCTTTTAAACTCTAAGCATGAGCAAGGAACAACTTCCTAAGAGACTTTTAATTTCTATTGAGTCATGATCAGGCCCATTTAATCTCCTCCAGATGAGTCATACTGAAAACTAATCATTGCTGTTGCCTCTAGAGAGTGTACCATAAATGACCCATCAGGAACCTTATCATAATTAGAGGTAAGTTTTACACGCCATTGCACAGAGAATTACCTCTGATTGGGGCTGCGCGTGTGCAGTCACATTTCACCCAGTGGGCTGAAATTCTAGCATGAAAATGACAGCTAATGGAAAGGAAGTACAGCTGGCCACTTTTGCTCCAAGCGTGTCAGACTAGACACAAGGAAATGTCTGCTCAAACAACTAGGGACAGTTCAACCACGTTCTAGTTGATAGCCTCGGATGCTTGTGTGGGGTGTGTGTGTGTGTGTGTGTGTGTGTGTGTGTGTGTGTGTGTGTCATTCCCAAGCCTATAGCTCCAAAATCTCAAATAAAATAAAAGAGGAAAAGAGGAAGATGTGAGATATAGACTAAAATGAGTTTCAGCTTCTGAAGTTTGAGTGGCCTGAACTAAGAGTGGTTTGGATTAGTCACGTACCACAAACAACATCTCCCAAGATTGTGTAGTAAGATTTTTTTCAGCACTTAGCTGTAACAAAGAGTTGTATCAAGAATGCAAGTCCTGTATCTTGTTTATTTTCATAAAAAGTTAACATCTGCTCAGATAAACTCCAGAGTTGCTGAGCGTTTTAACTTAACGTTTGAGTTGAATGCAAGAAAACTGGATTTTAATGTTTGGGCTTTGAACAGATCCTGTGAACAATATCCTTTCACACAAGTCTGATGAATATTCTCAACCCACCGCAGCCTTCATTTGTGGAGATTCATTTACTTTATGAAAATACAATCACAGTAATTCTAGAAAACCAGAAGAAAATACAAATAACTGTGCTCGCCCAGTGCGCACCCTGAGCGGCCCTGTAGGAGTTTATTAACCGCAGCTTGTGAGCAATCAGCTTGACTTCCTACTGTTCTCTGAAACAAACCGGAGTTGTCTTGGTGGTGAGACATCAGAGGAGACACTCTGTCAGTGGTGATGAGACCTGAAAAACACATTAACAGTTTTTAAAAAGACATGAAAAGAAATGCTGACTGCTCGTTAAATTGAAGCAACGTGGATGCTCTCAAACTGCCCCCATTTTCCTAGTCAGTGAGTTACAATAAGACTCTTTTTAATGACACTGTTTCTCTGTTCTGCTATGGAGGAAGACCTTGCCTGAAACTGGATGCAAACTTGTTTGGCAGTGTTTTCCGGAAACACTTGTTACAATATAGAAATTAGAGAGATGATATTGCAAACTATGTATTATCCCCTCCCCCTCACCAGTTCTTAACAGGAACAGTCATTTTTTTTCACGTAGCATCTTGGCAGCATGTTATCTTATTAAGTAAAAATTCTTTAAATGTATTTGAAAGCATGGCCTCTACCCTGTGATGACCTTGTTCCTCTCCGGGGAAATGTAGACATGTCCTGCACTGAAAGACTGGTGTTAGATTAATGATTGTTGGCTCTTCCCAGCTGTGTGTTCATTTAGTTCTCATTTCAGACCCGTGACTTTCCATGAGCATGGATTGTTGTTACCAAGACGGTTCTCCAGGGAATGCTTGGACAATCACTTTTTCATTAGAACTATAGTTAATATGCTGTGTATCACTTAGAGTACGCCATGCTAAAGCACTTTTTTTTCCAGTAGGGAAAGACATTGCTTCTGACTCTTGGCAATGCTTTCCTTCTATTCATTGAATCTGTATCCGCTTTAGCTTTTTAAAATAATTTTGAAATATCTTATAAATGTAATGGTATATATTATTTGTATTTTGATAAAATAAATCTTTCCTGAAGAACAGAGGCAAAGCTAAAGACAGTAGAGGTCAGGCCGGGTGGCGCACACCCTTAATCCCAGGATTTTAGAGACAGAGGCAGGTGGATCTCTATGAGTTCAAGGCCAGCCTGGTCTACACAAGATCAAAGCAGAAACAAATCCAGGTGGTAGTGCCTCACCTTTAATCCCAGCACTAGGGAGTCATACCCTGAATCCCAGCCCTAGAGGGAATATAAAATGGGAGGAGAGAGAGGCTTAGTCTGCTTAGAATGCAGTCGGCCAGCATTGGTAGAGGTAAGATGTCTCTAGTGGCTTGGCTATTTTGCTTTGCTGGGTTGAACCTCAGTTTCTGTCTCTGGGTTTTTATTGTTCATGCTACATATAAATATTTTTTTGAAAAGGTTTTCAGTTGAAATAGAATCACATCACATTTACTCTCCCTCCCTTCCTCCCAGCCCCTCCCAGTTACCCTCTCTCAAACCCTTCTCGGGGCCCTGCTGGAGTTTTTTTTTCTTCTATTATTATTGTTACTTACATATATTGAGTGTATATATATATATATGTGTGTGTGTGTGTGTGTGTGTGTGTGTGTGTGTGTGTGTGTACAAATATATAAATATAAGCTGCTGGGTGTGTGTGTGTGTGTACAGCTTTAGGGCTGACTACTCTGCATTGGACAACCAGTAAAGGGGTTCGTGCCTAAAAAGGCTAACTCTCCTTCTCCCAGGAGTCACAGGTTACCTGGAGATTTTTGTTTAGGGGACCCCATGAAAATCCCCCCTACAGCATTTCCATTAATAATGCCATTGTTCTGACCCTGCTTATGTAGACATTCCCAGGGGAGACGGTGTGTTCTGGCTCTTGCAATCTTTCCGTCCTCTCTTCCGTGATATTCCCCGGGATCACAGATACAGGAGCCATAGGTGTACCTGTTGGAGCTGGGGCCCCCCATGAGCTGTTGATCCCTGTACTGTGTGTCCTTGTGGCTCTCTGGGGTAGTCTCTGTTTTTGTGGCGGCTTCTTTGGTGAGAGGTGTGTACTCCGCTTACCTGTGGTGTGGTTAAGATATAGACTTAGCATGTAGTAAGGAATTATTCTGGTCTAGCAAAGTGATGGTTGTGGAATCTTTTCCAGAGTCCATGACGGCCATCACCCCAAAGCTGGCTAGGTTCCTAGTCCCTGGCACAACTTCCCTCCTGTTGAGTGGGTGTTACGTCCAGCTAGACAGCTGTTGGTTGACATTTGACCAGCACTTACTGCACTTTTATGTCTCTCTTGCCATCTGGTCCTTTCTGTGGTCCTTTGGTGCTGCAGCTGGGCAGAACAGTTTCCACCCTTTGGTAGCACGGTCACCCCTGAAAACTGGAGATCTAAGATAACAGCTGCAGGATGGGTAGGTGGCCCCACTCAAAGGAACCGACAAGTAACACGTATGTTCAGGACACTCAAAATTTTGTTACCATCTCATGGGAGAGCTCTATTAGTATGGACAAAAAAACAATATTTGCTTGTGTATTTATTGAAAGCAAGAACCACACGGGCAAAACTCCAGGGCTGAAGAGGATGCTAGCAACCTATCTGTCTCATTAATTGAATGAGGTCCATTTAGCAGGCCTAGGAGTATGTATTTGTATACCAAGACACTTAGCATGTTGAGGTAGAAATTTGCTTGGGGCCATGAATTTTGACAAAGCTGGGAAATATCATGAAGCCTGATCTCAGAAGAAGAAAAGACAAAAAAGACTAGAGAGAGGGTTCAGAGGTTAAGAGCGCTTGCGGATCTTCCAAAAGACCTGGATTAGGTTCTCAGCACCCACGGTGGTGACTTGGGTTTCTGCCATCCTGCTCTGGACTCAACACACGTCCACACGCGTGCACATATATACACAGAGACATGCACATATACACACAGAGACATGCACATACACACACAGAGACATGCGCATACACACAGAGAGACATGCGCATACACACAGAGAGACATGTGCATACACACAGAGACATGCACACAGAGAGACATGCGCATACACACAGAGAGACATGCGCATACACACAGAGAGACATGCACATACACACAGAGAGACATGCGCTTACACACAGAGAGACATGCGCATACACACAGAGACATGCACACAGAGAGACATGCGCGTACACACAGAGAGACATGCACGTACACACAGAGAGACATGCGCTTACACACAGAGACATGCGCTTACACACAGAGAGACGTGCGCATACACACAGAGAGACGTGCGCATACACACAGAGAGACGTGCGCATACACACAGAGAGACGTGCACATACACACAGAGAGACGTGCACATACACACAGAGAGACGTGCACATACACACAGAGAGACGTGCGTTATAGACACAGAGAGTTATGCGCATACACACAGAGAGACATGCACACACACAGAGACATGCACATACACAGAGAGATGTGCACATACACAGAGAGAGACATATGAATACACACAGAGAGACATGCGCATACACACAGAGACATGCACATACACACAGAGACATCCGCATACACACAGAGACATCTGCATACACACAAAGAGAGAGACATGCACTATACACAGAGAGACATGCGCATACACACAGAGACGTGCGCATACACACAGACATGCACATACACACAGAGAGACATGCACATACACACAGATAGACATGCGCATACACACAGAGACATGCGCATACACACAGAGACATGCACACACACAGAGACATGTGCATACACACAGAGACATGAGCATACACACAGAGAGACATCCGCATACACACAGAGAGACATGCACATACACAGAGAGATGTGCACATACACACAAAGAGACATGCGCATACACACAGAGACATGCGCATACACACAGAGAGACATGCACATACACACAGAGACATGCGCATACACACAGAGAGACATGTGCATACACACAAAGAGAGATACCTGCGCATACACACAGAGAGGCATGCGCATACACACAGAGACATGCGCATACACACAGAGAGACATACACACAGAGACATGCACATACACACAGAGACATGCATATACACAGAGAGACATGCGCATCAATAAAAGCAAAAATAAATGTTTTAATAAAAATAAGTAGGGCTGGGGATGTATAGCTCAGTGAAAGAGCATTTGTCCAACATGGTTAAGACCCTGAGTTTAACCTCTAATACTACAATAAGTGTTTTACAGCATCTGCAATAGATAAATAAATAACAATGCCTTTGCCGTGACTATTCACAGAGAGAAAACCAGTAATTTATTATATAATAATCTATACTACCTGCAGAATGGAATAATAATTGAAATTTTTAGATATATATGTGAGAGACTAACTTACTGTTAAATCATATTTAGTCTTTAAGAACCTTCTAGAAGTAACAATAACTTGTAGCACTAGATAAACAGCAAGATTTTCCCGCTGATCTAGAGAGCCACCAACAGAGCTGTTGGTGCAAAGTCCTCAAGAATCTGTAGGAAATTCAGACCAGAGAGAGAGAGAGAGAGAGAGAGAGAGAGAGAGAGAGTTGGACACAGAGCTCAGAAGCATTGGATCATACATTTTTACAAATGACATCTACATCTCATTTTATTATCTTCATTATTTTTAAATGGGTTTACCAGAAGTTGAGTCTTTCCCACAGATAAATTTCCCTTCCTTTATTCCATTGTGTTGGTCTGTATAAGACTAATCAAAGAGAGGGCTTGTCACTAATGTAGGATTGTGTTGTTGGTAAACATGGACAGAGGAGAGGTCAGAGATCTCATCGGGACTTAGCTGAGACTTTAAGCACCCCTAAATCCTTAGGTTATAAGAAAACTACACTGAGAGTCCTTTGTGGAGTTGCCACAAGTAAAGGAATGACTTTGGATGTCCCTGCTCCAGTATTCTCTGAACAGTGTGTGTGGCCGAACGCAGCTAGGGAAAAGAGAATGTCAGGGCTCTTTCGTGTATTTCCTCCTCTCCTCCAGGCTGTGCCCTCACCCAGGGCAGGCAGACCAGTGCAGTCCTTTCTAAAATGAAGCGCATGGAGACAGTATGGAACTGAGAGTGTGCTGACAGAAAAGCGTGTTAAAGGAAGTTAATGTCCATGCGAATTGACTCTCGGATGCTGTGGCTGTAACAGTCGGAGGCTCCTGGCAGCCAGAGGCTGGCGATAGTCAGATGCCAGGGCAGAAGCTGAAGGGGCTGGAAGCAACCAAAGCTTCTTGGTGACTTTCAAAATGGCAGGGAAATGCAGCAGCTCTGACAACTATTCTTCACGTGCACAAGCGTACATACAAACACACACACACGCACTTATATTCACACTCACATTCATACACACTCACACATACTCACACTTTCTTGCATGGACACACTATCACACATACACATGCACATACACTCACACTCATTCATACACACGTAAACACATTCACTCTCTACACATACACATACACACTCACACTTTCTCTCTCATACACACTCTCACTGTCTGTCTCACACGTGCATACACTCTCTCTCACACATACACTCACACTCATACACACACACTTTCTGTCTCTCACACACACACATACACACACACACACAAATAAAGGATTCACACTGAGGGTTAGGAGAAACTACCTGCCCTCATCCATCAGACATCTCCTCTCTGGGAACACAACCCATCACCCGAGAGTGCTGTCTTCCTCTGCTACAGTTTACTCCAACTGCTGAACATTTCCTTCAGAAGATGCTGTGAGATGGGAAGGAAGGAAGGAAGGAAGGAAGGAAGGAAGGAAGGAAGGAAGGAAGGAAGGAAGGAAGGAAGGCTCACAGACTAAAAAATGACCAAGGACTTCAAAACCATTTTATGCCAACTAGTCTGTAGCTTTGAAAATGAGTGAGATTATCTAGAAGCTGGGTGAGCTATCCTTAGACCCCAGGAGACGCAGGAGGGTGAGTGGCCTCAGATGGCACACGGAACAACTAAGGGAGGCAAGAAGACTCCCTTCCTGTGACTCAAGTCTTCCCTACCTGTGAATCCCACAGCATCTGCTTTAAGTCCCTGGGACTGGGTCAGAAGAGAGTCATGTGACCATCACCGTGTTTACACTGACTGTCAGCCTTTCTCTCTCTGGAGTCCTGTCCCCACTTCTTCTGTCTTCTGTAATCTGAAGATATCCTGTCCTTCTGGTAAAGGAGGTAATGCTAAATTTTGTGCTCAGTAGTTTTCAAAGAGAAGTCCTTCTCCCTAAAAGCTCATTAAACCATAGCCAAGTAGCTCGAGCTATGCTTCTTATTGTCCAGAGTGTGTCTCCAGCTTAGCGTAAGAGTCTCCTGGCTTTAAGAACTGTAGAGAAATTTCCACACCGAGAGAGAGAGAGAGCATAGGAATGAAGACACCGTGGAATGGAAACTTTATTTACTTCCTCTTGGAATATAAAGACGAGAAAAGAAAAGCAGGTGCTCAGGACAAAATGCCTTAAAAAAAAAAAAAAGCCTGAAGCAGGTGCTAGGAACACTTGTACCCCAAAATAGCTTTAATTGCCAAAATAACCCTGAAATCTCAACGAGATAAACAAGGAGGGGGAGTTAGCCACTGAGAAACCCGCAGACTTCGCAAATGGCCCATTGAATGTGACAAAATACATTCTGTAAAGATCTTCCAGGTTTGCTCTAATGAAATCAGCTTTTTAAAATGTCAAAAATAAATATAATATTCAGAAATATCCTGCTTAGATAACAAGCCCAGTTTTGAGAAACTGATTGGTAGACTGTAGTGAAGAAGCCGGAAGTATTGACAAACCAGTTCACTGTATGAGTGTGGCATCTTAAGCCAATGTGTTTAACACTTGGTGATGTAAGCCACACACACACCGCTGCTGGAGCCTTAAACACGGATGAACTGTGAACTTCTCAAGGAAAGGATGTGGTGTTAGAGCTGGGAGAGCAGGATCCTGGCAACCCATGGCCTTCCTAGAGATAATGACAGCAGCACTGCAGTGGGAAGGGGAAGATGAAGACAGACAGGGCCGCCACTCACTGTAGACCACAGAGAGGTGGCCCCCACAGACCACAGAAGTGACTACCACAGACCACAGAGGTAGTCCCCGCATACCACAGACCACAGAGAGGTGACTACCACACACCATGGACCACAGACGTGGCCACTGCACACCACAGACCCCAGTGAAGTGACCCTCACACACCGTGGACCACAGAGAGATGGCCCCCACACACTGTGGACCGCAGAGAGGTGGCCCCCACAGACCACAGAAGTGACTACCACAGACCACAGAGGTAGTCCCCGCATACCACAGACCACAGAGAGGTGACTACCACACACCATGGACCACAGAGGTGGCCACCGCACACCACAGACCACAGGGAAGTGATCCTCACACACTGTGGACCACAGAGAGATGGCCCCCACACACCGTCGACCGCAGAGAGGTGGCTGTCATGCAAAACTTGCCAGAATTACAAAGGAAATGTACAATTTCCACATTTCAGTGTGGTTTTAATACCAATGCTTTTCTTTCAAAGTCACACAAAAGAAGTGAGGCTTTAGATAAATAATATAAAGAGGTAACGAACAGGCAAAGCTTTTGAAAATTATATTCTATAAGTAAAAAGTGGCCATTGGGCATTTGCTGGTTATGAACTGGGATCAGAGTCAATTCCAACAGACAACAATTAATACATAGGGTCAAATGTTCTGCAGCTTAAAGTATTTACACATGTGTTTAGAAGAGGAAAAATAGAAAGTTTTTACATTGTTTGTAAGTTAAAATTTGTAATATCAAGCTAGGAGCAGGGTGGTACTGCTGGCATAGTTGGCATACCGTACATCCTCAATGTGTGGAGAACGCTTTCAAATCAACAAGGGAAAGGTTTACTCTACTTCTGAGCCATAGGAAAATAAACAAAAACTACCGTAACCCCACACAGATACAGATATCTTTTTAATGTCCTTCCTAATCAAAACTGTAGCTCGACAGCAGATATAAAGTGGCTGGGAAGGAACCTACTGTCCACCCCGTGATGGCACAGTCAGCACCAGCCTTTACTGATGGAGGACAGCCCGGTGGTGGGAATTGGTTTAGTAAGCAGTTCTAATCCTAGGAATTTATCCCAGGGACTGTGGACAAGCGCACAAAGGCCCACACAAATGCGTATTATATAAGCATCAGTTATAATGGGGAGAGATGGAACTACTTCACCAATATTCCATACATAGATACCAGCTGCCTTCACTGACAATTACAATGCCTTGCCATGTATGTGTCTGTGTGTGTGTGTGTGTGTGTATAAATCTAAGGCAAAAATTTCTGGAAATGTGTATGTCAAGATATAAGCAGTGGCCACTCCCCACCATAGAATTGCAGCCACTAAAACAACATGGGTGCATCTGCTTTGCATTATAATAATGTGTAGTGAACATTATTTCAACAGCTGAGTTCAAATGCGACCTTTAATCCTACAATATCCACAATGTTATCTGTCAAAACATTGTAAGATTGCTGATTGTAAGATTAGAGACAAAAGGATGGGTGGTACCAAGATTCATTCACTTACATCTCCTGTGATGGATTGGAATATCCAATAAGAATAAAAAAGAAAAAAAGGAAGGAAGGAAGGAAGGAAGGAAAGAAGGAAGGAAGGAAGGAAGGAAGGAAGGAAGGAAGGAAGGAAGGAAGGAAGGAAGGAAGGGTGGTGTTCAGTGTTCTGTCATTTCTCTGCAAGGGAAAAAAGCAGAATATTATCTATGTTTCTAAGAAATAGAAATAATGCTGCCATCTTCCACCATGATATAGTAATGGGAGTTCAGCCATATTGACTTCCTAAGCACAAATGTTATCCAAAGTGACTCATTCCTCGAGTGGCTAGGAACCCAGCATAGATTTTCTTCTCCCTTTCTTTGGCTGAAAACTTCTACATTTCAGATGCAGAAGTCTCTCCCACCCCCAGAGATGGAAAACACACTCTGAAAAGAAGCAAAAGAGTAACCAAAACCTTGTCTGAGTTGAGTACTAATTTAGATAACTGTAGTTTTGTAAAAACCTTCCTGTGCCCTCATTCCACACCGACATGACATGGTGGGAAGTCTTCAACTGGACGGGCTTCCTGTCATACTGCTGCTAGCTTCTTATCGGCTGTGTAGCACTGGGTCAACGCAACCTCTCTGTTCTTCCCAGATAAGGTTCCAGATGGTCTTGACTCAAAGGTCAAATGAGATCATCTAGCTCTTAGGAACCCAAAGCATCGCACATAGGTTGCTTTTCTGAGATTTCAGCACAGTTCTGCATCGTAGGGGCTGCTTAGGTGAGTGAGGTAGGAGCTCCTTCCTCCCCTGTGGAAAAGGCTTCCAGTCTGATCCTGAAGACAGGTCACCTGCTATCCCCAAGAGGCAAGGTGGGCAGATGCAAGGAGCTCCACCACAAACGGCTGGCCTGTGGCGATTCAGTCACGTTAGGGTGTTATCCTTTGACAGTTGTTACAGAGCACCTGAAAGTCCTCCTGGGTGTGCAGGTGCAAAGAGGTAGCCCTGTCCAGTGGAGAGAGACATCTCCAGTATCTCATTAAGTCTTGTAAACTAGATACAGTCACTTTTGAAAGGCTGTTTATTTCGAGATGCGTTTGCAACATCATGAATGAAGCCAGCACCCTGATTTCCAGTGTACTCTGTCCCCAGAATTTCTCCCCAAAATGCCAACATGGGTTCTTCTTTACATTTTAGTGCTTGCAACAGAAGCAGCTAAGTTTATTTTTGCCTTTATGAACAAATCTTGACTTCAACATGCAGCAAAGAGGAGAAGTCCTGTAAATGAGAGGACTCAGCCCATCAAATTCTCTTCTTCTCAAACCCCGGAGGAGTAAGAACACACCGGAGGGGAGGAGCAGCAGACCAAGTACCCTGGCTTCTGCTGATCTTGCAGGAGGCAGAAACGGTCACATGACTAGGAATGGGCTAGCATTTAAAGTGTGGCTATCTGTACTCTTCTCCTGTTTTGTTTCCAGTTGAGGCATCAAGACAGATACCATTCAGTGAAGTAGGCAGGTGCCTAGGCTAGAAATGCATTCGGTTCTAGGTTAGAACAAAAACAAGACTGACTGTCGCATAAACAAAAGTCAAGGCCCTGATTTGACCTTGACGACGAGCAGTCCTGGGGTAGACAGCCCAGGCTGGGGAGCCCGTGAAGCGACCAAGGCTGCCAGAGTCAGGTACTCTCTACCTCTGTGTGGTACATCTCAGCAGGAAGGACTCCATCCACAGGTCTCCACCAGATGAAAAAGCCAGGCTAGAAAGGAAGTCTGCTGGAGCAACAGGAAAGGGGTATGACAGGCTATTCCGTCTCTGGAAGGAGTTGGGCAAGGGAAAACTGTGATCACTTCCACTTGCATCTAATAGGTGAGGACACCCTGGTGCACACAGTGTGACCATGGCTGAAAGGTGGGGGGAGAAAGGAGACCGGCTGGCAGCTGCATCTGCCTTTCCACAAAGATCTGCCACAAACAGCTCAGGACACCTACTTAACAGCTGATCGACGTAGGTGTTAAGCAAGAATCTTGTTGTCAATGCTTATTTATATACTTTTTAAACTTGTTTCTTTCTTGGTATCTTAGCAACTTTGAAATCTCTCTCAGGTGTTCTTTTAGTCTCTGCCAAGTTCATGGTTCCCTTTGTAACCGTGCAAAGGGGCGGTACAGACAGCGTCTGTAAATCTCAGCGCCTCCGTCTGTGTCTGCATGAGATGAAGACGCTGGGCCTTCGCAGAAAGAAGTATGGTGAACTGTTCTCAGAAATGCTGGGGTCAGGAAACGGGTGGAAATACACGGCAGAAGTGAGGTTTCAGCAGCTGTCTCTTCTAGACCCTCCGGTGTGGTATTGCATTTGCTTTTCTCTGAAAATGTCCAGGAGACAGGGTATCTTTTTCACACAAAACTAATTGAAATGAAGCCTCACCGACTAATAGTCTCCATCCTAAATGATAATACAAAGACAACCATTAAAACTAAAACAGCACTTGATTTTCACAGAAGAAAAAAATATTTTAAGTTGGAAAACCGTGACACCAACAAGACCATGGGTGTGATATGGATAAGTGTATACCTTTGTGGCTCATTGCTGGTTTTGTTCTATGTCATTTATTTAACCAGTATTGCTAAAAAATTTAATCTAGCATTTTACACTTTCAGGGTTACGTGTTGTAATCCTGTAAAGAAGTCATGATTTTATTTTTTATTTTTAACATCACAATATCACTCTATAATAGCTGAAAGCCTGTGGTTTATAAAATGGCTGTAAGAAACTTTATTTCGAATTGCAATGCTTCCCTCAATCTCAGAATAATTGAAAAGCAGGGACTTTGGAGCCCAACAATGCTGACTTCTCATTAAGGCTTTAACAATTAGAACCATTTCCCATTCACCCTATTTCCCAGCTGTCCCCACTACACAGCATTACCGTAAGAGTGAATCTAAGGAAGGGAATGTGGGCATTGTGCACAGCCTTGTTGTCCTAGGACTTGGCTGAGACTCGACAAATGTTAAGCACCATTGTAAAAGATGAGCAAGTTGTTGCATTTTCTACTTCTGAGCTCCATTTACAAGGCCAGCAATAGTGACTCTGACTTCTACTGAACATTTTGCTGAACTAGAGATTGAGCCTTTTCTTTTTTCCTTTTTCTTTTCATACTCATTGGCCAAGTGAAAAGTTTTAGTTTAAAACTGATAAACGGTAATTTTTCATTGCTGGATAAGGTTTTTATTTTATAACCTTGATTCTAAGTCCGTTACGGACTTGCAGATGGGCAATAATTCATTTATTAAGTAATGCCTTCGGAGGAGGTGGATACACACTCATGTGTGCAAGTGTAGACAAGAAACAGAACAATCCACCTTGATTTCAGAGACAAGGTCTCTCTGAGATCTGGGTCCACTGATTAGGCTGGGATGGAGAGCTAATGAACCTGAGACCTGCCCGTCCCCACCTCCACAGCAATACCACCACAGCTGCTTCGTATGTAGGCGCTGAAGATCACACGTAGGTCCTCAAGCTTGTGTAGCAAGCACTTTGCCCTAGTGATCACCCCAGCCCCCCATTTTAAATAACATTTTAATCTCTAGTAGGATCAAGTCAAGGTAGTCACTCCATGTTTCTTGGATTCCACAAAAGACCATTAATGAAGTATATTAAATGAATCAAATACGTCACAGAACTTCATTAATTCCTTTGGACACATCAGCTATGTCTGTCACTGCTTGAGAGGACTGTTGAATGGTACTGGGCCTGCTTCAGAATGGAAGACACAAGTGTGTCACTGGATAAATCTGAGTGTGGTTGACACACGGTGACTTACATTGACCCCTGTAACTGAAGTGCAAAGGTGTCCAGAGTTTAATCCTGGCAGATTACAAAACCCTTGAGTTTTTTTTTCTAAAAATGACAATGCTTTTGTTTGCTTGAGAGCTAAGATGAGAATCTGACTGACTTTGGACACAAACATTAAAAATGTGTACAACATTTTCAATATTAAATTCATGAGCATGAAAAATATTTTGGAAATAAACAAAAAATTAGTAAGTTGTCAAATTTTCCAACACAACAAACATTCTGGCCCATGTCTTTCTGTGGTGTTTTATGGATGATATTGAAATTTAATCATAATACAAAGTTTAATATATTTGTATTATCTTTATCATATTTAAAATATAGGGTATTCTGTCAGGTGCCTATTCCAGGTTACTTAAGCTTTCCCATGTCCCTCTAATTAGGTTCTGAGATTACTACCAACTACTAATAAAAGTAATCATTTAATATTCACCATGTTTTTCTAAAATTATCTTTGCATTTAGAATTGTTTCATTCAGGTAAATTACAGCTGCCAAAATTAATGAAAATATGTAAGTTCTCAATTTCAGATACACCTGACAACCCACACATGTGAATATTTTTAAAGGTCTTCTTTGTTTCAAGTGGATTTGTTAGACTGACTGAAATCTATTCTACAGCTTGACAAAGTTTAAATAAATCAAAGGAAACTGCCTGGCATACAGAATGACACCTCAGTCCTTCTCTGATACATCCGTCTGTGGAAGTGTCTGATTCCCACCTTGTTTCCTTCAGTTTTACAGGAGATTCTAAACTGGCCTCAAGCATGCGCTATGTGGAGACACAGTCAATGCAGATCGGAGCATCCTATATGATTCAGTTTAGCCTGGTGATGGGATGTGGCCAGAAATACACCGCTGACATTGACAACCAGGTGAAGCTGGAGTTCTCAGCCAACCATGGCCTTACATGGCACCTTGTACAAGAGGTATGTATGCTTTCTCTGACACTTGCAATGGCTGCCTTCTTCCTTAATCAGTTATACAATCTAAAATTGACATGGGGAGTTAGAACCAAGACAAAGAGACACCCCCCCCCCAGAAGTATCAGATACCAAAGAGCAATTGCAAACTAAAGAAATAAGTGTAGCCAAGACTGGATACTCTTGGATACTGTATCAAGTCTTATTTCTCCAGCCCCCTTTCTCTGAAACCATGGCTTTTCTTCCCCTATGGCATGTTTGGAGCTCTCCTTTTCCCAAACAGGGGTTGTCTAGATAAGGAATGAGTTGACTTCCGACCTTAGAAACAAACACATAAGAACTATAATCTAAATTTTGTAATAAATCTACTTTGCATATGACACATGCACACTCTTATAATCTGACTTTGCCATAAATGCAAAAATATAACACAAAGGATAAGCTTTATAAATGCTAATGAGGTTAATAGATCAAAATTAGTCTTCATTCCTATTTGTGGTGAGAACTGAAAGATGTTTAATTCTATGATGACATCTTAGTTGTAATTTCTTCCCAAATGTTTTTAATGTCACAGAAGAAAAAGTGACGAATTTGGTTCCTAGTGCCAGTAGCTGAGACTGTGGCCTTGGCTTGCTCTGCGGTCTCTTTCTCTTGCTGTAGGACAGGAGACATTTGCAGCAGATGAAGGGAGGCTGAGTTTAACTTCTGCGTCTCTTTCAGGAATGCCTTCCCAGTATGCCAAGTTGCCAAGAATTTACATCTGCCAGTATTTACCATGCCAGTGAGTTCACACAGTGGAGGAGAGTCATTGTTCTTCTTCCCCAGAAAACCTGGTGAGCAACAACATCCTAAATATGATTGTCCCTTCCACTTTTATCCTGGTATCATAACTTGAGTATGATGATAAGCTCAGCAGATGGTGATATTACTTTCTCTCTATTCGGAAGCCTAATCTTGCTTATATACTCGGGTTTTTGGAAAATGGAGTTAATGAGATATATGAAAATTTGTTTTTCCAGTGTTTCTAATCTCTCTTCTTACCCCCAGAATTCTGCTTTTGTGGAAAAGCTCAATGAGCCTACCTCTTTACGTTTGACCTTCAAAATGAAATGACACACAGGGATCTAGAAATCCAAGTAGTTCGGATGGCGAGTTTATTTTCTCATTGCAAGGCCTAACTTTATATCAAAAGTTTAGCACACATTCTTTTTCTAGTCACATTTTTTTAGTAACAATAGAAATCATCCTTTGGGAAGAAGAAGCCTCAGTAAACAAGGAAGAAAGAACAATCGAGAAGAGGAAGAAAAAATTAGAGTAGTTTTTGCAGACTACATTGTTTTCATCTTAATCTGGTCAGTCGAAACATTGCAATATCAGTGTCTTTTTTTTTTCATTCAGTGTTACGAATAATATTTAAAGCCTTTTGTCAGCATAAGTTTGCCCAAAGGAAAAGTCTCAGACTGCAGATTAGGTCTGAAGTCTCAATGTAACTCCACCAGTGCTCAACCAGTCACGTGATCCTTGCTGTCACCACCCCCCTCTTCAAGGTAGAATCCTGTAGGTATATAGACTGTAATTAGTTTATCTTAGAGACTCCTCACCCTGGGCGTCTAAGATTCTGAATTGTGTATAGAAGAAAAAGCACAATCAAGACCAGCATTGTATTTTCCTATTGAAGGCATACACTTTCAATGCTCTTTTTATGAAGAGAAAATAACTAAACAAATCTTTCTCTGATTGTTTTCTGTATAAAAGTTAGGCACTTCCCAAAGGCAACAGACAGGTGACAACCCAGAATTTGCTTTGTAACTTCTGGTGAAGACTGAGTGACTGCACTGTGTGAGAATGGCTCCTTAATTGTTGGTAGAGTACATCATTATGTCAACTGGAATAAGAAGCTTGAAATTTGATTTCTACAGGTGTTTTTTTATGTCCCACTGTGAGCCATTTCCAAGATTCTCTATTGATGCTTTGTGTAATAAGTCCTTGGTTTCTTTAATATTCTACTCTTTTGGGTCTACTGCTGGGAATGTAATCAAGATTTTTATTTAATTTCAGTGATATTCCAAGCATGTATTTCAATGAAAGCATATGTAAAACAACACCTCAAACAATTGAAACACTGATCACTCTGAGTGCAAGCTCCTCAGGGCTTTCGATCTTCGTTGCTGCATAATTAAATTTATTTCTTTCGTTATTAAGAAAATCACCAAGTGATTTGACTCATTGGCATATGTGACTCGATTTTAAGATGACTATCTTAAGATAATATTTTGTTGCGTGTTGTAGAAATTGTTTTATCCCTAGAAACATTCTAAGCCGCCATTCCTTTTTAGTCTATCCATTCATGAGCATTTTGGCTGTTGTATGTCTTTGTGCCATGTGTGCCTGGTGTCCTCAGAGGCCAGAAGATGGCCTTAGGTCTCCTGGATCTGGAGTTACTGAGAGTGGATCCTGGAAATCAAACCCAGGTTCTCTGGAAGAGCAACCAGTGCTCTTAACCACAGCACCATACCAGCAGGTCTGATTCAGAACAGGTTACTCTTCATCAGTGTTGAAGAGAAATGTCGTGACTCTTAAACTCTAGACATTCATTAGAGTATCTGTCCTATAGTAGGCTTATTAGTATATCTTCATGGAATGTTAGAAAGTTAAATAGAATTTTGATTCAAAGTGCACCAATGTATTAAAAAGATGGTGTACTGTAAGACATATATGTGACACACGGAATAAGAAAACAGAAGGGAATGTATTTAGGGTCAGGAAGGAATCTAGCAGGAAGCAGAAAGAGGGAAAGGGAAATTAATAGATGAAAAATATGAGCAGAATGCCATGATATATGTATATGAAACTTACTTTGTATGCCATCTAAAACTTCTGCAAATATATTACTCTCAAACAAAAGAAAATATTATTCCTGTTGCCATGGGCCTTTAAGCACATGTACCTGTAACCAAATTCTGCTTTCCCAATTTCCTTTAGACTCCTTGGGAGGGAAAAGTGAAATGTTATTTTAGAAAACAAACACCCCAGTATAGTGTTTATTCCCCTTGACTCATGGCTGATCTAAATATTATTTCTACATAAGAAAGTTTTATGCTGGTTATTGCCATTGTTTCTGAGGATATAATGATTAAAGTCTTTACCATAAGGATTAAATTTATTTAGTCTACACAGTATCCTTGGTCATTTTTTTTATAATGCCTATTTCAAGTTTTTTGCAAATAGCATTCTACTGGGAAAAGAGGGAGTTTGGTTTGAAGCAGTGTTATTTTTCTGACCAAATCATTGTTCTGCTGTTTTGATTCAAACATGTACGCAAATATAAATTAAATATATTAAAGCAAGCATGGTCCTTGCAGTATCCTAGGTATGTTAACTTTGGAAAAGGTGTTCAATTGGGTAACTGTGAAGTGGGAATGGCTCCTGAATACACCTGCTCAGAAAAATTAGACTGTATACGAACTGAACATTTGTTACCCAATGAAAATTAACTTCATTTTTATGAGGGACATTTACATAAGAACAGGGCCTAATGAGACCCAAACAGCTGTCAGTTGTGGACTTCATAAACAAATCAACACCTAATGACTGCGTGAGTTTCAGAATAATTGGGCAAATGTAATTACGGGAACTCTAAAGGTGGAAAATACAATCTAGCTAGCCTTCATTTACCTTGATTCTTCAGTCACATAAGCGTGGAGAAATGAGTGAGTGCCAGTATGCTTTGGTTGTGAAGTTTATGGGAGGAGGGGGTATTGCCTCAAGTGCTGCTGCTTTTAGAAATCCACGGAGTTTGAAGTTTGGATTTTAAAAGCAAGTCAGTGTATTGTGTGACCTCTTCAGGGATGGATGGACGGATGGGTGTATGGATGGATGGATGGACGGATGGGTGGATGGATGGGTGGGCGGATGAGTGGGTGGGTGGATTAGCGGGTGGGCGGATGAGTGGGTGGATGGATTGACGGATGGATGGATAGATTGACGGACGGACGGACGGACGAGTGGGTGGGTGGATGGATGGATGGATGGATGGGCGGGTGGATGGATGAGCGGGTGGGTGGATGGACGGACGGATGGACGGATGGACAGAACAGACAGACAGACAGACCAACCAATGGTAGAATGTAATGAAGTATTTGTGTTGAGGACAGCATTGATTGAACAATGGTGCAGCTGTGAGTTAGTGTGATCACTCCTCTTCTTCCCTCTTGTGATCAGCTAGAAGTGGCTCACACGGTTAATTTTTTTTCTCATTAAAAATCAATCAAATATTCAGTCTCTCTTTCCTGGCTTTTTTCTTAATTGGCATCAATATGTGGAGTATATTTAAGCGAAATAACATTAAACTTCCTATGGCAAGGACATTCCTCTTCAAGGGGACATGAGCATAAGGATCAGTTCCTTAGGGAAGAACCTTTGGGCGCACATGTGACTGTAAGAATATAAACTGGAAACTAAGAGGAGATTCTCAACACCTGCACCCTGCTTTAGTACTGAAAGTAGAAAACCTCGAAATACTATTTTCCTCAGTACTGTAAAGGCATCTCACCGTGAGGATAACAACCTACCTCTTCAGAGTCAGACACTTCAAGGGATTCTGAAAATCAATTTGTCCAAACCTTTTTCTGAGAAGTGGAACTAAAAGCCTCTGACAGTTTGGATTTCTCACTGAAGATCACACTTCTGCTGGGCTGCAGAGCTGGAGTCAAAGGAGTCTATTCCCTGACTCCCATGAATTCTTCAGTCCACTGCCTCTGGAAGGCAGACACAGACCCCTCTTCGCGCCCGTTTGGCTCATTTTTAGCACACTGATTTTTTTTGAGCGCTTAATTTATTCTGTGCTGTGCTTATCTCTGAAAGACCATGATGAGTCAGCTGGGACTCTGGACACCACTCAGATTATAATCAGTTTAAAAAGAATAGAGCATCTCTCCTTTTCGTGATGGTAGCGTCCATGAGTTCTGTTTGGTTCCATTCTATAGGGCACTATGCTTGTCTTAGTATTCTATTGCTGCGCTAAGACACCGTGACCACAGCAACTCTTATAAAAGAAAGCATTTAACTGGGGCTGGCTTACAGTTTCAGGAGTTTAGCCCATTATCGTCATGGTGGGGAGCATGGCGGCATTCTGTTCTGGCAGACACGGTGCTGGGAGTAGCTGAGAGTTCCACATCTGGATCAACAGCAGCAGGAAGAAAGAGGCTGTGGGCCAAGCATGGGCTTTTGAAACCTCAAAGCCAAACCCCAGTGACACAAGGCCACGCTTCCTACTTCCTCTCAAGTAGTACCACTCCCTGAAGGCCGTGCTTTCAAATATGTGGAAGCCATTCTTATTCAAGTCACCATAGTACTATATTGTAGTGAAGCAGGGCCCTTTGTTCTGGCCACCTGGCTAGCTCAGTTGGTAGAACATGAGACTCTTAATCTCAGGGTCATGGGTTCGAGCCCCATGTTGGGCACCACTCTGTTGTAGTGAAGCAGGGCCCCTTATTCCAGCTGCCCAGCTAGTTTATACCCAAAATAACAACACACAAACTGTATTCATTTAAACACTGTCTGGCCCATTAGTTCTAACCTCTTATTGGCTAACTCTTACGCCACTCTATTGTAGTGAGAAGCGGGCTGGCTGTGTTCCCAGCATCCAGCTAGCTTATACCCCGAAATAATCACACAGAGATCTGTATTAATTAAATTACTGCCTGGCCCATTATCTCCAGCCCCTTATTGGCTAACTCTCACATATTAATTTAACCCATCTCCATTAATGTGTATTGCCACTCGACTGTGACTTACCAGCATGAATCTAACCAGTGTCCATCTCAGAGAGGAGAGCCATGGCATCTGCCACACTGCCTTCTTCCTCCCAGAATTCTGTTCTGTCTACCCCACTCACCTAAGGGCTGGCCTATCAAAAGGCCAAGGCAGCTTCTTTATTTAACCAATGAAAGTAACACATAGACAGAAGACCCTCCTATACCAGTACTGTAAAGGAATCTACACTCATTGTAGGCTTTTCTAAAAGACAGTTTGTAATGGAACTATGAAAATCAGGATGGCTGTTAAATTATAAACATAAACCTACTACCACAGAGGTGTCTCTGTCTTGTGTCCCATGATAGGTACTGATTTGAAAATAAACCCCAGTCTACTGGAGGCCCTCAGTGAACCCTGGAATTCACCCTACTACGTATGAAAACACAAGCTATTAGTAACAGATCATTGACAAAATACACAAATAAAAGCTTAGCCTGTTTTTTAGCAGTCTGTTGTGTACTTGTGGTGTGATTAATATGTGTAATTGGGGCAGATTATTATGGATCATTCAGAGGCAGAGCAATTGTGTTTATAGTGTGCTAGGGGATGCTCTGATCAGCAGAGCTAAGACTCACAAGAATTCTGCATAATTCTGTGTTGCTACCGCTGCTGCTGATGTGGCTGTTTTAGCACCTTGAATAAAAACAACACATCTCTGAAAATTCCTGCAGGTGAAATTTTCTCTGTAATTTTTTAAAAGTGTTATTAAGTAATCATTAATCCTGAGCCTTTCATGACTTTCAAAATATCTTCTTTAGACTCTGACGTCAATAAACTAAGACCCCCAAGTGTTTGTGTCTAACTTTTCATCTCTATTTAAGGTCAACTGGCCCATGAAACTCCAGCAAGTTCATGTTTCAGAAATAAGCATGCCTTCATGTGCAGATCTTCTTGCTAGATATAACTTTTCAGCGTGTCTTCTCAACCCCACAATTGTACTCTAAAGGTTTTGTTTTCTATTCTGAACCAAACCAGTCTTCCGATAAGACTGGTGTGCCTGTTCTGAGAAACTGTATCACTTGGGGTAAAATATTTCCTATTCTCACCTGTGAGAGGCATGTTTTATTTAGTGGGTAGCTTTTACTTTTGAATGTTATTTCTTTATTTCCAGGATCAAATTTTGTTACAACAGAAAGTCTGGCCCACTATTTTCCTTTAAAATGCTTCAACTAAATTAAGATTAAAGCATAATATAGGCAGGCTCCTTTTCAACTTTCTTTCATGACAGAATTGTTGAACTGTAAAATAATTGATTGGAAATTAAGCTAAAGAAACATTAGGGTCCTAAGTAGAAGTTCTGAAGGCTTTGTTTTCAGAAAGGTGCTGAACTCTGGTCTTCTTAGGGAGAAATGCCACAGTGGAACTGATATTTTCTTCTTTGTTCCTAGGTCCAGCGCCACCCGCTTCCGCTGGAGTCAGAGCTACTACACAGCGCAGGATGAGTGGGCTTTAGACAGCATCTACATTGGGCAGCAGTGCCCCAACATGTGCAATGGGCATGGCTCGTGCGACCACGGCATATGCAGGTATGTGCTCCTGAGAGCATAACCCACTCCTGAGTTTGTGTCTGTGGGTTCTCCCCAGAAGTTATTTTTCCAGACACTGCAAAGACTCATACATAACAAAGGAGCCAGAAGAAAGTGAGTCTCCCTTCTGTTCTTATTTTTCATGTAAAGGAACGGTTACATGAATGCAAAGCCATATATCATATATGTTCTAAAGCTCTACATCTAAACTCAAGAGCAGGCCTGCTGGGTTAACCTGAAAGCCTGGCTGTTAGTTCCCACCCACCCCTCATCATGCTCAGTCAGTCAAATATTCTGCTACACTCTCAGCTACGCCGCTTCGCTTGAAGCTCAAGGTTGTGCAAATTGGAAGAAAGTGACCATACTTGAATACAAAGAAACCCCAAACTATGTGATTTAATCAGAACTATAAAATATCACAAGAGTGACATGTTAGCTGAATACATGAACCTACTATATAATATCTTTAAAGTCGTGGGGAAATCCCAGTCTCTATCGCACAAACATAAGCCCATGTGTCTTTCGTTACTTCTAATCTTAAGTCCCACAATTTTAACATAATACCTGTAACTAAAGATTCTACCCATTTTAAAGAACGTGAAAAACTGAAGATTGTACCGTATCCTATGTACAGATCTGGCGTAAGGATGAGACCTAGGGGAACGTGGCATGTGGGACTACCTTAAGCAGGAGAGCATTGTGTCACTAATGACTTGGTTATTTTCGCTGTTCTCATAGGTGTGACCAGGGATACCAAGGAACTGAGTGCCTCCCAGAAGCTGCTCTTCCTTCCACAATTATGTCAGATTTTGAGAACCCAAACGGTTGGGAGTCTGACTGGCAGGAAGTTATCGGCGGAGAAATCGTAAAGCCCGAGCAAGGCTGTGGGGTCGTTTCTTCTGGATCGTCTCTCTACTTCAGTAAGGTATGCCCAGAAGTCAGAATGAGCCATTAGGCAGCGGCTGGTTTGACATGAGACTTGTTCACAGGTGTGCTGAACTCCACAGGTACAAACAAGAAATGATTTTACTATTCTTCGAGCCCTTCATTGGGCTTAGCCATGTGCCGGTCCTATTGTGACATTGGGAAACCCATCTTATCATTGATGTGGACTACTACAAATACAGGTTAAGCCAGTTTAGAGTTCCTCGTACTCTTGTTCTTTTCTGTGCAGTGCTGGGACAGAACAGACAAACTCTGACATGGTGGGCAAGCATCCTGCCACTGAGTGACATCCCAGATCCCCTCACCCACCGCTCCTGTACTTCATTTAAACCCCATTGCTTTCCTGTAGCCCAAGTGCTGTGCAGGCTTCTGTCTTGAAGGCTGTTGACTAGAGCAGGCTTTTAATCTGTCCTCACTATGCCCTTTTAGACTCTGTGAGAGGACACGCCTAGGCTGAGAGACGGACAGGGATGGATAGAAGAGCCTAGAGGTTAGAGAAGCTAGTCTACGTGTTTGATTCCATCTGATGCTACCACTTCCTAGCTGTGTGTCTGTAGGCATATCACTTCATCCTCTTTCCGCTCACCTCCTCATCCTCAAAGGGGACAACGAGAGAGCCCACTTCAGTAGAGTTCTTACGTGGACGGAGTTAGTGAGTGCCGACCCTGTAGCAGAGTCTAGGGGTTGTGTTTATTGGATTTGTCATCATGTGAATCTCAGGACTCTGGTTGCAGGAAGTAAGAGTGACTTGAGGAAGGGAGCGTATACAGAGCCGTTCCTGGAGAGAGGGGGCTGTGCAGCTGGCTGTTGAGCAGCCATAGCGCCAGGGCTAGTCTGTCTTAGTTTGGTGACTACCGGTAGACCCTACTGGTGTAGACTGCTTCATCAATCTTGTTCTTGAAACGTTCAGCTTTCCTGGTTGTAGCAGCCAATTAGACATACACATTGGTAAATGTCAACAAGGGACTCATATCCAGGCACTGGCAGAATTGCAACAACTAATTCTCTTTGAGCACCCCAATCCACGTTGATTTGTTGAGGATGAGAGGGGAGCCCCCTTCCTCTCCTCCTCACTATCGTCCGGGCAGACCGTGTTCTACACTCTGCTCTGGTTCATCTCCAGTAAAAACAGAAAAGACAGGAAGCAGGCACCAACTTGAGTGATATGTCTCGCCCTAAGCATGGGCAATTGTCTTCAGGATGGGAAGTAGTTAATACCGTCTCTTTATAGAAGGATTACAGTCACCAATTCCGGTACAATTAGAAATGTCTCACTTCATTTACATCCTATAGCAAGTAGACAGGTGTGGATGATATACCACGGGGGTCATACAGCGTAGATTTTGTTTTGGCAGAAATCCAAGAAAAATTAATTTGTGCAAGTGCAAAAATAGGTTCAAGTTTTGTTCTGACGTAGGCGTGAAGCAAAGAATCTACAAGGAAACAAGACAGGGAAGGATGGAAATCGGGATGGATCTACTCCATGTGCCCTGGCTGTTGACACGGACAATCCTACCGTCACGATCTCTAGAGAGCATAGTCAATAAGGGACCAGTGTACACTAGAAACATGGCTCTGCAGAAGGGAGGCTGTGCTTACTGTCAGCATCTGCTTTAAAATAAGATTATAAATATTTCACTGGTACATGTGTGTCTATGCATACACGGAAATTTCAAACATAAAATGTCCTGGGTGGCAGATGTATATTCCATCCACTTGACCCAAAATTGTCTTTTTAGACTGTCTGGGTACGCTTCGTTCCAGAGCTCATGTGGAGGTCGCCTTGTGGAGTTACTTCTCTGTATTTCAGTATTCCTGTCTGTAAAGCAGAGTGCTGGGCGCAGTGAGGAAGTTAGTGCAGGTGAAGAACAGAGCCGTGTGGGGAACAAGAAGCATTAGTCATCAGGGTGATTTTTTTTATGAGAGGAAATTATAAAACGTTACCATTAAATTTCCCCCCACATCTGCCCTTCTACTCAAAAATCATCATTTCAAAGGTACAAATTTCCCTTCATCTCTCGGTACAGCCTTCCCCTCTGGGCTTCTGTAAAAATATCTCAGGGCCTTTCTTTTCCCTGTTTTTCTCTAGTAGCATCTGTTTAGAATCCTAAGTGGAAAATTTCATCTTAAACTAAAAGAGGAGAAAGTGGTGTCCATGCAATCAGAAGAAGGGAAACAGGAGGGCCTGACCTCGGGAATAGCAATTACTCAGCTACTCACAGACTGTTTTCCTATCCAGTGTCAGGTTGACTATCACCATGAGAGAAGAATCATCATTTATTTCCAAAGGGAAAGCAGGGAGGGTCCCTGGAGGAGTGGTGTAGAGATCCCCGCCTGCAGTCACCAGGTTGTGTGCTGGTAGCTTGGGAGAGACACGGAACACGTAGCTGAGCATTGAGCAGGCAGCAAAGAAAGAGCTCTAAGTCACATGCCCACCTCCCTAAGTTGATGTCTCTAAAATCCCTCCATCCTCTGCTTCTCCAGCCACAGGGGTATAGGCTGCTCTCTGACTGGCCTCCCTCACCCGCATCTCCGGTATTTGTTTCCATCTGGGAAGCTCCCACAGCTGAAGGTTGTGTTTGGTTCCTGCCTTTGCCCTGAGTCTGCTGCCCTGCCTCCCACCTCTCTGCATTCATGTCAGCCACGCTATATCCTGCAGAAAGATCTGTCTCCATGCATCGTGCAGGAGCTAGGGCAGACTATCCCAGGCATTGTCACCTTCGCCTTTCTGAGGTGATATGTAACTGGTGTACTCTTTCTTCCTGCCTTTCTCACGGGACCAGGCAGAAAGCACTAGCTGGGCTGAGCTCTAGATAAAGTGACCAGCTCCAGAATGCATGTCACAGTCTAGGTTTATGTATTGATAAACACCCAGAGGACTCAGTAGGTCTGGAATTATTAAATGTCCATGTGACCAAAGGGACCTCAGCATGGGATCAGTTGGCCTGCAGCCACCATTGTCATATTGGGTCTGCCATAATATATGGCTTCTTTTCGTGGTGTTTTGTGTAACACAGTTATTATAGAATTAGCTGATTCGACCAGAAGGAGAGATTCTAAAGGAGTGGTTGCTTTCAAGTAAATATAAGAGAAGTTTGGCTCTTGTGGCGTTTTCAATAAAGAAAACCAATGAGATGAGAGGTGAAAATTCACAGCTGCTTAGAGGATCTGTTATCAGTTCTGTTACCTCCCATCTGGTAAGATTTGATGTATTTCAGCTGAACGCTTAAAGTAGGGGGCCATTTCACCTCTAGTTTTTCTTCTAAAAACCATACCTCCCATATAATCTCTAAGATACAAAAATACTAGAATTTCTGAAGGGTTTCTCACAGCATTTCAAATCAACTGGAGAATCGCTTTCCCACTCTGGGAATGGAAACATGCTCATTTAGTGCTGTTACTCTAACACTTGTATACAGACACACATCACGCGCACGTGTGTGTGTGTGTGTGTATGTACACATGTGTGCATGAATCCATAGATCACAGCAAAATAGGAAAACTTCAAAGCAATAATTACATCATATTCTAAATTCTGACAGAAAAATTTATCATGAGCCTTTTTTTTCCTTTTTCTCTTAATTTCTTTGAAATAATGTTCAGCATTTCAGGTCCCTGAACAAAAGAAATGATGTTTGCTATTTATCTATGAAAACACACTTTCAGCGCCAAGCTAAACATGCATGTGATATTTCTCACCATTTCTAAAAGTCCAACCAAAGTGGTTCCCAAACCCCTAGGGACTAACCCATCACGTAGAAGAACAAGCCTGCATGGTGGGTTCACAGCGGACCTCCGTTCCAAACAGCTAATTGTGATGATTGGATTGGTATAATTCTCACCTTAGAGCCTTATCCCTTCTGGCTTACTTCCACATGCTTCATTTTTCATAGATTGTTTTGCTAGGTTGAAATCAACCTGCTAACTCTTGCTTTTCCCCCCCAAACATTGCTTTGCTTGCTGTGGTCCTGGGGTGTGAAAGAGCTGGGCGTTTCTCATCTACCGTATTTCAGACAAACAGTTTAAGATAGCACAAAGCAAATACAAGAGTTCTTCGAATCGTACTAGAAATGGGAAGGTTTAAAGAATGAGCCTGCCCGGCGGTGGTGGCGCATGCCTTTAATCCCAGCACTCGGGAGGCAGAGGCAGGCGGATCTCTGTGAGTTCGACGCCAGCCTGGTCTACAAGAGCTAGTTCCAGGACAGGAACCAAAAGCTACGGAGAAACCCTGTCTCAAAAATCAAAAAAAAAAAAAAACCAAGAATGAGCCCACGTTGGAATCAGCGTCATCTCTTTTGCAGGCAGGCATCCTGGCTTCTTTTGGACTCTTAACTGGCTTTAGAATTCTTGATAGGAGTATACTTCTTTAATTATTCCACAGATAATTACCCTCTCAGTTTCTGTGGCAGAAGAACTCTCCCTCGGTGAACTCAGGAGATGAAACTGGGGCTCAGTGTGAGCATTGGGGTTTTCCCTCTAGTCTACATGTATTGTCTTGGTTTTCCTTCCCAATCTCTAGTCAAATTCCCATGTGCCCTCCAAGACCAGAAAAGTCTCCTGATTAACTCTGGTAAAACCTAACCATGTGGGAGACTCTCATGATCAACCTTCCTGTACCACCTTATCTTGAAGTCATTGCACAGAACAGGAGTAGGAACCTCTTGTCAACCTGTGTCTGCGCCACCCAGCTGGCTGACCTACAGGGGCACAGCAAGAGAAGGTAGTGAGCTACCGAATTTCTGGACATTTTTAACATGTTAAGATATAAGAGACTGTTGAATGGTTAGACACTCACTTAGATGGCTCCTCCCAATGCCTCTGCTTGAGGATAAGCAAAGCAAATGGAGAGACCCGAAGACTCCCTTTTTGTCAAGAAGTTTCTGTCTTGCCCACTTCGTCGTGACTTGCTCTGGAGATAAGAGCTGTGAGCGGATCTCTGAGATAAATACACCTTCAGAAATGCATGTGGTGCACCAGACAATTTACACACAACACATGTGGTTTAATCCAATTATCACAATTCCGTAAGGAAGGAAGGATTGCCAGCATCACACCTGTGAAGCTCAGAAAGGCCACACGTCATGAACAGAATGAATAAAAGGCCGAGAGCCAAACCCAGCTCCAGCCAGTGCACACGTGAGTCATAGTATCAGACTCAATCAGAAATGCTTGCCTTTTAAGCACAGGGCCCTGGGTTCAATCCCCAGAACCCACATGATAAACAAAATTCTATCCAGGCATCACAACACAGGCCTTTCAGCAGTGGGGAGGTAGAGGCAGGTGGATTCTGTGAGTTTGAGGTCACCATGGTCTACACAAGAGTTCCAGGACAGACAAGTGTACATAGTGAGACTCTGTTTCAAAAAATAATGATGATAAAATTAATTAATTAGAATAAGAACAGACAGGGTGGTACACACTTGTACTCTCAGCACTGGGTAGGTAGAGTCAGGCATATCCTTAGAGCTCACTGGTCGACCAGACTAGCCTAGTTGGCAAGTTCCAAGCCAATGAGAGACCCTGCCTAAAACTAAACCAACAAACAAATAAATAACACAACAAATGTGGTATTGTCTAATCGTTGTCTTCGGGCCTTTGTATTCATAAGCATAGATATGCCCGTGAACCAACCAACATGCACCTAGTCCATTGTCTTTCTTCTCCGTTACTCTTGGATTAGATGGGAGGCTTACAAGGCAAGGACTGAAAGTGTTTTGAGTAGTTTTGCTCTATTTTTTAGTACTCTTGGTACAGTAGGGAATTCTCAAGAGTTTCCCAGCTGGGTCTGGGTATCAGTGATGGTGAGATGAAGTGAGTGATCCAGGAGCAGAAACCACACCACATCACAGACAAGAGAAGAGCAGAGTTCGCTCTTCTCAATATTAACCGGAACCAGAACTGTCCTCTATAGTGTAGGGTGCTCGAGTGGACTTGAAACCAAGCTATAAAATGCCAGAGAACTTCCAGATAACTGACCAAGGTTTTTCTGTCTTTCGGAAAGGCCGGGCAAAGACAACTGGTGAGCTGGGATCTGGACACGTCCTGGGTGGACTTTGTCCAGTTTTACATCCAGATAGGCGGAGAGAGCACTGCATGCAACAAGCCTGACAGCAGAGAGGAGGGGGTTCTCCTCCAGTACAGCAACAATGGGGGCATCCAGTGGCACCTGCTGGCAGAGATGTACTTCTCCGACTTCAGCAAACCCAGGTAACCCCCGCTGCTGGGCCGGCCACGCTGTTCCAGGGCGTGGTAGATATTCAGTGGTTACTGAAGTGTCTCTGAACTGTTGACAGTTCCCCAAACAGAAAAAATCATAAGATTTGACAGGAAAGCCAAGAATAGATCATTTTCATCCAAGTCATTAAACAAAAACCATGTGTGCTCTCATTTAATTGTTTTTAGAGCTGTTAGTTGGATATGGTAGCATAATCTGGAAACCAAAGCAATTAGAAGATCAAGCAGGAGGAACTTTCTGACTTCCAAAAACAGCTAAGACTACCATGAGATCTTATCTCAAAAACAAAAATCCTCTTTTAAAAACATGTCTAGAGATTTGGGGGGACTTTTGACTACAAGAAAATTACTAGCCATTGCTACCCAAAGGCATTGTGGGCTAGAGCAAAGTCCCATACCTGCCTCGCCTTTGGGGATTTTGCTTCTGTTCCGAGCACACACAAAACATGTTCATCTGTTACAGGTAAGCGAGATGGAGAATTTTGTTCTGGGTTTTCACGTGACTGTGCCCTGGCATGGTCCTAGACAGTGTGTGACCCAGTCTCTAGAGTTCAGATTCTCAAACCTTTCCACAGACATATCCAGGGGTTGATTCTGCCAGCTCAAGAATACAGAGAAATGGCACAGTTGACAGCCAGCTGCTCATGGGTGGTTGATTCGTGATGCCCACCAGGCAGTCAGCCTATTTATAAGTATTTAAACTTAGTTCTTTTGTGATTATGTTGTGTTTGAAATTCATTTTAATTCATATGAACATAACAAAACTACTCAAAAAATACCATTTTTAGAGTATCTGTTTTATAATCTCTTATCTCTACTTTAATATAGACATAAGTTCTTCTTTATATATTACCACCAATCAGTATTAACTTATTTTAATGTCCTGTTCTACATATTGTAATGAGGTTTTGTGTTGGAAAATATTGAAGGAAATGCATATCAAATTCTTACAAATCAAAAGAATTTTGCTACCTAAAATTTACATATAGTTGTGTATATTATAACACATATAGTTTGTATATAATAATTTATAAACTGATGGAACACATTAAAATTTTAATAGAGCCCAACCTCATGTTATTTATTGATGATTATGTTTCATCTTAAATTCACAATTTATATTTTTCACCAGGAGCAAAGGTTGCTTTGCAACGTTAAAACATACTATTTAGTGTAATAAGACAATAGGAAAAGAAGTTTCTCTAGATATTTCTTCTCTTTTGCTACATTGTTAATTAGTGTGCCTATGTGTGGGCAAGCGGAGGCCACAGCTGGGTTTCAGAAGTTAGTTCCCTCCTCCTCCCACGTGGGTCCAGGGGATCAGAGAGGTCATCAGACTTGGCAACAGGCACCTTTACCCCAACATATTTTCTCTAAAAGTTGTGACCATATGATATTGCTTGCTTGGACATTATATACATACACACATGGTGCCCTTACATGCAGGCAAAAGACTCACATGCATAAAATAATAAAAAAAATTATTTAAAGATCTTTTGAAAGTTATGACCTTTAATACTAAGGAGCCAGTCTGTTGAAACATAATTACAAATGAAGTGGACAAAATAAGACAAAGCTTTCTTAGTTCATAAGCCTCCCGTGTGATCTGTCCACCCTCAGACCTTGCTTTCCCAGCCATGAAGGGTTTGTTTTTATGCAGATTCGTCTACCTGGAGCTCCCAGCAGCCGCCAAGACCCCTTGCACCAGGTTCCGCTGGTGGCAGCCCGTGTTCTCCGGGGAGGACTACGACCAGTGGGCCATCGATGACATCATCATCCTGTCAGAGAAGCAGAAGCAGGTTATCCCCATCGTCAACCCAACTTTGCCCCAGGTATGACTCACGTCAGAACACCAAGATGCAGAGGGTTGGCACAGTAGATCAGAGAAAGAACAACAGACTCCCTTAAGGACCTAGGGACTGGCAGGGAATAGGGTAATTATTCATGCTTTTTTTGGTTGTTGATGTTCCCTTCTCTAGTAAGAAAGTTCAATCCTGGGCTGTTAGTTTGCAGACTGTTCTGTTCAAATGTGAGAAAGTTTGTGAATTCTAGATAGCAGAAAAAATGTTAGTATGTTTAAAAATAATTAGATACATAGTGACAAAATAATTTTGGTTGTTAAACCATCAAGAAGCAATGTTAGTGCGTTTTTTAAGTTTGTTTAGTGGTTCTGTATTTTCAGGAAAACATGATCCATGTGTCACGAACCAAACAGCTCTTCCTGTTTTCAGAGGTATAACACTGTCTTCCTGTTTTGTTTGTATTGTTCCTTTAGAACTTTTATGAGAAGCCGGCTTTTGATTACCCTATGAATCAGATGAGTGTGTGGTTGATGTTGGCCAACGAAGGGATGGCTAAGAACGACAGTTTCTGTGCGGGCACACCTTCAGCCATGGTGTTTGGGAAGTCAGATGGAGACCGGTTTGCTGTAACACGAGATTTGACCCTGAAACCCGGATATGTGCTCCAGTTCAAGGTATCTGCAACAGGGCTCTTCCCCGAGCATGAAGGAGCGATACCAGCTCCGACTTTTCCACGCATGGCTCCCAGAGAACACAACTTTCTGTTCTCTATTAAAGGGACACACTTGAGTAAAGACTCCACAGTTTCAGGATGGTAAAACTTTTCTACACATAAGGGAAAGAGTTGGCTAGATTTTGAGTTGTTCCAGAAGATGTACATATAACTTTATATTGTCCATGCAAGTCTTCCATAACTGAAAATATAATTGAGTTTTTTGATCTGAGTTAATGCAATGAACTCTTTACTTTCAAATCATTATTGATATGTCTGCCTGTCTCACTAGTGGCTTGGGACTTGTGTTTTTCTGTGTTTTGGCAATCAAGCCCAGGACCTTGCACACGGTAACTGGGCTCCAACCCCAGCCTGTATCACATGTGTTGACTACAGCATTTAGAATTTCCCTTTCCAAAATTTGATGGATTTTTACTCTGCCACGCATCACTTTCCTTAAAACATATTGTTTTTCATGCTGGATAACGTATGAGCAAAAAAAAAAGAGAATGTACCTTGACAGACTCTTGTCTCAGAACATAATCAAAATTTCATTGTGCTTATTTATGATAAAACCCCATCGGTGAATCCTGGCGTCAGAAACAATGCAGTTGTAATGAGCTAGCACAAATACATGCTCCTTGTAACAACGGATACAGACACAATAGTTTACAAGTGGAATTACTGAAGAGATCAGATGTTTGTGGGTGGCTCTTCACTATGCTTTCCATGGGCCTTTACACAAGGTAGTCAGCCATCAACAGGAACAAATTATGTCCTAACAACAATGAGGAAACGGTAATCTGCCTCTGTTCATATTCTGATATTAATGCAATGGAAAAGCATCAGCAACAGTTCATGTCTTCATAGGCATGTGTTGGTGACACTTGGTATTAATATCAAATGTCCATAGAGCGCTATACAATTCCTCACCTAATACCTCTTCAATTTAATCAACCCCAAATAACATGTTAATATAGACATTAGATTCTGCATGGTGACCTTCCGAAACTGAAAAGGCTAACTAAGAAACACATAGTGAATTTTTCAGATATTTAAAGGGGCAACAGTGCTTATTAAGAAAATCCCAATTCTCACATCACAACTAAACACCTAGTAATTTGTGCTCAATAGTTAATGATGAATATTAATTATGGATTATACGTGGATTGATAGTTGATATATATTAGAAACCCTTAAAATAGCACTTGGTATCTTTTCTATAAAATATAGTTCTGGTGCATTCTTGGTAATTGCCACGTGACAAATACAGGTTGCTAGGAATATAGAAACCAAAACCATGGCCTTAGTCCTCAAGGAGCTCAAAAACTAGAGAATAAGTCAGAAAGGTAAGCAGTCACGGTGCTGTCAGAAGTATTGTGGTAGAACAGGTCCCGGGTGCCGAGAGGGAGCCCTGCATAGTGCCGTCTGCATTGACTAGATAAGGAGAGGGGTACAGCAGTGATGGTTACCAAGACTAAGTAGAGCAGCATTAGAGTTCATTCAGACACCGATTTAGGAAAGAACTGCCTTAAATTGTAATCGCAAACCTAGTGGTGTGCTAGAAGGAGTCCTTTAATAAAAAATATACAGAACTTTAAAATTTGAAGTGTTTTCAGATTTTTGACTCAACAATACCACACCTGAGCCCTCTCTGGTGGGAATCACCCAGGAGGGGAACTGGAGGTAACTTCTTTCTTTTTTCTTTTAATTTTTATTGATTCTTTATGGATTTCATATTATGCATCCTGATCACACCCATTTTTCTTCCCATCCTCCCACCCCACACATTCGCCCTCTGTCCCTTGCAACTTCCCATCCCAAGACAAAAATTAAAAGAAAAACCAAAACCAGAAAAAAAACAGAGAGAGGAAAGGAAAGGAATCTTGTCATCGGAGTTGTAGTGTGGCCCCTTGAGTCACACAGGTCACCCTTTAATCCATACATCTTTGCTTGTCAGTATTCATTGCCAGGAGTCTTTAGTCTAGTTTGAGACTCTGGCCTATGCTGCACCATCTCTAACAGGCTGTCACTGGGACTCTTCTTGGCTATCCTGTTGCCCTATCATGGAGATCCTGCCATTTTGGTTCTTTAGGTTCATCCCCTTCATATGCTTCAACAGTTCATAGATTCTGTGGGTGTTGGGGTGGGTCGACACAGCTTTGATTCTGGACATGGGTGGTAGGTAGGTAGGTAAGTAGGTAAGAAGGAAGGAGGGAGGGAGGGAGGGAGAGAGAGAGAGAGATAGGGATGAGAGAGATGATAGATAGATAGATAGATAGATAGATAGATAGATAGATAGATAGATAGATAGACAGACAGATGGATGAGAGAGATGATGATGATAGATAGATAGATAGATAGATAGATAGATAGATAGATAGATAGATGATAGATGAGAGAGAGATATGATGGATAGATAGATAGTTAATAATGATGATGATGATGATAGAGATAGATAGATAGATAGATAGATAGATAGATAGATAGATAGATAGAGATAGGGATGAGAGAAATGATGATGATAGATGATAGATAGATAAATGGATAGCAGATAGATAGATAGATAGATAGATAGATAGATAGATAGATAGATAGATGATAGATAGACAGATAATGATGGTGATGATAGATAGATATAGATAGAGATGAGAGAGATGATGATGATGATGAAGATAGATAGATAGATAGATAGATAGATAGATAGATAGATAGATAGATAGATGATGGATAGATAGATAGATGATGGATAGATAGATGATAGATAGATAGATAGATAGATAGATAGATAGATAGATAGATAGATAGATAGATAGATAGATAGATAGATAGATGAGAGAGGGAGGGAGGGAGGAAGGGAGGGAGGGAGGGAGGGAGAGAGAGAGAGGTGCATGACTCTTGTTCTACAGCAAGTGGAGGCAAGGCAGCCCTCTCTCTGGTCAGCTCCTTCTCAGACTCCTTACCTGCCTGTGTCCTCTGGGAATGAGAACAAAGACCCTTCCTGGCTCCAGAAACCAACAGGATGAGAACTTGTCTAGCTCTCTACTGAAGTGAAACCTTCCAGAATTTACAGAGGGTTTGGGTTGAGTCTTGACTGTATCCTCCTCGTCTCTGAACTGTCGTGCTGACTTGGAAGCAGGGCCCTGGCTGTCACTACTCCTCATCTGATGACCGGTGTCTTTGAGTGAATGCCCTGTCTGATCTAATCCTGCCCTTCCTCCTAACAGCTGAACATAGGGTGTGCCAGCCAGTTCAGCAGCGCTGCCCCGGTTCTCCTGCAGTACTCACATGATGCGGGCATGTCCTGGTTTCTGGTGAAGGAAGGGTGCTTTCCAGCTTCAGCAGGCAAAGGATGTGAAGGGAATTCCCGGGAACTGAGTGAGCCTACCGTCTACTATACCGGGGACTTTGAAGAATGGACAAGAATCACCATTGCCATTCCAAGGTCCCTGGCATCCAGGTACAGTTCTCTCTCTCTCTCTCTCTCTCTCTCTCTCTCTCTCTCTCTCTCTCTCTCTCTCTCTCTCGCTTGCTCGCTCTCGCTCTCGCTCTTTCTCTCTCTTCTGTGGTGTGTCATTGCTTCATACAGTCTGGCCACTCCTACCCAGGTAGTGACTTGCGGCAAAAAATAAAAACTAAAGTAGAATTGCCAAAATAGCACAAGTAGATGGTGAAGCCTATTAACTCACCTGAAGTAGAGTTGCCGAAATAGCACAAGTAGATGGTGAAGCCCATATACTTACTATTAACTCACCGCCAGTCTGAGCCATCTACAGTTCTGGGCACTGGCACACAGCAGCACACAAAGCTGTTACGGGTTGAAAGAACCACATGGCCTTGCATCAGGGTTTTTCCCTCCATAGATCTTATTTATCTAATGCCTCCTTACGTAGAAAAGTTGAAGCATCTTGCAGTGTAAATGGTCGCTTTAAGTTGACTGCTAAAACAAATAATAACAGAGAAAATTAAATTTTCAGCGAAGGAGGGTAATATAGATGGACTGAAAATTTGAAGTGAATCAGTTTCCATAAAGGAGGGACCAATTTAACTCTCGGCTGCTTGGCAGCTAAGCGACGCAGAATTGTTTCCTCTCCATTGATAATAAATAAATAAAGCAGATAGGTGAAATTTTTGTGAATATGTGTTCTTCCAGGTACAGTAATATAGAATACATTTTATAGCACTTTGTTTCAGATATAGAAAGTAGAAGAGCGAGATCGTTATTTTCCACTCTATCATTTTAGGAAGGATAAAGAAACATTCTTCATGTAGACACTTCGTAATTAAATTCTGGAGTCCGACATTAAGCGTGCCTCAGTCAAGGCCTTTGACTTCAGAACCGAAATGATGCACAGAGCTGTTTATATTGCTTCTTGATAGTGTGACATATAGAGCTGGGGTACTCGCTAGTGTCATTTAGCAATACTCCATGAGCCTTTATTTCCTGGAATAAGGTAGGCCCACATTCTTCAAAATTTGACAGATGGCTTAATTTGAAGAAAAATGATATAATAAAATGTGAATGTCTGAAGCACTTAGCTTTCCAGAACTCAGGTACATTCCCAGGGTTCCATGCGGTGAGCTAAAGCAAGCTCCAGCCTCAGGCCTCAGGTGCAGTAAGCAGATTCTTTGCCAACCTGTGCTGCATACCTAGACTAAGTGAGAAACAAGCTAGCGTTGGAATAATTGGCTGGGTTTGGAGTTGTTTGTGGCCGAGGGTAACCTGTCCTGCACGCCGGTGTGGTGGTAATGTAAGGAGCAGTCCCCGAGGCTGCTAAGCACTGTCTTTCTGCCATATTTTTCACCTAGTTGATCACTGGTTTCCTGAGCATGATCTAGCTGCTCAAGCCAATTGCACTGTCGGCCTTCATCACCAGTTAAGGGTGTAACCCCAAGAACATGCGCTGTAGTTGTTGCTGGGTAAATATCTGGGTTGCTTGTTTGATCAAAGACTAAAGTTCGGTGTGAGTCTGATAAACCCTGAAGCATCATCTTACGGTATCAACTGTTTCAAAAACTAGCCACCGAACATTCAACCATCAGATCCAAGTCCAGTTACACGTAATTTCTTTGTCTTTCAATGCCAGTGTTGCTTTGTGGTTTAGCAGAGAAAAACAAAAGAGAGATGACAAGAAGAAGTGGGAAGTTCATGGCCGTCAGTTACCGAGCCCATAGGAAGCCTGAGCTTCACCAAGAAGCTTGTTAATTCAGCTTCTTTTATCCAAAAGCAATGTCTGGGACAGGAATGTCCTTCTCTAAGACAGTTGTCCCTGAGAGCAGTCCTCCTGTGATTGCTCTGGGCTCCTGGTTTCAACTCCGTATGCCCTTCTCTCTGAGAATCATTCGCCTCCATTGGAAACTCTGTGGCAGCCGTGTCTTCTCGCCTCCCATTCTTCTGAAGCTGTCAGTATCAATGCAGCCCTGTTTGATTGGTTTGTTTCATTTTGGGTTTTTTTTTCTCACCTCAACCACCCCCTTCATGATTTCTGAAGACACGAAACAGCTCTTCCGAATACATAAGCATCAAGGGGACCCTTGCTGCAGTGACTGGAATGTCACGGTGATGAAAACATCACTATAAAAGCAGAGAGTATCATCCAGAGTCAAAGAACACAAGCCCAACGTGGATTTCTGAGAACTGTGACTAAATCTGTAAATTACAGATTCTTCTCTAGTGGAAATAATAACCCAGTTGGCAAAACCACATTATGAGAAGTCAGAAAAGCTCAGCCTTCACAGCATTAAGAAGGCCAATATTTTGAGTCTCTCAATATTTGAATTTTTTTGGATTTCAATTTTTGGAGAAAAAAAAAGAAATCTTCTTCATTAAAATCCAGCTTATGATTAGTTTGGAGTCTACCCAGCTTTCTGCGTGATGGCATTTGTGGTGAAGAGCCCTCTGCTAAAGAGTAGTAAATATGTTTCCATTTCTCCCAAGCCAATGAGCTGTTGGTTTACTTTCTGCAATATGTTAAGTTCAGGAAGCCCCGAATGGCAGTGTTCAGAAGCTGAGAATCTAAGTGTCAGAACGTGGAGCTGGTTTTGCCAGGAAGCAGCATGCTTGCAGGAATGAAGGGCCTCGCCCTTTCAGAAATAATTCTAAGGGGATTTTTCAAAGTCTGTGCTCCCACGAGCCCACCCAGTTCTTGCCTACAGAAGAGAGACATGGGAAGTGGTAAACCTATGTTGGTCTATATGCCCTCCCAGCTCTCAGAGGCATCCCTATTGAGACACAAGAAATCTGCAAATAACTTATTGCAAAGGCTGTACCTACTTCATATTAAAGTGAAATATAGACATTTTTGTCTAAATTTTGCCTTATTTCCTTCTTCTTTGGGATGGTCTGGCTAGTCTTTATCATCATCATCATCATCATTGTTATAATAAACATTTTTAATTATTTCTTTTATTTCTGAAAGTGTATTATAATTACATCAGTTCTTCTCTTTCCTTTCTCCAAATCTTCCCATAGACCTCTCCTTACTCTTTCTCATCCATCACTGTTAGGGGTGTGGGTGTGTAGGTGTGTGTGTGTGTATTCCTAAATACATGGGTGCAGCCCGCTCAGTCAGTGTTATTTTATTTGTTTGTATGTATAGGATAACCAGTTGGTGTGCTTTTCCTTGGAGAAGACTGTTTTTCCTACACTTGGCATTTCTTAGTTGTCTGCAGTGCTTTGTGCAGGACTGAGGCTTCCTTTCCCCTTGCAAGCAGCGTGTCTACGGTTGTCCTTCTTCAGCTCCTGTTTAGGCAGATACGTTGGTGAACTTTGTGGATATAGATTCTCACGTTACTAGGAGACACAATCTCAAAGCGAGCTCCCTGTTCCCCTGACTCCTATCAGCCATGACCCCTGAGCCTTGGGTGCAGGAGCTGGGTTGTAGAGGTGTCAGTTGGGCCTAGGCTCCACAACTTGGCATTTTGATTGGTTCTGGCTTTCTGTAATTGTCTCCGTCTGTTGCAAAGAGAAGCTTCCTTAATGAAGGGTGAAGACTACACTCACTATCTGTGGGTATGAGAATTAACGTTCAGAAGGTAGTTAGGAACCCACAACATGAATAGACATTTACTTAAACTAAAATGTCTGCATCTCAAATAATTATTATATTTTAGGGCAACCAACTTCAGGAAAACACTTTGAGGACAGGTGCAGCAACGGATTTCAATTGTGTGCTTTCTTCATTATGCCTTTCCTTCCCAAATGCCCTGTGGTCCAGCATCTATAACTTACCCCACACACATTTGTCCACTGCTCATCAGGTACCTCATGGTCACACCCAGTGCCTCTTCATTCTTTATAACTCTCCTTATTCCAGCACATTCGAAGGCACCAACTTGCTTGTGTTCAAACCCAGTGTTACATCACTGAGCCCAGAAGCAGGCATCGGGTATCAGGTACAAGGTAGAGAAAGGCAAACAGGTCGCAGCCATGAAGCCGTGCTCGGTTCGCTTCTTCCAACCCAAGGCAATAAAGGCAGTTTTTCTTTGTCGGTTAGCAGTGCTGAGAGGCTTCCCATCCGGTTACTAGGAAATCGCAGAATAAGCATCTTAGAAATGTAAAGGGGAGATCAGGAGGAAAGAGAGAATCATGGGTGTCCGTAGAGCTGTTTGCACAAGCTCTTGCTTTCCCTTGTCAATACCAAATAACCAGAGTCTCTTTTCATGTCCCAACAAAAAACATCCTATCTGATGGCCTCAAAAACCTGCCGAATATTTTGCTGGAAAGAAGGGGTCCAGAGAGAGCATTGGGGTCAGGGGAATAAGAAAGCATTATGACCAATAAGCATAATCAAAATCCATTACGTACATGCATGAAATTGTCAAACTATAAATTTACATTTTTTTCAAATAGTTTCTCTAACACTATCCATAAAATTAACATGAGAGAAGGGTGAAGGTTAACTAAAAAGGACAACCTCTGGTTATTCCTGAAAGAGCATGGGGCGAGAAAATATGTGAAGAAAAACCTAAGATATATCTGGTATAAAAACCTATGATGTATCTGGTATAAGGCTCCTTTGTAGGAAAAATGTCAGACCGTTGTGCTTCATCTCTCCTGGGCATTAAACCATTCATGCTGAAGAGGAAATCAGGCAGGTTTGAGGAAGATTTGTGAGAAACCCTATGAAGGGTCTCTGTGCCTCGCACGGGCATGCCCCTCAGGGTACGTGGCTCTGGTGAAGCCGTCTGGGCCTTTCTGCATTCCTCTGTCCAGTGAGATGTAACGGTAAGACGAGACGTGTTTCTCCCAACAGTAAGACCAGATTCCGATGGATCCAAGAGAGCAGCGCGCAGAAGAACGTGCCCCCCTTTGGCTTGGATGGAGTGTACATATCAGAACCTTGTCCCAGTTACTGCAGTGGCCACGGAGACTGCATCTCGGGCGTGTGTTTCTGTGACCTGGGATACACGGGTAAGGCCAACATGTGGCTCTGGCAGTTTGCTTGTGAAAACTCACTCAGACACAGAGAACAGATTCTGGCTTTATTACTTTCTGTGTCTAAGAATTCTAGAACTTGGCCACCCAAGTACTTGAGCTGCTGAGTATCCTGTAGTTTCGAGCCAACTAGAAAGAAAACCTGCTAAGTTCCACTCCCTAGAAAGGATGTGTTTGTCACTAGTAGCATTCATGGTGAGCACTGCTTGGAGCCTGACATCAAGCCGAACATTACAGTTAATACCTTCATTTTATTACGTTTGAGTCTAAGAAAAACTGTTCCACAGTACTGCTGGCCCTGTTTACATTTGAGGAAACTGAGGCCGAGAGTGGATTTATATTTTTTTAAAACTATTTTTTTTTGGGTTGCATAGCCAGGCATTGCTAGAGATAGGCTCTGAGCTCATACATTTAATCTTTAAAACCCAAACCAGAGTCTCCCTGATCTCTCTCTCTCTCTCTCTCTCTCTCTCTCTCTCTCTCTCTCTCTCTCTCTCTCTCTCTCTCTCTCTCTCTCTTTGTGTGTGTGTCCTTCTCTCCCTCTCCATCCCTCTCTCTCTCTCTCTCTCATGAAATATACTTCTCTACATTTAAATTTAAAATAGAATATAAAATATTAAGCCCAAGACTATCAAAAGAGTTTTTTTTTTAAACAACATCCACCTTTGGGTGTTGCCATAGCAAAAGTTTTGAGAGATCTGAGATTAAAACTTAAAATTAGAGGAAATCTCTTAAACTCTAAAATCTGCTTCTAAAGTGTTCCTGGCAGCAAAATCAAAAGGCCCCTTCCCATCTTGATATTCAGGCCTTCCTCTGACGAGAAACCAAAGACAGACTGGCTCGCTCCTGCAAGCCTTCTGTGTCAAGCATAGTTTCAAGGACGACATTTTCTAATTCTGTGCTGACTGTCCTCGTGAGCCTCTTAATAGCAAGACAGTAAAGGAATGGCTTTATCGTGGGCAGGATCTCTGCTCACACAAGGTAGGAGCACCCGTGGATGCCCAAGAGTCCCTGTATCAGTCCTCCTTTAGAAATAAATAAGTAACAAGGGCCAGAAAGATGGCTCGGTGGATAAGAGCTCACAGTGCTCTTCCCAGCACCCACATTGAGTGGCTCACAACCACTGTACCTGTAACTCCTGGGGAATCTAATGTCTCCATCTTCCACAAGCTCCTGCACTTGCTTGTACAGACATGTATACATGCAAGGAAACATACATACATGATTTTTAATTGAAAAAAATCTTTTTAAAAAGTTAAAATTAAAAGACAAAAAATAGCAAATTTCATTGATTTCTTTTTGTCATCTTAGTGAGGGGAGTCTTGTGTAGCCCAAACTGACTTTGAACTCACTAGGTGGCCAAGGAGAGCCTTGAACTTCTGATTCTTCTGCCTCCATCTCCCAACTGCTGGGATTTGGGGCACACAGCACACACCTAGTAACAGCTTTTATGTTAGTAATAATGGCCGCCTTTAGACAGATGGTTGTATGATGTAAACTCTCCTTGTCCGTGTATCAAGCGTGTCTTGTCACACTTAGTGATTCTAACAAAACTTCTGCATCTGTTTTCTCTGAAGCTGCACAAGGGACCTGTGTGTCGAACATCCCCAACCACAGTGAGATGTTCGATAGGTTTGAAGGGAAGCTAAGCCCACTGTGGTACAAGATAACAGGAGGTCAGGTTGGGACCGGTTGTGGGACGCTCAACGACGGCAGGTCCCTCTACTTCAATGGCCTTGGGAAACGGGAAGCCAGGACTGTCCCTCTGGACACCCGGAATATCAGGCAAGTTGTTGATTGGAACATTTCTGAGCAGAGTAGACGACTGTTGATGTGTATCTCTTATAATACTTCTACCTTTGGATTGCATATGCAAAACATGAAGCTTAGCTCGAGCTGTATAATAAAATAGATGGGAATGCAAAAAAATCACACCATAGTTCCTTAATCAGCCCGTACTTCTCAAGACCTCTGTGTCTACTACCTATTCACCTTAGTTTGCAGAAGTGCTGTGTTACCCTGTAAGCTCTTACATATTCTTAATGTAAATTGACGAAGTAGATATACTTTCAAATTTGATGTCTGAAACTGGTCCATTTGTGGTCACTTAGTGAAAACTGCCCCCCCCCAAAATTTCAATGCCTGCCCTGCCACCTACTGGTCAAACCAAGAACTGTTTGGCTCTAAGGTCAAGCGAAAATAATAGCATGCCTAACATCAGTTAGACGACCTGGGAGTTAGGAGGAAGAAAGTGAGAAAAAACAGGCATGGTCTTTACTAAACATCCAATGTCGCCCTTCATGGTTTTTCTGCTGTTAGTCCGTTTCATGTTCCTTCCACATCCCATCCTCAAGGGTCTGCCTGCCCAGCAGGATCCACTGGTTGCCATGGGCACAGGCACGAATTACATCACACTGAGTGTCAGGTGTGGGAGCTTTAGCCTGCTCGCTCTAAATCAGTATTGGACAAGTGATGGTATGCCCTTCTAGAATCTTTAACGTCCTGGTGGGAAATACTCGTTCCCTCATCTTGAGTTTCCAAGATTGCAGTATCTAAAGATTTTTTTAATTTGTCATGAAATTGTCGCAATGAAATGGAGTTCCATTGTTTTCTTTAGATCACTGTACAGAATGAAGTCATTGTCCCTATCAATTAATTTTTTAAATGTTTGCCAAGTTAACGCACTATCATGTATACCTTTCTGCCTGTCATCTCTGTCCCTCTGACTTTAGAAGCGGTACTTGAGAATGTTAGGAGTTTCTTTGTCCCCTTTTTGTTTGTAAACAAGCTAAAGTCTATGTGTTTGTTTGGTTTTCTTCCAGACTTGTTCAGTTTTACGTCCAAATCGGAAGTAAAACATCAGGGATCACGTGCATCAAGCCGCGGGCTAGAAATGAGGGTAAGCTGAAACAGTTCTGAAATTTTTGTAGCTTAGTTTTGGCATCTTATGTGTAGAGGTGTCAATGCATGTGTATCTGTGTACCATGTGTGTGTGACGCTTGTGGAGGCCAGATTCTTTGGAACTGAAGTTACAGACAGTTGGGACCTTCCATGGGGGTGCTGGTAATTGACCTCAGGTCCTCTGGAAGAGCATCCAGTCAGTTCTTAGCTTTTGAACTGTATCACCAAGCCCAAGCTACTATGCTTCTATAGAGATTATACCAACTTTGGTTAATTAGGCTTTTCTTCCTCCCAAACTGGAAGAACATTCCTGTGCTCTGTTCTGCTTCATAGAAAGAGTTGCTGTGTAAACCATAGAGTTCTTTAAGCCTGAAATCATATCTGCCCTGGGTGTAGGCAGAATCAAATAACATTTGTTTTGGTGAATTCTATTTCCATATAATGCGGCACAGAAAGGAAAACAATAGGAGAGGTTTTTTGGGTTTTTTTTGTTTTGTTTTGTTTTGTTTTGTTTTTTTGGTTTTTTTTTTTTTTTTTTTTTTTGGTTTTTTGAGACAGGGTTTCTCTGTGTGGTTTTTTGGAGCCTGTCCTGGAACTAGCTCTTGTAGACCAGGCTGGTCTCGAACTCACAGAGATCTGCCTGCCTCTGCCTCCCAAGTGCTGGGATTAAAGCCGTGCGCCACCACCGCCCAGCAATAGGAGAGGTTTTTGAGTTCATTGTGAGAACTAAACTTGTTTTCATCGAGAGTTGTTGGAGTGTATATCAAATTCTACTTGGACATTCTGGAGGGGACAGAATCCTTGCACAGTTACTTCTTGGTAGCCTTAAATGGATTTTCTGAGTATCTGTTGCCATAGATGCTGTCTTAGAACTGTTTAGCATGTGTGAAGGGTGAGGCACAGTGTGGTCCAGTAACTTGCACGTGGTCGTACGGATAGGAAGTAGACAGGCAAGGATTTGAACCTCCAGCTCCAGGATGTATGCTCCCTTCTCTTGACTCCTTTCTCACGAGGCTCCCACTGTTTCTGCCTCAAATCACAAGGTTCTGAAAGAAACACAGCAACAGCCTTGAGCTGTGAACAGCCCCAGCAATGCTGTGGGTATGCTAGGAGTCTTTCAGGACCCCGCATGTGGCTAGTCAGTGTAAATTCCATAGGCTTCTCTGATAGATCTGCCTCCCACTTTAATCTTAAAACAGCATTGGGGTTTACAGCATTACAGCTTAAGTCTGTTACTGTGTAAGACTGTGGCTGTGTAAGATGCACTGGAACAAACAGTACCTGCTAGTCAACAGGCTGTGGAGACCTCTGGCCCACACTGACCATCTCCATATCATCCCTGGCTGGATGTTTAAATGGTTTCCTGTGATTGTCTTAATACTTTTGCTCTAGTAATTATTCAAATCATTCTTTTGCTGAGGAAACTGTCTAGAAACTTCCATAGGCTGTGTTGGTTCCCTCATCTCTTCTACAGATGTGTATGGAGTCTGTTTTAAGTCAGATACTCTTGTGGGAACTGCAGATACAATATCACAACAATGGCGTCAGAGATGTATCAGTCATGAGCTAGATTATGCCGCAGTAACAAATAATCTCTTTAAAATAGAAACAAGATGTTTTCTTTGTTGTGCTACATCTTCTTCTTATCCCAAAACTGAAAATACTGTCCGCTGGGTTGGAGCTGGGTGTTGCCAGCCATGTGGCACAGAGAAAGAGAAAGTGCCCTGGAGGCAATAGGAAGCACAAGGCCACCATGTGTGGGAATGGAAAACAGCTAGGGCCTGATCAACAGCCACCTAACATGCAGCACTAGTGAAAGAAGTCAGGTAGTAGACAATAAAGAAAAAAATAAAGAAGTGTAGATTGTAAGAGGAAGACAGAAGCAATTAAACTGTGGAGGTGGAAGGTAAGCATGCAGGGGGCTGCTAATTTTAATAGAGCAGGCTGGATACCAGCCCACCAAGCTAATGGCTTTTGATAAATTCAGTGCAACAGAAGCTTCCATGCCCGAGTCTTGTGAAAAATCCACATTTATATATTAGATTTAAAAAGACTTTGTGGGAAGCAAGCACTTATCAATGTCACGAGGCCCACTCTATTCTTGTTTCTGATATAATTTGCACTGCCGGCCTAGTTCCCCTTAGGATCCCTTTAGGAACAGGCGATTTGTTCTCAGCTAGTCTTGAACCATCATGTTATCTGTCTAATTCACATCCCATAGGCATTTCTCATCCTCTTCTTGAAGGTTAGTTGTTAATATGTAAATCTGACTAAATCCTTGAACAAATCTCTGCCAGTGATGAAAGTGAAGATCCCTTACCTAGTCAAGCTGAGAGACCAATTTACATATTTGGAATTAAACTCAAAATTAGGCTGTCTGCAATACGACTGGGCAGGATGCAGATGAAGTTGTGGTTTAAACAGAGAAATGTCTTACACAATTTAAGCATTCAGTGGATGAGCTGAAATGACTTGACTTATTCCAACATACAGTGTGTTAAATGGCACCCTAATGAGGCTCAGCAACAGGTATAAACCGGATATTGCCCCTTTCCTCCTGACATTCCTTCAATCTCTACTTGTCTGGGATGCTCTTCTGTAGACAGAGGCTGCTCATTCATTTCCCGGCTGCCCATACCAAAATAATCACACAGAAACTGTATTATTACAACACTGTTTGGCCTGTTAGCTCATGCTTCTTATTGGCTAGCTCTTATATCTTAAATTAACTCATTTCTATTAATCTGTGTATCACCATGTGGTCGTGGCCTACCAGTAAGGTTCTGTCCAGTGTCTGCCCTCTGTCTTCTGCTGCAGCAACATGGCTTCTCTTTGGCTCCACCTACTCTCTCCTCCTCTCTCTGCTTGGAATTCTCACCTTGCCCTATTCTACACTACAAGAGGCCTAAAGCAGATTCTTTATTAACCAATGGTAGTCACGGCATACAAAGGGGAATCCCCCATCACCCTACCTCATCATGCATTGGAACCAAGGTTTCATCTCTGCAGACCTCAAAGCTGCGTCTGGTGGACACGACTCACCTGAAAAACCTAATGAGAGGAAAGGCTGCAAGCAGGCCCCAAATGAAGGGCACACTTCCTGAGCCAAGCCAGTAGCATGTGGATAAACACCTCAGGTCTTTCAGAATTTACATTTGCTGACTTAGGGGCCATGGAGTGATATGCCACATAGCAAGACCAAGTGGCTGAAAGCAGCCAACATGCTATCCTATGGTTCCTGCAAGACAGGAAGGCAGGCACAGACACTCTCTTGAGGCTGCAGTCAAGGCAGTAGACAGACAGGGCACAGAGGTTAGAAGACTCAGCCGAGGGCTGTATGACCTGACTCGTGAACAGGCCAAAGGTTTTGTCCAGAGCAGCTTTCTCCATCCAGACCTGTCCACAGGCTGTTATAATATCTTACTACGTGTGCATTAGCTTCTGCAGAGGAACAAGTCTAAGAGAGCAGTGAGGGACCCCCCCAAAGCCTTCCTCTTCTGTAGTGCTAAGAAGGGCTCACTATTATTTAGCAAGCACTGTACTTCTGAACATCACTCCAGGCTTCATTGCAACGCCTTTAATGGCCTAATTTCAAAATTCACCTTGATTCCTACCTCATTCTGTTAGAAGCAAGTTATTAAATCCTTCTGCACTCAGAGAGAAGAGAGTTAAGTTCTAATTTTTAAAGAGAGAAGCGTCAAGAGATTTATGAATATACTTTTAAAGCTATCATGGATAGAAAGCCCAAGTTCAGGTCACTGGTCTTGGACTATAGCTTGAAGAAACTAGAATGGATCCAGAAGATTTCTATCCCCATGGTGTTTCATTTCTAATACTTTGCCTCCTGGTATGTCCACCACTAGTCAGCTACCGCCTACCTCTTTTCTCCTTATCCCCTTCATCTATTACTTGCCTAACTGAATATAAACCATGCCTATTCAAATTAATAACCACAAAAATAAACGTTGTAAGGTGTCTATTCTCTCAGACACCCAACATCGCCCCAAAAATTAATAGGACATATTTTGAACAAATATTGAGTGTTACTGAGTAGTACATTGGCTAAACAGCCCCTGGATTGACTCAAATGAAGACTGGACACCCCTGACTCCATTTTTTTCTTGAAGTCATGTGGCTCTCAGCTTCCCTGAAATGTAGGTGTCCCCTCAACCAACGGCACCAATAACTCTCCACCCCTGCCCCTGTGTGAGCCACACTGAACCCAGAAAGGCTCTGTTCTCTGAGTAGCCTTTACTCTCAGTCAACATTTCTCAAAGCTTTATGCTAATTAACTCTTTATTATCTAATGTTACAATGGATTGAGTAGTCAAGAGATGTATTTAAGCCCTATATACCGTAAATGATTCGTATTTTTTCAAGAGTTAAAATATAATTTAAAGACATAACAGATAGAACTTTACTGGACATAATTGCTATAAATGCTCAAGAAGTAGCTCAGCATCCCTAACTATTATTACAAATATTCAGTACCATGTTTTTCCAATTAACTTTTTATTGGTTCTTTGTGGATTTCACATCACGTGTCTCCATACCCTTGCAATGCCCCACATGCCAGGATAAAAAAGTTAAAGAAAAGAGGAAAACAAGAAGAAAAATCACTGTGGAAACTGTAGTTTGACACAGGAGGTCACACATTCTTACCCTTTACTCCGTATATCATGACTTATAAGAGTTCACTGCAATGCGCCATTGGTCTGGTTGGAGGCCTCTGGTTTTGCTACATCTTTAATATTGGACCCTCACTGGGGTTCCCCTTGGATCTCCTGTTGTTGCTCTGTGTTATGAAGAAGCCTGCAGCTTTGGGTCTGCGGGACTGGCTCCAACAGATCATAGATGGAGTGGATGTTGGGATAGGCCAGCTCTTAGTCCTGGATCTGGGTCTGGGTGGTAGCTGGGTTGGTCAACCTGCCAGCTTTCCCTTCATCCTAACCATTAGAGTAAGCTCTTCAGCACTGGCCAGTTCACCCTATGCAGTGAGCAGCAAAGAGTGGGGCCATTTCTCCTTCTCTCATGTCCTCTGGGGCCAGCTGACCCACACCTCTGCCACCAGGGTCAGCTCTGTTGTGTTTTGGGGGGGCAGGTTGCAGGGACCACTCTCCCAAGTGCTGCATCTAACGAGGGGCAAGGCCAGCTCTTTTGTCCACCACAGGTGGTGCGGGGTGAAGGGGGAAGACATCTTTCCCTCACCCTCACCACCACACGGCAGATGTGAGGTGCGTGGCCAGCTCCCCAATTCCCACGACCTCAGGGCAGGCTCACGGGCACCCCACCAGCAGGGTCGGCACGATTGTGGTGCCCAGGTGGGGTGCAGAGCTTGCTCTCCTGAGTGCTGTATCCTCAATACTAAATTCATGAATAACTGTGGAATAAGCCATTAGCTGTATACCCTCTGCTTCCACCCACAGATATGCATTCCTATGACTAGTACCAATTTGTATCCATTTGTATTATGTATGTGTGTATGTGCATGTGACCCTCAAGCTTATTATCCATAGCAGTTTTTTCCTTTGCTGATTGTTACCCTTCCCCTGTGTCCACTTTTAAAGGACAATGTTTTTGGGAGAAGTAGCGGGGATGCCTGACCCTCTAGCAGGGATGGTTCACGAGGTGCCTGACCCTCTCTCTAGCAGGGATGACTCACGAGGTGCCCGACCCTCTAGCGGGGATGGCTCACGAGGTACCTGACCCTCTGGCAGGGATGGCTCACGAGGTACCTGCTCTGTAGCAGGATGGCTCATGAGGTACCTGATGCTCTAGCGGGGATGGTTCATGAGGTACCTGACTCTCTAGCGGGGATGGCTCACAAGGTGCCTGACCCTCTAGCGTGTAGATCCCCAGATCTCATCACCTTGTGACGGTGGAGGTGGACAAGATAAACACAAGGAGGAGCGACACAGACAGGAAGGAGAACCGAGTGTGGAGTCTCGTTGCTTTACTCTAGGATAATCCAGCCTCATTTGGGATCCACCAACCAAGGCCTGTCACAATGCGAAGTGCCGCTCCGCCTAACAGACTCCCCGGCCGAGCCTGCCCTGCGATTAGGCAACAACGAGCTCAGCTCGTCTTGTGCTGGAGAAGTTAAGATATTTCTTCTGAGTATATAATGACCTGAGACTTTGCAGTGCTCAGGATAGAATCTGAATTTCAAGTGCATGATCTGGAGCGGGATTTGATGTCTCCCTCGCCAGCCTGCTCATCACTCATACAAAGCTGAGTCTTGAAAGGGACTTAGGTTTTTCTTGTCTTCATTTACTGGGAGCCAGCGCATTAGAAACTGTCAGGAAATTGATGGGCCTTTGAGTCTACTAATTCATGCCTTGGAAGTTAGATGGATGAGTGTGCCTTCTCTGAGACATAATTTGGACTTGCTGCAGTTTTGTTGTTTAAAAAAAGAGAAAAGACTGTTTCTTGCCTCCCAGAAAGCTGTCATAGCTCCTGAGTTTCTGTGTTCTACTTCAGGGCTTGTTGTTCAGTATTCAAATGACAACGGGGTGCTCTGGCATCTGCTCCGAGAGTTGGACTTCATGTCGTTTCTGGAGCCACAAATCATCTCCGTTGACCTGCCGCGGGAGGCAAAGACACCTGCCACAGCTTTCCGGTGGTGGCAGCCGCAGCATGGTGAGTCGCTGCTCTCTCCGACTTCCTGGTGACTTCTTTTTTAATCACATGGCATCCATATCCAACCTGTAATGTGTGTGTGTGTGTGTGTGTGTGTGTGTGTGGTGTGTTAATTTACCGTCGGTTTCCAGACAATTTGATTTAAAAGCGTGGTCACGAAGAAGATACTCATATTGTTGTGTAATGAACCTTCTCCACCTGCTGCTGTTGATCTGATTGCAGGGAAGCATTCAGCCCAATGGGCTTTGGATGATGTCCTTATCGGAGTGAATGACAGCTCTCAAAGTGGATTTCAAGATAAATTTGACGGCTCCATAGACTTGCAAGCCAATTGGTATCGAATCCAAGGAGGCCAAGTGGATATTGACTGTGTCTCTATGGACACCGCCCTGATATTCACTGAAAACATAGGTATATATTGCGCCACATAATAGAAGGGTATTTGATTAACTACAGGGCTAAATTAGCTAAAACTCAAAAGGAATTTTCTGTTATAAGATTATGCGCCTTAACTTCCTTTGCTTTGGAGGGCAGGGTACACATTGTCCTCTAGAATCACCCGGTGACCTGGGCCTGTCGGAACTTTCTTTCATGGAACATGCTGAGAAGGAAGATAACTTAAGGCAGAAACGTATCTCTCAGAGGGCATTCTTATAGTTTGCAATTTGCAAAACTGAGAGTTTATGACTCTGTTAGTCCTCTTAAGGTAGCAAAGGCCTTTAAACTAACAGCCTTCTGTGTTTCTGATTCTATGGCATCTATATAAAGACAGTGTATGTGAGAAAAAAAGCCAATGCAAACCTGAGGCACTGAACACAAGCCATCATTTGGGTTTGCTGTGCGAAGTGTTGGTAGCAAGCGTAAGCATCGCAGGAGAGAGTGCATCATTCCATGACGTGGTTAACCCCTTGCTGTTGTCTTCGGTAGGAAAACCTCGCTATGCTGAGACCTGGGACTTTCACGTGTCGGCATCCAGCTTCCTACAGTTTGAGATGAGCATGGGCTGCAGCAAGCCCTTCAGCAGCGCCCACAGTGTACAGCTCCAGTATTCCCTGAACAACGGCAAGGACTGGCATCTCGTCACCGAAGAGTGTGTCCCTCCAACCATCGGCTGCCTGCACTTCACGGAAAGCTCAGTTTACACCTCGGAAAGATTCCAGAGCTGGAGACGGGTCACGGTCTACCTTCCGCTCGCCACCAAGTGAGGCTTGTCCTTTGACTGCGTTGTTAGATTTATGTCACCTAACTTGAATATATTGGCAATCCCCCCGTCTTCAGTTAAATCATCCTGGGTGTACCCCTCAGGAACTCACCCAGAGCTGTGGTCCCAGGGAGATTTTAAATCCAATGAAGTTGACAATGAAGATTACTCATCATGCTTAATATGTTCCCAATAGCAGACTATCAACACAGTAGAAAAGCGGGAGCTCTCTACAGTTCTTGACTTTAGAAGCATCATGTTGAGAACAAACACAGGAAACATAGTATGGTAGGACCTCGTATACTCTGAGAAACCATCAGGGTCAGTGGGATGGAATCCTCATTGCCAAAATGATGTTAGTTCCCAATGTCTTTCTTTGTTGAGCCTTCAATCTTTCCCTAAGCCTAGAGGCAAACACTAAAATTACTTTGAATTTCAAAAAACATACATGAAGATCTCTGGATAACTTTGCGGTGTTACATACATTGACTTTCCTGGGAGAGAAGTCCTACAATATTTGGACAGCATGCATTCTCCTCTTTATGATCAAGAGGAGAGACCCCTCAGTACTTGGTATGAAAGTAGAAGTCTCTCAAAGGACAGAAAAACTGGACTGTGGAAGAGGGAAAAGGGAAATAAAATAGCTTTTCATGTTCCATACTTTCAAAACTGCCTATCAAGCCAACGGTGTTTTGTGTTTTGTTTGATGTGATTTTTGTTTTTGCTTTGTTTTGCTTGTTTGTTTTGTAGTTCACCCAGAACACGGTTCAGATGGATCCAGGCCAACTACACCACAGGAGCAGATTCCTGGGCTATCGATAATGTTGTTCTGGCCTCGGGGTGCCCTTGGATGTGTTCAGGAAAGGGGATTTGTGATGCTGGACGCTGCATGTGAGTCATAAAGCCCGGTTTTCTTCTCGGCAGCGCCACAGCGAAACTGGTTTGTGGAAGTCATGATAAATGCTGCTTTTCTCCTCTCGTCTTCTCGGCAGCTGTGACCGAGGCTTTGGGGGACCCTACTGTGTTCCTGTGGTTCCCCTCCCCTCCATCCTGAAAGATGACTTCAATGGGAACTTGCATCCTGACCTTTGGCCGGAAGTCTATGGTGCAGAGAGGGGGAATCTGAATGGTGAGACCATCAAATCCGGAACATCTCTGATCTTTAAAGGGGTGAGTGAGGTTCTGTGTGCTCCTCTGTCATCCCGGAGCCACGCTGCCCCATTCCGTCCTGTTAGCGCTTTTGCTTTCCCTCTAATTCTTCCCCGTCCCTTGCCTCCCCACTTCTGTCTTGTCTCTGAGGTAAGGTCTTGCTGTGGTCTGCTACATTCATTTTCGTGGTCCTTTGGACACAGCATCTTATCTTCCCTCTGCTTTGGAGGTTGGAGTCTTCTTACTTTCTGCTGGAATCCACAAGGATATATATGTGCATAATTGTTAGAATTTGGTGACTAAAAGGTAGCTTTTCATATTACTGAATTTTTATCTTATAAGTATTTGTTAATGATTTTATGAAATCTTTCCCTTTGTTCTTTAAAAAAAAAAACAAAAAAAAAACCTTCTTCCTGCCAGTAGTCCAATCCTTCCTTACAGGGGACTAGAGGAAACCAGGCTGTTAAGTCGTGTTAACCAGCACGCACAGACCTCGTTAATGTTCCTTTGTATTCCACCCTAGATGTCTAGTTAGAGAAATGTCTAGCAGAGAGAGACTCTGCTCAGGTGGCATCTTTCCGTGTGTGAATGCCACATCCGTCCCTCTCAGCAAGGAGAAGTCGACTAATCTAGGTGTGCAAATGAAGTCCTTGACAGAAGTCTGCATGGGTTTCTATACAGCCTTCACGAGTCATGCCGAGCACTGTGAAAATTAGACACCCTGGAACTTTTCAATTATAGCTCATAGATGCCAGTTAGCATAATTGCTTGAGTACAGATTCCTCTCAAGTTTTGCACGAACAGAGAGAACAACTCACTGCACTGAGAGATGTGTACATCCCAAGAGTGCTGATGGACCAGAGACATCAGGACAGCACATTCATGATGGAAACCCTGGTGTGAGAGGTCAGTCTCTCCTAAGGAGAGCCCATGACTTCCAGCTGCCCCATTCCAAGCAGCTCACTAAACCGAAGAGCAGAAACTTTCAGAGGCCTTTGTATGATGAAGTTCCAAGCAACAGCGTTAACCTAGTCTTTAAGACTTACAAGTAGGGAAGGCGTGTGGGCTCCTTTCCCTTTAGCTACCCAAGTGCAAGAGCAGCCAAGCGTCATGTGTCATCCTTCAGCTCTGAAAGATGCAGGCAGCTCAGTGTGCACCATCCAGCAGGTTGCAGTCTGGCCTCCAAAGGCATTCTTCCACGAAAGAGGAAATGATCGTTTTTCTAAGTTGTTGGAGATTCGGAAGTACTCTCCGCTACTGAAACAGCTTGTTGGATACAAAAGGTTTTTCCTATTTGGTACAGATAGATACAACCCTCGTGAAAGAACCAAAATGAAACATGTCTATACAAACAGAATCTACAAGCCGGGCGGTGGTGGCGCACGCCTTTAATCCCAGCACTCGGGAGGCAGAGGCAGGCGGATCTCTGTGAGATCGAGGCCAACCTGGTCTACAGAGCTAGTTCTAAGACAGCCATGGCTATACAAAGAAACACTATCTCAGAAAAAAAGAGAAGAGGAGAGAGAGAGAGAGAGAGAGAGAGAGAGAGAGAGAGAGAGAGAGAGAAGCAGTATCAAGTGCTGAGCTAGCATATTGCCAGCACGTGAGGAGCCTTTCCAGTTACAAGTCATGCCCACAGTCTCCTAGACAAAGCAGTGTAACGTGGGTCCTTGCACAGTGCCTAGGCCTGCCATTGGGAACAATTTCATATTTATATTCTATAGCCAAGGCAGAAGGGTAACAGTCCTGTGTCTCAGTGTAAGCTAATGACATTACTAGCTGAATCTCAGATGTCTGAGGATGCCACCTTTGTCTGCAACCCGTTTCCTTGTATAACACTCACCTAGAAATTTCTAATCTCTCTCTCTCTCTCTCTCTCTCTCTCTCTCTCTCTCTTCTCTCTTCTCTCTTCTCTCTCATTATTCTCTCTCAACATGAGAATAATCTTCCTCTTAGGAATACTTAGTAAAGTGTCTGTTAAAACCCAGCATGTTATAGGCATTCCATGTATGCTTGTTATTTCAGCTGTTAGTGACGGTGGTGACAGTCGTTCTTGATAGACATGAAGGAGAGGGGAAAACTTACTTTTCCTAATTAATACAGCATTTGGTCTTTCGTTGATAATGAGGAAGTCATCTGGTGCTGTCTCAGCCACAGACTGCTGAAAAGTCACTTAACTCAGCAGGCTCAGCTGAGAAACTAAAGCCTGTTTGGACCTCGGGACTTCTGCACAGTGAAATGTACCGACTGTGACCACAGCCCTCTACAAACATGAACACTGCAGCCTTCTGAGATGTCAATCTCGGGCAACCAGAAATAGTTAATTAGCAGAAAAAATGACTAAAGCTAATGTGGTCGTTTCCCTCGATGTGTGGCTTCTCTGCCTGAGTGGTTGCTGTCTAGGCATGGGGACCTGGCTTCCTTCTGCCTTATTTAACTCGCAACTGGGGCATTGTGTCAGCCTGCGCGAGAACTTCCTGGGGCTGGCAGAGCAGGCAAAGCGGTAGTGAGTTCCCCAGACTCCTTGGAGCCCTGGGAAAGTTAGCTATTAGTTCTTGGCCTCCAGCGGGAGCACTCGGCGCGGATTCATCTTTTCCTCCTGGCTTCTCCCACAACACGCTGCGATCAAATGAGGCGGTTTTGAAAACGCCAGCAGTGGGCAGTGCTATTGTTTCTGCATCACCTTTAATAATAATCACAAAAAGTGATCAGAGGTAGGATAATAAGAATGTGTTGCTTCAACACAGAAAATGAGGGCGTTAAGAGGAGGAGACATCTTCCTTTTGTCCTTTTAAGCTAGACAAAACGTTGCTGCTCATTGTCTGTAGCTACCATGACATCTAACCATGTCACTATCACCTAGCTAATTGATGCAGGGTAAGTATATAAAACAGAAGTAATTACACAAGTGACAGAAGGTTCCTTTCTCTCTTGTTCTCAGGAGGGACTAAGAATGCTTATCTCCAGAGACCTAGACTGCACCAACACTATGTACGTCCAGTTTTCACTCAGGTTTATAGCCAAAGGTAAGCTACTCCCATGGCATGCATCCTTTTCCTTCATGAAAGTTACCTCTCCCCCATAAAGTAATAGCCCTTGAGTTTCACTGTTCTCAAGTGATCTTGATTAAAGCTTTTCTTACCACGGTGGTGCAATCACTGCTGTTCTAAGCCGTTTTATACAGATGTGGTTACCGTGCTGGTTGGTAAATTTACCGTCACGTCCTTGAATGGCCCCGCCGCTGCTTTCTAGCTACCAGCATTTTAAATTAAAAATTATTAATCTTTGAGCATTTGGGGTTTATTTTACAGATGTGAATGCTCCCAAAGCACTCCTTGGTCTTTCTGACTTTTTATATATAATTAATAATTTTCTTTAAAAATAGTCACCATAGATATATGGCATTTTCATGTGATTTTTATTTATATTACCTTGATTTAAACGTTTCAACATTTGCAAAACTATGATGTCAGTAGAATGAATAAGTTTTTACTTGGTGTCTCCTAGATGTAGGACAGAGGAAGGAAGGGAGGGGAGGGAGGAAGGAAGGAAGAAAGGGAGGGAAGGAGGGAGGGAGGGAGGAAGAAAGGAGGGAAGGAAGGAAGAAAGGAAGGAAGAGAGGGAGGGTGGGAGGGAGGGAAGAAGGAAGGAAGAGAGGGAGGGAGGGAAGAAGGGAGGGAGGAAGGAAGGAAGAGAGGGAGGGTGGGAGGGAAGAGAGAAGGAAGGAAGGAAGGGAGGGAGGGAGGGAGGGAGGGAGGGAGAGAGGGAGGGAGGGAGGAGGGGAGGGGAAGGGAGGGAGGGAGGGGGGAGGGGAGGGGAAGGGAGGGAGGGAGGAAGGAAGGAAGGAAGGAAGGAAGGAAGGAAGGAAGGAAGGAAGAGAGAATGTGTGTAGGCACAAGTGTGCATGTGTGTCACGCACATATAAGAGAATGTCTACATTTGGTGTACTTTTTAAAGTATACTCATACACAGGCTCTACCTACAACCACTCTCAGTTGCCACTGAAGTGTTTGGAGCAGAAAGTCTCTGTGTGAATCTAAGCAGGCTCACAGGCTGATGCCCCGAGTATCATCAAGTCTCTGTGTGAATATAAACAGGCTCACGGGCTGATGCCCCGAGCATCATCAAGTCTCTGTGTGAATATAAACAGGCTCACGGGCTGATGTCCCGAGCATCAGCTTGGAGCAGACCATGTCCTCGTCACGGTGTGCTGTCTCCTCCCTAGGTACTCCAGAGAGGTCCCACTCCATCCTCTTACAGTTCTCTGTCAATGGAGGAATCACCTGGCACCTTATGGATGAGTTCTACTTCCCTCAAACGACCAGCATACTTTTCATTAATGTTCCCTTACCGTATAGCGCCCAGACCAACGCTACAAGATTCAGACTCTGGCAGCCATACAGCAATGGTAAAAATGCATGCATTCTGTTTTGATCAAAACCGATGGCCGCGTGTTAATATTCTTGTTCCTAAGACATGGAGAAAGGATGGCCTGAGAGGCGCATGGACCGTGCACGCCACAAATTCACACGCTTCCCTTTTGACCAGTCTTCATGGAATGTTCAACTTTATGTCTCCTTCTCACCTTGTATAACTGACTGATGAATTCTTGCTTTAATTTGTCTTCATTTGGTTTTGGCTGAGACGTCTTTCCCTTCACTCACAGGCTGGCCCAAAACCCACTAGATAGCTCAGAACAGTTTTAAATTCAAGATCCTCCTGCCTCAGCCTCCGAGTTGCCGGGGTTACATTGTGAGCCACAGAATTTGGGTGTTTTGTTTGGCTTTGTTTACTAATAATCCATCATTGCCATTAGTTCCTCATCAATTGCAACTATGTTTTTGTTGAATTCATTTAGGAATTACCATTCTTCTGAATGGCATTTCATAAGTGAAGCAGATTATCATAGAAAGACTAGGAAAAGTGGAAGGACCTTAGACCAAACAGGCAGTGTCTACATCCAGGCCAAGCAGACAGTGTCTACATCCAGACCAAGCAGACGGTGTCTACATCCAGACCAAGCAGACAGTGTCTACATCCAGGACAAGCAGGCAGTGTCTACATCCAGACCAAGCAGGCAGTGTCTACATCCAGACCAAGCAGGCAGTGTCTACATCCAGACCAAGCAGTCAGTGTCTACATCCAGACCAAGCAGGCAGTGTCTACATCCAGGACAAGCAGGCAGTGTCTACATCCAGACCAAGCAGACAGTGTCTACATCCAGACCAAGCAGGCAGTGTCTACATCCAGACCCAAGCAGACAGTGTCTACATCCAGACCAAGCAGGCAGTGTCTACATCCAGACCAAGCAGACAGTGTCTACATCCAGGACAAGCAGGCAGTGTCTACATCCAGACCAAGCAGACAGTGTCTACATCCAGGACAAGCAGGCAGTGTCTACATCCAGACCAAGCAGGCAGTGTCTACATCCAGGACAAGCAGGCAGTGTCTCACATCAAGCATTTCACATTTACAGAAGGTTTTCAGATTTCTAACTTTGGCTATTTCTTATAGTACTATTAATATTGACTCTAAAGATCCAGATTTTCCAAAAACATGCATCTAACTGCCTGAATAAGTACAATTACAATGTATTAAGCAGAAGTAACAGAAATGAGTAGGAAAAATATACTTCTGTCTCTAAAATAAAGTCTATGTATTTTTTATGACTAGTAAGTAAATAAAATAAAATTTCAACATGTTGTAAGATAGATAAAATCATGGTAGATTTTTGTTTAAATGGATTCATATGTATAAGATATAAAGTGCATTTGAAATTACATAAAGTGTACATGTTATAAATATATTTTTTACCTGATATTTTGTACTCATGAATTTTACTTAAGGATCAAACATAACTCTGAAAAAGAAATACACCCAGTTTCAAAATCCAGACGATGTTGGGCCTCGAGTTACATTTGAAATGCTTACTTTATTTTTTTATTATATTCATCAAATACTTTCAAACCAAGAAACTAAAGAAAGCTCCTAGAGTTAGGGCCACGATAGGAGTGAAGAGAGACAGAGGTGGATGGTTTCACTTCCACAAGCCCGTGGCCCTGCTCGGACTAGAAGCCCAGGGCGTATGCATAAGTCGCTCGCTCACCGGCCCTCCCTGAGCTAGCACGGCTGTTCTGTGCTCTGTCGTCTCATATGGCTGCAAGCTTTATTTTCCTCACACTTTGATCGCTGTGAGCTTGCTGCCATGTGGCTTGTGGGTTTTGTCTGGGAACCATATGCTGAAACTGTTGCCATTCAGTTTCTCCTGCTAGTGGCTTTTTTTTTTCTTTCAATGAGAAAATCCAATTTTCTTATTTGGGGGAATACAAACAAACAAAAAAACTTTATCCAAAACTCTCTCAGGTAAGAAAGAAGAAATCTGGATTGTTGACGACTTCATTGTCGATGGAAACAATTTGAACAACCCCGTGATGCTTCTGGATACATTCGACTTTGGGCCCCGAGAAGACAACTGGTTTTTCTACCCAGGGGGTAACATCGGTCTTTATTGTCCATACTCTTCGAAGGGAGCTCCGTAAGTATTAGGTTGAAAAGCTGAAAGGGAAATCATTGCTCCATACACATCAGGAGGAATTCTTGCCCTAACCAATTTCCCTTTGCTCTCCCGATGACCAGCGAGGAAGACTCAGCCATGGTGTTTGTGTCCAATGAAATTGGTGAGCACTCCATCACCACCCGGGACCTAAGCGTAAATGAGAACACCATCATCCAGTTTGAGGTACTGACTCTGTCCTATTGGGAACGCTTTATGTCTTACCTTGAACAAAACCTCAGCAGGAAGAAGGAAGTCTTAGATAATTTCACACACTGTGATTTCCTAGCTTTGTATAAAGTCATAAAAGGTCTAGCTTACTTTATTATCGGACCAATTTATTATACTAATGTTTGTTTTAGAAATAGTTACTTGTAACACAGATTCCCTCCTATCTACCATAGCAAGTGTTGAAATTAATTACTTTAAAATTATGAAAATGTGAAAGAATGCTCTTGTGGTCTTGTTACTTTTCACAGTTCTTATGTAAAGTTTGAATTTCTTAGGACCTAGGTCACTCTAGTCTGTACGGTACCAGCAGACATATAAAAATGTTTATCATACTGTGAATTTTACATATAAAACAGTATCACACTATTTTTACAGTATTGCTTACTATGTGTAGCTGTCATTTCATGCATTCCTTATATTTGTCAAGGGACTAAACCCATATTCAAAGCATTTGCATGTTTGAAACACTTGAGTAAAGTCATCAGAATAAAAGGTTTGTTGTGCCAGCGTTCTAGGTGGTAAGAGACATCGTGCTGATATCTGTGGTTTAAATGCTAAGAAAAGGTAGCATTTTTGCCAAAAGTTCATCAAGTCCCAATTGCTTATTCATCAGAAGATAAAGAGATAGCCACACCCTCCCTGCTCTGTGTTCTTCCCCCTCCACTTCACTCACTACATATTAATAATCAGTTACCATAACGGTGTGATAGCAAGAAAATATTCTTTGGAAAGAGGAGATATGGCACAGAAAAATTCTCATGCATTTAGCCGAAAGAGGCTTATCAGGAAGGAAGGGGGAGGGAGGAAGGGGAAAGGTCAAAGGTTGCAAATTGCCATTAGATTGAAAAAAGAATCTAAATATCCAGTGTCCAACATGTGGGTTAGACTTTTAGGTGCTGTGTTACATTAGCATGTGGGTTAGAGTTTAAGATACTGTATTATGTACTGGAAACGACAAAGCAGATTTTAGACTCTCTGACACACACCAGTCACATGCATGTTGAAGAAGACACGCACAGAGTAGCTGCAGAAGTGAGTGGATTTATTTTATTAACCATCACTGCCCTCTCACCGTGAATGCTACCTCAGAATGCTGTTCATCGTGAATATTTCCAACTTTTGAATATCTTTCCTGGTGTCAATAATAATAGCAACAATTGTATCCTGTTTTGTTTTTACATTGAATGTATGTTGAAGGTGAAAGCTTTTGGGGTATTTATAAGGTGTCATGAGAAGGAAACAGAAGGTCACTGCGAAGTAAACTGGTAAGGCAGCTGTTAGGAAGGGAGCACTCTTTGCATTGTCATTTTCTTGACTTGACAATGATTTTTACAAAAAAAAAAAATGGGCCACAGGTAAAATCTGGAGTTATCTCAACCTTTCTCTTATCCATTTTATGTTTCTTGTAACATGAGAGAAAAAAAAATTGAGACCTTTTTCAGTTCCTTATGAAGAAAGTGTAATTTAAAGGTAATATATAATGTCACTGGTGTAAAATAGTTCTTCCAGAGTTCAGATTAGATTGGCGCCAGGAAATATGGCTGGTGCCAGGGCTTGCTGCTCCCTGATAATCCGTGCCACTTTTTCTTTCCTCCCAAGATCAATGTCGGATGCTCCACTGATAGTTCCTCTGCTGATCCGGTCAGACTGGAATTTTCCAGGGACTTCGGAGCCACCTGGCACCTGCTGCTCCCCCTCTGCTACCACAGCAGCGTCCACGTCAGCTCCTTGTGCTCCACCGAGCACCACCCCAGCAGCACCTACTACGCCGGGACCACCCAGGGCTGGCGGAGGGAAGTCGTGCACTTCGGGAAGCTGCACCTTTGCGGGTGAGGGTGTGACGCCTGGCACCACGCGGGGTTTTCGTTTGACGATCTGTCATTCACTTGCCGTTTCCAAGAAGAAAATATCACTTTGTATTTCTTTTCGGCTCTCGCTTGAAACAGATCAGTAGACGTTTGAGGCAGGAAAAAGAGACAGTGTAGCTACTCGTGCATAGTTTAAGGATGAACCGAAGAGCCTGCTGTGGATTGCGTTGCTTGAGATCCATTTCCCATGCACCCTTCGCAAATCAAAAGGAAGCAAGATAAAACATATTTTTCTCATTATATTGACCCTCTTCCCATGGGCTCTCACCTCACGCTATAAATATAGCAAAAAGTGCAATGCATTCATGCACACCCCCGTGGGCATGTATGGAAGCTGGAAGCCCACAGTCAGTTCTGGGCATCTCATAAAAGGCATTAGCACTTTCCCCTTGGGTGTTTTTACTTTTTCAACCTCCCTCAGCATCCTTGTAACATTATACTTGTCTCTTCTGTTGAAAAGCTGCTTGGAGATAAAGGAATTCTCCTCTCAGAGAGAGGAAGTGAAGACGGTAGTTTCCAAAAATAAAACTTATACCATGAGGAAGAGACGGAGAGAGGGGGCCAATACAGCAGCTAGCCTAGGAGTCGGTTTCTTTGAGACGGTGCTTCTCATCCTTCCTAGCTGTGCCCCTCGACATAGTTCCTCATGTTGTGGTGACCCGAACCATAAAATTATATCATTGCTACCTCATAACTGTAGTTTTGCTACTGCTATGAATTGTAATGTAAATATCTGTGCTTTTCCCATGGTCTTAGGCTACCTCTGTGAAAAGGTCATTCCACCCCCAAAGGGGTCATGGCCCACAGGATGGGAAAAACTGTTTTAGAATAATGTTCATTTTTCTCAGTGTATATCAAAAAGAAGAAAGTACTGCTATCGTACTTTCGAGATGGAACTAGATGTTTCATCCTTGTGTGAAACTAGGCATAATTAGACCTCTTTTGTCTAGAAACAAAACTAATACTTGGTACTCTTCGCAAAGAATGAAAGTGCATTTTCAAAAGTTAGCGTTGCATTGGAGCATAACCTACCCACCCCTTCACCACCTCGCTAGAGCGGTTTTCATTATTTGATTATTAAGACCTTGAATACTTATTGTCTAAGGTTCTTGATACAGTGTGAAGGCAGTGTAGAACACCCAGTGTTTTCTTCGCACGCAGGTATTGCTAGACAGAACGATCTCTAGACTCTACGTGAAAGTCAGAGGGGGTGAGGAGACATTCTGGAGCTCACAGAAATGATAGAACACCACCCGGCTTGAGGCTGAACTCCTATTGCTCAGAGAGATGTTCACAGAAGAAGTAGAAAGGGGATGTGTCTCAGCAGAAAGAAAAACGGGTCTATCTGAAGTCAGTCATTTTCCACGAAGAACATGGAAGGATTTATTGAAAAGATGCCAGGGGCCGGGCGGTGGTGGCACACGCCTTTAATCCCAGCACTCGGGAGGCAGAGGCAGGCGGATCTCTGTGAGTTCGAGGCCAGCCTGGTCTACAAAGGGAGTTCCAGGACAGGCTCCAAAGCTACAGAGAAACCCTGTCTCGAAAAACCAAAAACGAAAAAGAAAAGAAAAGATGCCCAGGACTTTGTGGTCCTTGTTTTTATCATCCTGCCATCAACATCAAATACATCATGATTCTTGTTTCCTGGAACCTTGATTCCAAGTCTCCTAAAAATAAAATCTGAAAGTCAGTCAGGCCAAGAGTTGGGAGAGCACTCCTTGACAGACTGGGCATGTGAAAAGCCTGGGGCTCAACCACTTATACTCTCTTATGGTCTGACTGTGTCACCTCAAAATTCACAGGATGGAATCCTAGCCCTTAAGGTCATATCATTAGACAGAGTGGCCTTAGGAGAGGTCATTAAGCCATAAATGGGATTACAGCTCTCATTTAGGGAGGTCCCAGAAAACCCCTTTTCCTCTTGCATCACAGGAAGACACAACTTAGCTAGATAGCATCAAGTATGAACCTTAAAGCAAGTCCTTAGCAGCCCCTGCGCTAGCCCCTTGATCTTCAACTTCTAAGTGATGAGAAAATACTAAGTGTTGTCATTTATAAGCTACACAGCTCATGTTATATTTGTATAACAATTGAAGCAGAGTGAAACACACACTTTAAATCGACTCCATCGTGTGCATGCTGTGATGAAGTACCCAGTCTCCTCTTCCGTGGGCTTCTGCTTTTCTCTGACTAGTTAAGAAAGGACCCAAGATAGGCTGTAGCCATGACTATGGTGAGCTGCTTAAAACGTGCTTCAGCAAGTTCCCCCATGCAAATAATCTTCCCTGAAGTATGTGGAGTCAGCCAAGAGATCTGTGAGTGAAAAGAAGAGCAGGCTGCCCACACCAGGAGGACCAAACGGCAGGGCCACGCCTCACTGATGGCTTCCTCTGGGCCATATAAGCATAGCAGCTTATCTTGGACACGTGCACAAGGAAAATACAGATATCTCTATTTCACCCCCTGGAGGAAATCCATTTTTTGAAAGAAAAAAGGCCTTCATAATGTAAAGAATTGAGACTGTGTGTTGCTCGTATTCCATGTCATCTTATTTCTATGGAAAGGGATGAAGTTGGTGAGGTGTCATGCTGTTTTCAGCCATATCGGTGGAGGGAAGAGTTTGTCTTCATAATACTGCCTCATCCTTGTCTCAAGAAAAAATTTAGTGCTGTTCTTAAAACCCACACAGGCATGAATTGCTGGAAGGCAAAAGTGAAATTTTCTCCAGCTCAGTGAACCATTCTGTGGTTTGTATTCAACATGGGACATAACTGTAGCTGCTGAAGGGTGTGTGTGTGTGTGTGTGTGTGTGTGTGTGTGTGATGCTAACTTACCATTTTCTGTGACCTAATGAACACTGGATACACATATGATCACACACACACACAAATAATATGGCTTTGTTTACAGTGCTAAGTTTTTAGATATTTTTACATTTTAATTAAAATATAATCATATCACTTGCCCCTTCCTTCTCCTCCCTCCAGCCCTCCAATGTCCCCTTTCTCCAGTTCCTTCCATGCCCCCACTCTCAAATCAACAGCCCCTCCATAATGTTTACATTCAAAACACGAGTTGAATTTTCACCTAATTTTATTCACATCACCGTTGTGTCTTTCGGTCTAGAGTGTTTTTCTCCGAGAACGTCCCAATTGTTTCTGCTTTATGCATTTTTATGATGAGTCAACCCAAGCCCCTATCAATGGAGACAGGTTATTTTACAGTACCTGAAATTTCAAGTGTGTATTTTAAAGAGAAGACCCTGTGAACAGGGCTGGCTTGGGAGCAGGTGCTGACATTTGCCAGGAGGATGACAATGGGAATTTTTCACAGTAAGGTTTCAGCCGAAGGGAACCACAGCCAAAGCAGGCTAGAGCCCATTTGTCACAGCCCTTGAGGTTTATGTGCCAAGGTGGGCGAACACTAACAAATGCCCAGCCGAGGTGGCTCATTTATATTCAGAACATTTGAATAAATAAGTTCAAAAAAAATCCATGTAGGCTTTCATTAAAAGGAAAACTCCAAGCATTTCCCTCAGCTCAGCAGTCTGAGAGTTCAAAAGGTGAGGAGTGCTTTTGCCAAGACTAAACTTTGACAAGTCTAGGAGAACCTGGTTTAATTATGTATTGGCATTGGGGTCTGTTTTGAGCTCCAATGAGCCTATATGTGAGAACCTGACTTTGTCTGCCTTATTCTCTGCTATGCTGCAGAAGCTTCACAAACTTCCTTCTCTGCACCCATACCCAACCCTTCACTTCTAATTTGTTTCTCAAATGAAAACTATCCAGAATTGAGCTTATGTGATAACCAGAAGATGGGTAGTTCATGGTGCACAAAAAGAATTAACCAGGATCTAGTCAATGCCCATCTCCCCTAAAATAATTCCGACTTCTTTGAACTGAGTTTTAGACATGTTTTAAAAATATGTTATTCTGGACTTTTGGTTAATCTAATTAAACACATAGATTATTTCCAGTGACATGATTGTCACCAATAACGTTATAAGATAATTCGTTTGCCAATTTCAGTGATGGTGGTGACGTGGGGAACTGCGGACAGTGTGGTGGTCGGTTGGTTAGGTTAGTTTTGGGGTTCTCGGGGTTTTTTTGTTTGTTTGTTTTTTGTTTTTTTAAACAGGGCAATGCTGGCCTAGAACTCTCTCTGTATCCAGGCTGACCTCGAGAGCAACTACTGTGTCAGAAACACTATGCTGGGCGCCATGAAAGGGTATAATAAAGGAGGCATAGACGTTAGCTGCTACAAGCCCTCTGCTGATAGAAGACATTGGCATGTTTTAAGTAACTGCAGTTGTTCCAGTTGTAGTACTATAATGATGGAAACGCCATCACCATTGCAGAAAAGTGCCCATGTACCTAAGACCCAGCAATTCCACGACCATCCTTCCCAGAACCGAATAGGACTTAAACAAACACTCCCCATATGTTCACAGCAGCCCTGTTCTCCACAGCCCAAAGGTGGGAACAATCAAACCAATGAATGAGTGTGCTGAAAAATCCCCGTAAATCCCTGTGATGGAGCGTCAAGAGGAGGAACAGGAGGAACGTCTGGTACTTGCTGGAAGTGGATGGCCCTTGAAGACATTAACGCTGAATGAATGTCACTGAACGCAAAGCATACGTTGCATGGTTTCATTGCTGTGGCGGACTCAGAGGGGTACATCCACAGAGACAGGAAGAGCTCTGGCAGTTGCCTGGGAAGAGAAAATGTGGAAAGGCTGCTGGGGTTTCCTTCAGGGTGCAGAAATGCCTTGGAATTAGATAAGGGTAGACAGCATTGGTGGTGTATAAATGTCACAGGATTGTGCATTCTAAGTGGATCAGGGTTGAGTTTATGCTCCGTGGGTTTTACATCAGGTTTTTTAGGATAGTTATGCAGAGTGTTGACAGTAGAGAGAAGTCTTCACCGAGAGAGCCGGTGTTGGAAGGGTAGGAAGATCAGGTGCTGTTTTCACTAACTGGTAAAATTCAGAAGGTTCTAGAGAAACAGTGACCCTACTATCGAAAGAAAAGTTGCATTGTACTGAAATGGCAAGTCTCATTTTCTTCTCCTTTCTTTAACGGTGTTTTTCCTTCCTCATGAGTTGATACATAAGTAGGAATTTCCATTGTTTGTGGACCAGATGTGCCAAAGATGTATTGTTCCCTTGAGTAACTTTGAGCCCCTCGGACCTTGTTTTCCAGGTCTGTGCGTTTCCGATGGTACCAGGGATTTTACCCTGCTGGCTCGCAGCCCGTCACGTGGGCCATCGACAGTGTCTACATTGGTCCCCAGTGCGAAGAGATGTGCAGCGGGCACGGAAGCTGCATCAATGGGACCAAGTGCATCTGTGACCCAGGCTATTCTGGTCCAACCTGCAAAATAAGCACCAAAAACCCTGACTTCCTCAAAGACGATTTTGAAGGTAAGCTTCTCTCCTAAATCCCGTGTAGCTTTTGGAAGAGTTTGCTTGTAAGCCCAAGCTGTGATGGTGATTTAACCGCTCATGCGTTTTTTAATAATTATTGTTACAACCGCAAGTACACGAAAGTCCATTTCTTTCTGAATTGATAGGGCTATATTTGAGAGAATAAGTCATTAATTGATAACTAAAGGTTATTTTCACCATGTTTTTGTAAACTTTATTTTATTTTTCAACATCTATGTTGGATCGTTAATATCCTGATACTAATGATGAGATAAGTTATACACATGACTATCTATAAGAAAAATAAAACAATTTTTTAATTAATTATATTTTAAAAAATTATTTTTAACTTTTAAAATATATTTATTAGTTCTTTGAGAGTTTTGTACAATGTGTTTTGATATTCACCTCCCTGCTCTAACACTCCCTAGGTCTATCCATCCACCCTCTTCCCTTCCCACTTAGCTTTGAATCCTTTAGTTATCAAGTTCCTACTGCCCCAACAGTCTTGAATGCGGGGTCTTCCATTGGGGAGAGGTTTTATTAGAGAAACATGCCTCTGCCTCTCAACAATGGCATCTGCTGGTGGCGTCTTGGCTAGGGTGACGTTTCACACCCAACCCCCTTCTTCTTCCTGCTGGGACTTGGCTGGCTGGGCATGTTCGGGTCTTGTCCACCCTGTCACAACTACTATGTCTGCACCACTTTTTGTACTACACATAGTTTCTGACAAATGCCAATTGAGAGAACATTTCCAGAGGATAAGCTTGGATATAGGAATGAATTTTTCAGAAATCCAAGTTCTGCCAACTCTTCAGGCGGCCCCTCCTCCTTTCCACACCTTCTTTTAATACCCAGAAACTGACATCACTACATGGGATAATAGTGTTACAACAACAGAGAAAAACAAATATTATGAACTAACAATTGGGGGACATCTAAATTGTAGATGCACTATTCCCAAACATTAGATTAAACATCTTCATATGATGGTCGAATATACCACCATATCTGTGTTAATGTAATCAGACCAAAAAGACTTCATTTTTCTCTATTTTCTATACGACTTTTAATATATTCATGGTTTTATAATACAAATTAAAACCAGATTTAGGTACAAATGTAAGATGAAACATTATGCTGCCATAAAACATTTGAACTGTTGACAGATGCTACAATGTATATGAACCTTGGAAATAATATAATAAACAAAGGAAACCAGACAAGTACATGCATTGTATGTTCTGTTTGTGTGAAACATACCAAATAAGTCACTTCTTGGAGGTAGAAAACAGAGTGGCTGGTTGCCAGAGATGCAGGAGAGAAGGATGCTTTTTGGTCTAGGCTTCCCCTTGGGGGATGAAAACCTTAAAGCAGTTGCTAGCGAAGGTTTTACGTCAGGAATAGACTGCATACCCTTGGATTATTCATGGTTAAATTGTTAATACAGTAAACATATTCTGTGTATTTTACCACAGTGAAAGAACAAACCACCTCTAAGGTGCATATCTAAGTAGATTTGAGAACTGGCTTTCAAAGACATCCAACTGTAACTATTAAATTGTATTTGAATTTCTTAAAGTTTAAAAAAAATCACCATTAAAAGATACTGTGTTATTCCTCGGACACTGCCCTTGCATTAGAGTGGAGACATCGGGGGTAGGGTGTGTGCCCTCCCTATCTCTCTTCTTGCTTCATCCACTTCCTGATAACCAGTTCTCCTCCTTCTGTTGGATGTGGAGGGACTTACCTGGGTGAGCCACAGATACCTGGAAAAAGGCCCTCCTCCGATGCATGACCCTTTGTATTAGTCAAGGTCAAAAACTTTCAAGAAGTTCCTATTATAAGAGTCCTTTTATCCCCCAAATGACTTCACTGTTTATGGCTTTGTATTTTTAAGCTGCATGACACGTTGGTCATGTTTCTTTGAAAATATAACACAGCTGCACCTATGGCCACGGGTAAAACCACGTTTTTCCACTTCCTCAGGTCAACTGGAATCCGACAGATTCTTACTGATAAGTGGTGCGAAGCCGTCTAGGAAGTGCGGGATCCTGTCCAGTGGGAACAACCTCTTTTTCAATGAAGATGGCTTGCGCATGCTGGTGACTCGGGACCTGGACTTGTCACATGCCAGGTAACCGTAGCCTGCGATTATGGACATAATCAAAGCAGAAGCAGGGAGCTCTCTGGGGCAGTACCTTCCATGCTGATGTTAGACTTCTCTGCTCAGATCCCCAGATGTGAAACACAGCTAAACAACAACAACAACAACAACAAACCTAATATCTGATATTGGATAATCCAGAAAATGACAATATTTAACTTACTCTAACTTCAAGAGAATCATATTGCATCTTCTTTATGCACCTTCTACTGACTACTTTCATCAATCAGCTCTTGAAATCTGGAGAAAATGTGTACATTTATTCTATCATCTTAATAAGAAGCTCAGTTGAAGTACAATGCATCCTCAAGTTATTCATGATTAATTTTATCTCCATTAGCAAATTTCGTTGAGCGTATTTTAAGTGCAGTCTTAGTCTCCGTAAGTCCGATGCTTCGCTAGCATTGTGAGAAGTCATTTTCTAAATTGAGCATGCTCACTCAGAGAAAGCATTTTAAACTGGCTCGGAGGATTATGTCCTGTCACAGTGCATATCCCTCGACCGCTTGACGAGCCAAAACCTTAATGGCAAAACATAAGATACAGCTTAATGCGTGTAAAATGCAACCCCTGACCTATTTTTAAATGAGCAAGGCAAACAGGTTTATTTGTAAAACGTTTCCCAGTACTTTAAAATGCATCCTAACATTCCCTCTTTCTCCTGGCTCTCTCAAATATTGATCATAAATAATAAAATTCACAAAAGTACAATTCTATCTGAAACAATTGTGTAGTTACTGAAAGCAAACCTTTATTCTACTCCATCCTAATGCACACGGTTTAATTTGATATTCTTCATGTCAGATTTAATAGCAGCCAAGTTCCCTAATTTAGAAGTTGATTAAGTTTTTCTAAATAAGTAATTTTCTAAGTAGTAATTTGGTGTTTCTATCACTAAATTAATGTAAACATCTTTCCAATACAAGCAGATAACATACCCAGTTTTTCCTCGGTAAATACCATCTTCATTCATGTAGACATCGGTAGGCACTAACAATGCATGTTTTCATTAATCAGGTGTTAAAAGCTGCAATCTATAGCTCAGCCAGTTGCATGCTGGGTGGGATTTGCATATATTGACCTTAAAATGTTCAGTGTAAGATCACAGTGTTTGCAGAGCCACGGCATAAATAGGTAAAAGTTGGGAAACCGGCGAGAGATGAATGGCATTGTGTATGATACTGATAACATTTATTATCAGTCCTGTTATATTACTGAGTACGTATGTTGAATCTGACATGAAATTCATTCTGCTTTACCAGTCAGGATAGTGGCCAGACCGGGCACCAGCAGCTTGCCTGCCAAAGATAACATGTGAACCAGTTTTCCTTGGCACCCCAGCTGCTAGCTGCCACTCTGTCCACCTCCCTGCCAGCTAGGAAAGCTGCCACTGGCCGGCTGCCACAGTTCTCAGTGGCCAGTATCACCGGTACCCAGACCCAGCAACAGTCAGAGTCTGGCTCAGCCCACCAACATCCCACACTCACGCCTTCCCTCCGCTGGCACAAAAGACAGAAAAGAGGCCTAGGCTAAGCACAGCTCGTCCAAACGTGGCCTGCTCTCCTGAAAAGAGGAGCTACCACGGCTGAATTTAGATGTGTCTCCTAAAGCCAGTGATGCAAGGCTCGTATGGATCGATGACTTTTCCGTTCTTCTAGTTTCAAATACTGAAGACCGAAATCCAGTTGTCTTCACCAGACAACAATACACTCCCAGACTTGAACAGCCTTTGGGTCTCTCCCAGTATCTTATAAAGTAGCCAAAGAATGCAATGGCACTCAACTCCACTTTCCCCAGGCCCCTTGGAAAAGAGATGCAAGATACAAATAGAGCCATTACTGCCATTTTTCACACTGCGCCTTTAATTAACTCTCATTCACCTTAGAAAGTTAAGCTTCAAAGTGATTGTCTTGGACGCTCATTGAATGGTCATGTTTATTAAAGCTGCCCATTGCCCTACACCGCCCGGGGTGCTTGCCTTTTGTTAACGATGCGAATTTCTCTTTGAAGTCAAAGTCTACAGTAAAGTCTTCTGGTGTCAGATTTGTGCAGTTCTTCGTGAGACTGGGCTGTGGTAAAGGTGTTCCAGACCCCAGAAGCCAGCCCGTACTTCTACAGTATTCTCTCAATGGCGGCCTCTCCTGGAGTCTCCTTCAAGAGTTCCTTTTTAGCAATTCAAGCAATGTGGGCAGGTACATCGCCTTGGAAATGCCCCTGAAGGCCCGTTCTGGTTCCACGCGCCTCCGCTGGTGGCAGCCGTCTGAAAATGGGCACTTCTATAGCCCCTGGGTGATCGACCAGGTCAGTCCCTTTCAGAATTATCTTCTTTAACTTTTATGACCTTAGAAAGCCCGGTAGTCCAATGCCAACGTGGTGCTGGTGGAAGCCTGGGCGGATAGTTGAATGACTTGCCCAAGGGCACACGGCTAGATTAGATATGGTGTTTAGCTTTGTTTTTGTTCTCTATACCCCCAATTGCCTATGCCTATAAAAGTCAATGGTATAACAGAAGGCCTAGGTCGAGCTCAGAGAGGATGCTGCCATATGGACAGAGGGACTTTATCAAGCGTGAGACAAGGTTATAATGCTCTGAAAAGGAGAGCATGCAAATTAGCATTGGGGCCACATGCAGTTGGTCGCAAATCCTCTTTTCCAGCCTTTTGATGAAAAATAAATAAATAAGCCTCCTCCCCCCCCCCCCGCCCGCCCCGACATCTTTCTGGACTGCTGTATAGGATCTTCATACATAATACAGCGTATCAAACAGAATTCAGAGACCCTCTCCGCCCACAATCGAGCTCAAACAGAGAATTGCAGCTGAAATGCCTCAGGGCGTGACTGTCCCTAAATAGAAATAATCACAGGCGAGCCAAAATTTTGTCCTCCCGGCTTGGCGACGTGTGCTTTCCAAAGGCACAAGTTGGCCCACGAACGGCTGTGGGTGGCTTGGTCAGTCTTTGGCTTGTTTTCTGCAGCTCCTTGCCAGATGGGCAAGCAGACCCCAGAAACAAGGGCGTTCTCAAAGGTCCCCAGCACTATGCTATCGTACAACACCCATTCTGAGGCAGCTGAGGGATCAAAACAAACAAACAAAAGTGACTGAACTCTCCCGTTCGCTAAAACCAAACCGTGGGGTGTTTTAAAATGCATTTCAGATTCTCATTGGAGGAAATATCTCTGGCAATACAGTCCTGGAAGATGATTTCTCAACCCTGGACAGCAGAAAGTGGCTGCTGCACCCGGGAGGCACCAAGATGCCCGTGTGTGGTTCCACAGGCGATGCCCTTGTCTTCATTGAAAAGGCCAGCACCCGCTATGTGGTCACCACCGACATTGCCGTGAACGAGGACTCATTCCTGCAGATCGATTTTGCTGCCTCCTGCTCAGTCACGGACTCTTGCTACGGTAAGTACCCCACACGCCGAGGGGCAGAAGCCTGAGTGCCCGTGGCCGTGGGTACTGTTCAGAACCTCTGTCGTGGAGTTAACAAGATGACTTAGTAAAGTGTTTACTGAGCAAGCATGGGGCGACTGAGTTCAGTGTCCCAGCACCCACATAAAAAAAGGCTGAGCCTGGTTGTGTGTTCCTGAAATGCTACACTGGCAAGGCAAAGACAGGCAGATCTCCAGAGCTCACTGGCCAGCCAGTTTAATTAATCAGTGCGCTCTGAGCTCAGCGACAGTCCATATCTCAAAAAGTAAGTTGGAGAAGTAATTAAAGAAAACACTCAGTGTCGGCCTCTGGCTTACACACACACCTACAAGCTCATATATGAATACCACACACATGCATACACACACACCTACAAGCTCATATATGAATACCACACACACACACACAGTTCAATACGTAAGTGCTAGTGTTAAGTACACAAATGATCACAGACCATTTTTTAAAAATATTTATTTACTTATTTGTTATATATACAATATTCTATCTGTGTGTATGTCTGCATGCCAGAAGAGGGCACCAGACCTTATTACAGATGTTTGTGAGCCACCATGTGGTTGCTGGGAATTGAACTCAGGACTTTTGGAAGAGCAGGCAATGCTCTTAACCGCTGAGCCATCTCTCCAGCCCGATCACAGGCCATTTTAAGTTCTTGGGACAATCTTGAAGCTTTAATTTTTCTCGACAACTTTCTATCGTAAATAGAGTATATTTTTGAAAACACGGTGACTACATAGGGATGTAGCTCAGTTGGAAGACTGCTTGCCTAGCATACATGAAGCCGTGAGTTCACTTCCCAGCCCTGTGTAAAATGTGCGTGACAGCACACGCCTGTCATCCAGGCCCTCAGAAGGAAAATACAAGCTGCCATCGCTGCGGTTTTGACCCTTCACCTGAATTCGCAGACCCCAAGGGATTCCTGAGAAGTTGCGGTCCTATACCATCTTCCAGGGCACCTCGGGGCTGATAGGGGCCCTTGTCTGTCTTAGATTCGAGGGCGTGGGGATTTGAGGAGCTTGGCTACTTTCAAGTATTTCCCAGAAATCCTCTTTGTACTTCAGACGCGGTTAGTTGATACCAGTAGATGACTGGGGAAGAGTGTTCTACGGAGCGAACCTGATATAAGATGTCACGCGAAGTCAGGACAGGGAGAGAGGATGAACAGCTGCCCCTTCCAAAGAGGATAGCGTTTGACGAAGAGCTAAGTCTCCCTTGGATCTTTAGGCTGGAGTGGTTTTAAAGGGTAGATAGATTGGAGGCGCCATCTCCAACGGGGTCGGCTAAACTTTAGCTTAAGACGAGAAGCAGTGAAGAAAGCTCCCGCAGCCCCCAAGGAAGCTGTGGGAGAGCAAAGCATCCTGGCCCTAGAAGCAGAAGTACCCTTGCTATTCCAGAGACCTCATCCTCCAGTTACGTATGGAGCCGGTGGAAATAACAAAGGAGTGTGTAGCAGCAGCATCAGGACTAGCTTTGGCCCTCAACCAGCTGTGTGTGCTTCTACCACAGGCGGGCACAGGCTCCCGGGAGAGGCAGTAAGTAAGAAAATGGAGAACACAGTGACTAAGTAGAGCAAGCCACAAACTTTGAAGGACTTTAAAGAGCAGGTACAGAAATTTGTGCTCAACAGTCATAGATGACAGACTGAAAGTACGGAGGGGCGTAGTCCTAATTTCTGCTCTGTTGCTGTGGTAACACCCTGACAAAACCACCTTAGGGAGAAAAGGAGTTTATTTCCTCTCACAGTCCCAGGTTACAGCTCATCATGGCAGGGACGACAAGACAGGGACATCAGATAGCCAGGTCACACTGTAGTCAGAGCACAGAGAGACAGGGACATCAGATAGCCAGGTCACACTGTAGTCAGAGCACAGAGAGACAGGGACATCAGATACCCAGGTCACACTGTAGTCAGAGCACAGAGAGACAGGGACATCAGATACCCAGGTCACACTATAGTCAGAGCACAGAGAGACAGGGACATCAGATACCCAGGTCACACTATAGTCAGAGCACAGAGAGACAGGGACATCAGATGGCCAGGTCACACTGTAGTCAGAGCACAGAGAGACAGGGACATCAGATAGCCAGGTCACACTAGAGTCAGAGCACAGAGAAACGAATGTGTATATGCTCTTTTGATTGCTCGATCAGCGCTGTTTCTCCACTCTTGTATAGTTCAAGACTCTGCCTAGGGAATGGCACTGCCCACAGCTGTCTGGTTCTTCTTCTATCAACCACTTTCAGACAATCCCCGCAAGCCAACCTATTGCAGACAATTGCCCATTGGGTTGTTTTTACCGGGTGATTCTAGGCTGTGACAGAAAGTTACCCGTCACGGGAACTATAATGTTTTAGGAGATATCAGCTCTGTGAAGGTGTACAGAAAGGAATCCTAGGGAATAAGGTGGAGCAGTGGTCTCCAGTGGAGCCTCAGGGAGGAGGTGATAGGGTTCAGGGCTGATATGAAGAGAAGCAGAAAGGACGAAGGTAACATCAGTGAGAACAACCAAATCTACCAGGACTAAGTAGTGGGCTCAACACAGGGAACTCAACAGAGGAGTCAACTTTTGGAAGTGATGTTTTCATTTCAAACCCAGAGAAAGAGTGTCAAAATATCATCATTGATGAAATTTAGTGGTTTCTAAAAATTGTTTGTTTATGGGAGGAAGTGGTGTGGTTTTCTTGGTTCTGGTAACAGTACTTCTTGGATGCATAAGAAGGACCTGTGTAGACTGTTCTTCCCAATGTATTCGCGTCCAGTGTAGTGCCAGAATCAGTAAGCACTGGCTGTGTGAGTCAAATCAGTTTGGAGACATAAAACTGGTAGGTGTTGTTGCAGCCTGAGTGTGTATGTATGGAATAGGAGGCCAGAGAGATGTCTGGGGGAATGTACAAAGCTCCCCTGGTAAGCAAAAGAGTCAGTGTGAAGACAGGATGCCCGGAATAATGATCTCAACTAAAAGAATCAGAGAGTGATCAGTAATGTCTGAGACCATAAGGACACATACAATGAAGGCTGAGCCATTGTCCCTACCTAGAAAGCTTCAAGGAGCATACGGCCTCATGTCGGCCACACAGAATCTCCTGGGGGCTCTTCAGAGCTGCTGACCCCGGGGCCAGGGGCCAGAAGGTTCGGGGAAGAGACTGGCCATGAAATGCAAGCACCGAGAGTTTCTCAAGGTACCCAAGGAATTTGAGTGTACAGCTAAGATTGAAAGGTACCCAAGGAGTTGTTTGAGTGTGCAGCTGAGATTGAAAGTCGTTACCTTAGAGCAAGCAGGAAAGTGGGAACTGAGGCAGCTTACGAAGCACTCGTAACCAGCAGAGCAGCGAAGATGGGAAAAGCTGACTGTTTCAGAAGAAGAAAAGGGAAAGAGAGAACTATATTTCTGCAGACCCCAGTCTGACTGCTGCGTTTATACAAATTCCATGACTTTCAGATGTCTCTTTATGCATCCTTGGCTCCCCAGTGTGCTCCTTTGTGTAGAAGAGTGAAATATAAATATATAAGGAAAGAGATGGTGTGGTTTCTAAGAAGTGTCGTTTATAACGAGAGCAAAATGGACACAACTGGCCAGAATTTTTGTGGGGTGGTCAGAATCTAAAAGACTGGGTGGGGTTAGAGAGATGACTTGGTGCTAAGAGAACTTGCTGCTCTTACAGAGGAGTGAGATGTGGTTCCCAACACCCTCGTTGGATGGCTCACAACTGTCTGTACCTCAAAAGAAAATCCTCTTTTGGCCTCTAGGGGCAGCCACCTGGACACACACACACACACACACACACAAAGACACACACAAATAAAAATAATTCTGTATAAAAATTTTGAAGACTGCTCAAATTTTTTGCATATTTGAAAAGATATCATTAAATATAGCATTGATAAAAAAGACATGAGCTTGAGGGGGACAGGGTTTCAGTGAGAAGAACAGGACAGGGCGTTGAGTGGACAGTACCAGAGTCACCGTGTAGAATATGTAATACATTGGCTGCTCATATACGCATAGCAGTATATGAACCAATAACTTGTATTTTTTTCTAAAAGGTTCTCATTATAATGAGTGATTTGGGGAAAGTCATTTTATTTCACTTGTTTATATCTCCTTAAAAGGAGTTGTAGTTCAACATTATTAAAATTAGCAGTAGTGGCCAGGCCTTATGGTCCACATCTTTAATCGTAGCGCTCAGATCTCTGTGAGGCCAGCCTGATCTATGTAGTGAGTCCCAGGACTGTGTGAGAGACCCTGTCTCTAAAAAACAAAAAATAAAACAAACAAAAAAGCAAAAATAAATAGAGAGAAAAACCAAACTGGCAAACATTTCAAAGTCGGAAATATAAACATAGGGGTAAGTAAAACTATTTCATACACACGCACGCACACACACACACACAGTAACCTACTGTGGTCCCTGGTTCTGCAGGCGTGTGTTGGCTTTAAGAACACTACTTCCTGTTTCAGCTATCGAACTGGAGTACTCGGTGGATCTGGGGCTATCGTGGCACCCATTGCTGAGGGACTGCCTGCCCACCAACGTCGAGTGCAGCCGCTACCACCTGCAGCGGATCCTGGTGTCGGACACTTTTAACAAGTGGACCAGAATCACCCTGCCCCTCCCTCCTTACACCAGGTATTGCTACTTCTGCATGTATCACCCCAATGTGATCAGCTTTGGTACGTCAGGTTTTAGCCAGACCAGGTTTAAATGAGATGCATGAGAATTTGCTACGTATCTGAAAATAAATTAAGGCTAACTCAATAAGAAAAGTGAAGTCAGTTTTTATGGGGAAGTTGTCACGTTTTCCTTAAATCCGGGCTTTTCCTGACTTTTAGTGCTAATAATTTTTTTAAGACTGGCTTATACAAGAAAACACTAGTTGCAACATCACAATTTCCCTGACTTGATTGAGAGATGCCGAGAAGCAGCCATTTAAAATAAGACCACTGGATGCAAAATAGATTTAAACTGAATCTATTTTTCTGCCACTTAAACCACCGTCAATACAGTGGTTAGTGGTTTCATATAAATGAATATAGCAAATAAATGTGTCCTAACATTAGCCTCTTCTTTTCAAATCTTATTTGGAATACGACTTTGGAATTTATCACCTGGAGCTCCTGTGGAAAGCAACCGTAAGGGCTTCATCCACTACACCGACGGCAAATAACTTGGTTTGAAAAAATTGCCTGGTAACTGCTGGATCGTGTGTGCATTTATACTTCAGTGTTAGGAATGTGGAGGGTCAATTCTCCCCAGGGGAACCACACAGGAAAGCGTTAAGATCGCAGTTAGCACTCCTGTTTGCCCCGCGGAAACCTGGCCGGCTGCTGCCGTTAGCAGAGGAGGAGGACAACCAGCACAGTGTGGAACAAGGGTTATAGTTTGGGCTCATTATTGTCCCATCACCTCCCTGCACATGAAGAATGAGTAAATCCTCCTAGCAAATGACCCTACCATGCAAGCATTCATCTAGGACGTAACTCTTCCTGGGATTATCATAAATGGAGTGGCTTCCTCCTCTCAGCGCCTACGGCTGCTTTACAATTGCTGGCTCAGAGGCTGAGGACAATATTAACTGTGAGGCAGAGCTGCCAAGTTTAAATGAGTTTAAATGAGATACGTGAGGTTTTGTTGCTCGTTAAAGGTATTGCTGTGCATGAATTATTAAGGTGTTCTTAATAAGTTACGGGGGGAAAAAACCTCCATTAAGGCAGCTGTCTTTTAAGTCTTTATGAATTCTATGAGTTATTACCCAGGTACTTGGCAGCATTCTGCAAATAAGTGACATTCTAAGATTTACTTCGGCTACTCATTATACCCTTGAGATGTCTACCGAAGAAAAGTAATTATTCCTCATATTTTAATCTGTCTTTTAATTGTCTCTTGCACGCACTCGCAAGAATTTTGACCCTTTCAAATGATACGTGGAAAATCTGATGAGCATCTATTTCCCCTGTTACCATAGTGAAAATACACAGTTTGTTTGCCATATCACCCCCAGGGCTCATTGTCATAGAGGGTTTTAAAGGTTACTCTGCCTTACAGCCCACCGCTCTGAAAAATTCAGAGACGGGCATAGGAGAAGCCCAGGCTGGACCCATTTCTTTGCATTGGTTTGCCATATGCCAAGGAAGCTCATGAAAAGTCTCAGAGGACTGTCTCAGATGCATGCTGCCTGTGTCTCTCCTGCTTCCACACTCTGCCCTGTGGCTTTCTAAATTGCTTTTCCTTGTTTTACGTGGAACTGACTTCAGTGGTGGAACACCTGTGTTTATCATGCATGGGGCCCTTGGTTTGATCCCCAGCACAGATAGGTGGGTAGCTTGGTAGGTAAGCAGGCAGGCAGACAAGAAGTTAAACTAACTGACTCCCTAAAAGTCTGGGAATGTGCTGAAGCATCTATGCGGTCTGCCAGACCTGAGTTTCTAGCTCTTTGCTGTAAACAAGGGGGTATCGATAGCTTATAGAAGCATGCTAAGTAGGGCTTAGCCCTGACTATGACCACCAGAGAGCTGGAACTCAGCTACTGTCTTACGATATGGCTTTAAGGGGGACCCGGGTATTGCTGGTAATGGGTGTAAGTGGAAGATGGTCGCCCACAAATTGCCATCAAACAATTCACTCTGCTGAAATAGCCAGGTCTCCAGGAACAACTGTTTATCCATTCAGACGTAATCTTTTTTGAAAAATGCTTTTAAGTACTGACTTGTTTACTAGTCTTTACTCCATACTGGGTTGATCCCTACCTCGAAGAGCTTTCAGTTCAGTAAAAGACAGAGGCATTCACCAGAGATCATCCAAACTCAGAACTAACTATAGGATCCACTGTGATATGATGGAGTATCGGAAGATGGTGCTCGATCAGGAAAGCAGAGAATAGTTTCTTGAGAAAGGATGAACTTAAGTAAGATCTGAAGATGAACTGGGGAAGGAGGAAGGTCAAAGAATGTTCCAGGCAAGGAGAATGCCCCGTAGTGGCAGGAAGTTAGTGTGTCTGAGTTCAGACAGAGAGAAGGGAAGAAAGCGAAAGGTGAAATGGCATCAAACCATAAAGAACCAGATTACTAAATATGGGGCTTTCTTACAGCAATGCGTACGCATCCGTTAGAGTGTGCAGGAGTAAGGGGCTTGGGGAGATCTGGAGTTAGAGAAGCTTATTATTATAACTGGAGAATCAATTAGGGAAGGTGAGAGTCTCAGAGAGAGAGAGGGTAGGGCAGATTGAGACTGGGAGGATGGTTAATATGTTCTCAGTGGACATAAAGAGAAATTCAGACTGCATACTGGGTGAGCTGATGATGAAGAGGACATTGTAGAGTGAGGGAAGGGGCAGCGTCCAAGGTCCTCCTGCTCCCTGAGAGACAGTGCCTCTTCCCGACAAGGGATACCGAGAGGAGACACAAGCTATATCATACTCTGCTCCAGGCATCGCGGGGTTAAAACCCGAGAATTTGGCGTCATTTTTTACCTTTATTCTTTGCCCTATGCAGTGGTAAAGTTAGAGCCTCCTGGAAAACCGTCCGTAAAATCAAAGTGAATGAGAACCGTTTGTGTAGCCCTGACAGAAGTGAGTCCAGAGGGGTGGGACGACGCTGCCTGAACCTCTCTCCCGGCAGTGGCTGTAACCTGTTGGAGGAGCTGAAAATGCTTCCTGCTGACTGTAACTTAAGGCTGTGCTGAGGAACAGGCTAGAAATGGCACAGGTGTTGAACACTGGGAGAGTGTATTGAAAGTCAGAGTGAGAGAGGACTTTGTGGAAAGCTAGGCCCAGGCTTTGAGGAATTCAGCGAGTAGGAAAAAAGCATTCTCAATCAGGAGATCCAGGTGAGAAAGACAGGGCCTCACGGACCAGAGCCTCAGAGAGACTGTTAAAACAGGAAAAGCAGGGGAGGCAGTGATTGGTGGAGCTGGGTTTACTTAACAAAGCGTTGAACCAAAGCAAGAGAGTAACATTCCTGAAAATGGGGCCCTGGCGAAGTCTCCAGCAGGGCAGTCATGAGGACCTGAGTCTGAGTGAGCCTCAGAACCGAGGAAGAGAAGCCAGACAGGGTGCCCCAGAACTGGCATCTCAGGACTGGGGCAAGAGACACGCAGATTTGGATTTCTGGATTCACTTGTCAGTCACCCTAGCCTACTTAGCAAGTTCCAGGCTCAGGAAAGACCCTGTCTCAAAAAACAAGCTTGAGTCAGACTGTGCTGGTGCACGCCTTTAATTCCAGCACTGGGGAGGCAGAGGCAGGTGGATCTCTGTGAGTTCGAGGCCAGCCTGGTCTACAAGAGCTAGTTCCAGGATAGGCTCCAAAGTTACAGAGAAACCCTGTCTCAAAAAACCTAAATAAATAAATAATTAATTTTAAAAACCAAGTTTGAGGACCCCTAAGGAATGGCTCCCAAATTTGTTCTCTGTCCTTCACACACACACACACACACACACACACACACACACACGCACATGCACACGCATGCACGTACGTACCTACTTGAATGTATGCATATACTGGTATAATATATTATGTATATGTTTGAATATATGTTAAAAACTTAAAGAATGAATCATGGGATGTTCTGAGCTTGGAATAGTCTAAGAAAAATTTGCAAGACCGTCTCAGATAAGGTGGCAAGCGTGCTGTGTGGACAGATCTGGGCTGCAGTTAAGAGGCCGGAGTGAAGAACTATTACAGAAAGTTTCAGTGAGATGACTGCTAAGACACACTCCTAACTTCCCCGTTGCATACAAAGAGAAGACGCCCACCTTTGAATCTGCAATCATGATGTTGCTGTAACTGCATCCACTCTCCAGAGAGAATGGATGAGTGAGTGGGAATGGCTCACAAAGCAAGGAAGAAGACGTGAGAGTCAGAGTTCCACGCTGTCCACAAGCCGAATGAGATAGGATTGACACACAGGAGAAGATCAGTGACTTCAGTCACAGAAAGGAAGGAGAAAGTCTCCAAAATTTTCAGGGTTTTTTGTTTTGTTTTTTTTTTATTCTCGATTTTTAGTGTCTTCAAAAGAATAGTTTTCGAGCTGCTGGAAATAGCTTGTCTGGTCCAAGAGCCCGTGGATTTAACCACTGTATATTGTACCTCCATCAGTTGCCTACACGTTATGGTCCTAGGAAAATGGAATAGAATAAAGCTTTGGGTTATTGGGAAAGACTGAAGGAAAGATAGGATGATGTCAAAAACCGACTTCATCTTCCGATCTGGATCTGCCTTCTTCATCACTACCCAGACTTAAAAACAGCAGGGGCAGGCTGGAGAGATGGCTCAGCAGTTAAGAGCATTGCCTGCTCTTCCAAAGGTCCTGAGTTCAATTCCCAGCAACCACATGGTGGCTCACAACCATCTGTAATGAGATCTGGTGCCCTCTTCTGGCCTGCAGGCATACACACAGACAGAATATTGTATACATAATAAATAAATAAATATTTAAAAAAAAACAGCAGGGGCTTCAAGTGGTTCTTCAGATGTCAGCTGAGAAAGGCTGAGTTGCTGGAAACTCAAATCCACTGAGAAAAGGGGCAGAAGGAGTGGCCACGGTAGGTTCAGGTGTCAGTTTGAAAATGATCCACTCCTACCAGCCCCCGTGACCCAGCAGGCACTGTCGTCTTTGCAGATGAACTGGAGCCCATTGGAAGCCAGGTCCTTCAGCCACAGAAGGGAAGCAATTAATATCTGTAGGACGTTAAAGAGGAAAACGAGAATGACAAGAAAGGACAAGTGTGTGGAAGGACGGGGATGATCGTGAAGGGGGCAAAAGCAAAATAAATTCGGAAAGGCTGGTTTCCAGTGACACCCCCACATACAACTCTGAGTAAAGAACACAGATCCAGCCGCTAAGTTAAACATGTACAGTGTTCTTCAGATATCCAAGAGAGTCTTGAGTTTGTTTTGTTAAAGAGATTCCCTACAGCTGCCTGGATACTCCCTGTTTCTTCTGTTATTCCGGGACAACAGTATGTTTTGAGAGGTTTCTTTTGCAAGCCATTCGTATAATGGAACAGCATATTCAAAGGTTAACACCAACCAGAGAAAGAGAAATACTGTACCAGTCTTGCATGCCATCTTTCCTCCAATGCCGCTGCTATGCTTCTACTAACGGTTTGTTGGTATTTGGAGTCCACAAAACATCGGGATTTTGTATAAGCCATATCACCACTGAGTCCTCCGTACTGAAAACGTTGTTAAATTGGCATTCGTGTGAGATTGGTAAAAGCTATGTCCTTCTTCTCTACAATAGAGTCTTGACTGCCTCTGAGCCATATGGGGTGCCAACGTATTCCAAGATTTCATCAGAGAATTTGATATTTGACTGGTCTTATACATATAGGCGAACTGTTAAGATTACTTTTACAGCTAAATATAAACCATCCTCCATAGACAAAAAAATGTTGTAAGCTGCAGAAAATCTCTTGTATTTGGTGGCTCGTGTGATGTACTGAAGCTCTCAGCAGGTTTATTCAGAATATTACAGTTTTTCTTATTGCTGTCTGTGATTTTTTTTGACACAATTGATTTTTAAGAGTTATTTTGTTGAAAGATGATAGTCATTCCTTTTAATTTCTAATTCTGTAATTTAAAATATCCTAAGCTTTTAAAGGGATTTTATTGACTTGCATTTTTATTTATTTAAAAGGTAAGCATATAAAGTTAAAGAGAATCATGTACCAGACTCCCGGGTACTCACTACCTAGTTTGAATGCGTTACCAACATTGAGTACCCCCACTTACTCCTAACCCCACGCTATTGTGAAGCAAATTCTAGACATCGTAGCATTTCCACTGTAGATTTCAGTGCACATTACTGGACGATAAGAACATTTTAGACGCTGTGATGCAGTTATCACAGCTAGTCTTGTTTAGAACTTCTTCAACGTTTGCTACTCAGATTTTTTTTTATCTCACAAAGTTTGTCGATCATAAAGTAATTGGTTGAACTACCTCCTGAGCCTCCTTTAGCCTCCAACTCTCTTCCTCCTTTTGTAGACATGGCTGGCCAGAGCGAGGTCCTTTGGTTTCCCCAGGTTGCACAGCCAGTGGATGAACCTAGCTGGACACAACAAACGTCACTACTTGTTTCCTCTCAAGGGAAAAGAAAAGCCTGGTGGAGTTGACTCCTGCAAATTCTTCTACCTCTGGCTGGTTTTTGTATGCGTTGTGAAAAAGTTTCAAAAGATTTACTTCATAGAAATTCAAAATATTCCTGAAGGCTGGATAAATGCTATATAATCAAATCATACTTATTATAAGTCAAGCGATCTGGGCTTCCTCGCAGTGCTTTGTTAGTAAATTGGTGTGAGAGTGAAGTCCCTGCACCTCACATCTCCATCAGAGGAGAGAGAGCTAGCGGGGTTCCTGGTGAATCTCTTTACCTTCTCCATCAGAGGAGAGAGAGAGAGTGCGTCTCTTTACCTGCTCCATCAGAGGAGAGAGAGAGAGAGAGAGCTAGCGGGGTTCCTGGTGCATTCAAGGGTAACATCACTGAGGGAGCAGAGATGGGAAATGACAGCCACAGCTTTTTTCAAAGGCGTTCTTCTCATCAGGGTGATGATGGAAGTCTCTCTGGGTGAATGAGTCATCCTACAGAATCTCAGAGTACGAAATGTTCACTGAAACCTGTTAAAAGGTGCGGCCACAGGGAGGAGGCCCACGGAATGACCACATCTAGAAACAGTGTTGTCTGCGGTAACATATTGGCTGTTCACCAGTGGGTGGTTACCAGTGTACATTTTTGAAGCACTTTCAATGTGTTGATGGGGAGGGAGTGGTATAAATTCAGAAAATAATCAAAAGGAGAGATTTCGAGGTTATGTGAAATAAGAACTTGGCTCTGAGGCTGTTTTTCCTCCAACTCCAAGAAGCAGCAGCTGGTAGCGGCCATCATTATAAGGGACCTTCAGGATAAGCAACAACACCTGCCGAGGGATGTGCCAAAGCACTCGTAGGTCTTGGTAAACATGAACTAATTAATTTTCACAACACCCCTGTGAGTCGGGAAGCTGCGTTTTCTGAGCTTTACAGATGGGAAGGTGTCAGCACGTAGACCTAAGTGATTTGGTCCCTCTCACGGGGAGGCCAGGGAGGCCTGGGAATTCTTGATCTATCGGAAATGCTTAGAGGTTGAATCTGACGCCAGTGTTCTCATTCTGAACTTACTGTACTCCTTTTCTTTAATAAAAGTGCTGCTTCTTCCTGTAAAATAATAATGAGTGAGCACGCATCACTGCCTGGGAGTATGTGATTACTAGATATTGTTAGTCCTAAGAATGTCAAACCATCGCGCTTCAAATTTGACCTCCTTGTTGTGTCTACACGTTTACTTGCTCGCCATGAACGTAGAACTCGCTGGTGCCAGAATACAATAGAGCACCCCGTTATCTTGAGACCCATTGGCCAACTCAGGCTTAGTACAGTCTTCACACGGTCCCTACTGATTCCTTTTCTGTGGGACTCCAGAGAGTGGCATAGACCGAAAGGGGTGGGGTTAGAAGTCTGCACAAGGACTGTCACCTCCAGCAATTCGTCTGGCTCTTAAGTCCCCTACTCAGTCATTCTGTCCAGACTGTGACTGAACAAAACCAGTTATCGGACAGCTGCTTCCTGCTAGGCAGCTCACGTGGCCTCTCAGCTCTTCTCCCCAAACAGCCGTCAACACTACTGTTCCACACAGCTACCCCAGTTCCTCCCCAACAACCCGGAAAGCTGTCTCTTATTTGCTTTTACCAGGAATCTTTATTGCCGCTGACTTAATATTCTTTCAGGAGATGTTTATGAAATCCCATTTGTAAGTGTCAGAGACAACGGGTTGATAAATGGAGAGGGTTATCTAACAAAAGAAACTGCTTTAAAATATAACGTGACAGCCGGGCGGTGGTGGCGCACGCCTTTAATCCCAGCACTTGGGAGGCAGAGGCAGGTGAATCTCTGTGAGTTCGAGACCAGCCTGGTCTGGTCTACAAGAGCTATTTCCAGGACAGGCTCCAAAGCCACAGAGAAACCCTGTCTCGAAAAACCATAAAAAAAAAAAAATATATAACGTGACAGAGGCTTTAGTGAAACATGTATCTGATATTAAGAGCACAGGGAAAGTTTATTACTTATTATTATCTGTAATGACTGAAGACAGACAGCAACCCTACCTTTAAGAAAACTTGTAGCCAGAAGCAAAAGAGAGAATAAATATGTGTATGTTGGCTACAGATCCGAGTGCATGGTTATGAGCTATGGAAACATAGTGTTCCCCTGTGTCTCACGATGTTGCTGTATAGAAAGAGTAATGAATTCAGTCATCCAGAAGAGCAGAGTGACTGAGTTGCCCAACACTGGTGAGAGTGAGCACCAGTACAACATTGCTCCCTGTGAAAACAGCTCCCTGTCCTTGGAGAGCACCACTCAGTAGTGAGCAGAAAGAGATCTGCCCACAAGAGCGGCCTGACGACATAATGGTCCAGGAAGGAACTGCATCTCCCTGAAACATACTCACATGCATTCCCAATGGTGCTAAATTGTGCTGAGTGCCAGGGAAAGAACAGGCTGTGGTGGGTCTGAATGAGATGTGCCAGCTTTACAGGGGTCATGAAGAAAATGTCTCTGTGAGGACTAACGCTTCCTGTGAGACCCTAGAGACACATAGGGGTACACCACGCAGAGAGAGAACTCACTCGGGGAAACACAAATGCAAGGAGGTGGGAACGAGTTTGGTGTGCTCAGGAAACTCAAGTAAGTGATGCTGTATGATGAAAGCCAGAAGGGAGGAGAGGAGAGACCCATACTCAGACCCAACCCCCTGGGTCTATCTATCTCTGCTTGAAATTCCTACCTTGCTCTGTTCTTCTCTGCCATAAACCCAAAGCAGATTCTTTATTAACCAATGGTAACAAAACACATTCACAGCATCCGGAAGGGAATCCCACATCACCTCCCCTTTTTTGTCTAAATGAAAAGGAAGGTTTTAACTTTAACATAGTAAAATTACATATAGCAAAACTGGTATCAAGCAAGAATTACAGTTACAATATTTATATCTACTTTATCTTTTGTCATAGCTAGGAAAAACTATAATTATAACTATATATTTCTGTTTACATTTCCTGCCTGGCTATGTTCTACCATGCCATAGCCCCAAAATAGCTTCTTTATTAACTAATCGTCATAAAACATGTTCATAGCATACAGAGGGGAATCCCACATCAGTTTTGGGCTTATTTCAGTACAACAAAAAATGATAGGAAAGACCTGAGTCGAGATACTTCTGCTGGGCAAAATGGGAGCTGCAGAGCCAGATCTGCAGAAATGAGTTTGTGCCAAATATATGTAGTTGAACTGAGCTGTTTCCCAGAATGAAAATCTTAGTTCTAGTTTTAAATTATTTACTAAACTTCATTTAAGTATTTTCCCTTAGAAAATATAAGACTCTGGCTGTTATTTTATTTTTTTTCCCTTTCTAAAACATTCTCCAATCAAAATATTAAGTCCTTTAGTGTTAAATACACATGGCTCAATAAACACAAAATATTTCCTCCACAAGTCTTTAACGTTTGCCTGAGCCCCTGGTATTGTTTGGGTTTTACTGCCATCTAGTGCCTTGGAATTCATGTTTGTGTTGCTGAACAAGGTGCTCTCCAAACCGTGAAGGAGGAGGTACATTTCTGCTTCTGGAATGGAGAATGTGTAGGTTACTTTTATTTACTTCACTCTTCAACCGACGTAAAATAAGCCTGGCCTTATTTATTACCCCGTCTGTCCTCTATATACAATTACCTGAGTTTCACTGATCTCTCTGGTTTATGTTTATCCCATCCCCTAAGGCTTCCTTCTATCAGGATAATTCCTCAGGGAAGCTGAGTGGGGTGGATACAGGTGTCCACTGCCCTAGAGCACAGGGGAGAACACGGAACCCAGCCCACATGCTGTTCTGAAGTTAAAGGCAGAAGGGTTAGTAGCTCAAGGGCAGGCATCTTCCTCCCAGTTCCATAACTCAACAGCAGCCCCGGTGTCTGTACAATGACTTCCACGCAAGCTCAGACCCTTACCAGTCCCTTGAGGTTCCGGCTTTAGGATTAGATTTCGCTTCTGATGTTGTTTACTTTAACACTACCCAGAAAGATCCCTGGGGCAGAAATGCATGCTGAATCTTTTTGTTTGGCTTAGTTTTGTTAACTAGAGGTTTGCTTAGGCTACTGCAGTAGCAAATGTTCTTTTTAAAATAGGAATGGGAGCATGTCCTTTTGTGCTACCCGCTTCGGGCTTCCCAGAATATATTTCCCCACTGAGCTCTTCCTCATTGTAAATCTCTTCCTCCTCCAAGGTCTCAGGCCACTCGCTTCCGCTGGCACCAACCGGCTCCTTTCGACAAGCAGCAGACGTGGGCCATAGATAACGTCTACATTGGGGACGGTTGTCTAGACATGTGCAGTGGCCACGGGAGATGCAGCCAGGGAAGCTGTGTGTAAGTTGGAATCTTTCTTGTCTAAATCGCCTTATTCGTATTCCATCCAGCAGGTCTCGGAAGCTGGGTTTTCCATCACTCCCGAGTGACCTTAGTTTTTGAACTTTCCTGAAATATGTTGAATTAATGGTGGGATTAATGGCTTTTACAACTGCATTCTTACTTAGGGATTGGCGCCTGAGCAACAAACAGCTATATGGCCAAAAGAAAGCTGAATTATAATGGACTATATTCATTTTTCTTCTGTTTCTATGATACAGTTGAGCCTTGAAAAAAGATGATAGAAAACTTTAGGAGTTCATTATATTTTCGCCAAAAAATAATATTAAGTCCGGATAGAAGCAAGGACATGCATTGGTAACTCTTACATTGTTTGCATAATAAAATATAAATATGTCTGGTCAGTTATGAGGCATATTTGACAGGCAGACTGCTATATCATTCTCGTAGATCTTTAGCATCGTTGGAAGAATCTACTTTTAAAGCATCTGGATGGATGTGTGTGCAATCACCTGCCACACACACACATACACACTACAGCCTTTTTGTTTTGTTTTCTAAGACTGTGCTGTTCGATTGGTTAGTGTAGAGAAGCTAATAAAGAATTTATACACTCTTCTCCACTAATCTCCATAAACATGCGAAATCCAGCCCTTGTTTAATGACCAGAACCCATATCCAGGATGACTCCAAAGAGCCCTGGACAGCCTCCCAGTCCTGTCCTAAACAGAGAGCTGAGAACTCTGCTCAGGGCTGGCTTTGATTATCCAAAGCATCTTCAGCTACTTAGCACACAGCCACTTGGTACTTCAGTGGCTAGAACCTTCTGCTTAAAAGACCAATTTCATATATTATTATTCCCCCAGCAATTTGGTTTTGCAGCTGTAGTTTATAGGCTATTCGAGACTGTTTCCCGTGAGATAAGATGTTAGTACGTTGTCTAAAGCTGATTCTTCCTTTCACCTGCAAACTCTAGTCACTACTTTAGGAAAGCCCTGGAGGGGCTCTAACCCAAGGGGCATTGTTCAGGAAAGCAGGTGATCTTTGGCTCTGAGACTCTGTGAAGAACAGCAACGTTGAATCAACCTGGTCTAGGAAAAAGTTCTGTTGTTTGCTGTTGACTGCGCCTTTCTCTTTGCACACCCAGCTGTGATGAGCAGTGGGGAGGCCTGTACTGTGAGGAGCCTGAGACCTCCCTTCCAACACAGCTCAAAGACAACTTCAATCGCGCTCCCTCCAACCAGAACTGGCTGACCGTGAATGGCGGGAAACTGAGTACCGTGTGTGGAGCCGTGGCTTCAGGACTGGCTCTGCACTTCAGTGGGGTAAGAGTTGGGCTGGCGCTTGCTCCATTTTCTGCCCTCTAAGCGGAGTCCCTGAGACGCCTTTGCCCTTAATGCCTGCTCGTGATCTGAACTCTCAACAGCGCTGAGCGTTTCCAGAATTTCCCTACCAAAAGCTTGCGTTGAGGTTATTAAAGATTCAGCTGGCATGAGCACAGGGAATGTTTAAGAACACATCTTTAAAGGACTTTCATAGATTTCCATGCTGAGAAAGGGGCACCTATGCAGTGTGTGTTAGGGATGGGGCTCCGTCTGGATGGAGTCATAATTGATAACTCCGTTTGATTCTGAAGAGTCAGCAGCCCAGGGAATGAGCTTCTGTGCTCCTTGAATGGACGAGCAACACCTAATTGTTTGTAAATCACCCCAGAGAGAGTAAGTAGCTCGCTGGTAATTACCGAACATTCGTATTTATAGCGTATTACTTTGTGAGCGTCAGAAGCAATGTTGGAAAGTTTTCCTTTGAAAAATTTATAATCATTCTATTTTGCTGCCAAATTTTAACTTTTTAAATGTTTAATTTCTTTAGTATCATGATTAGATAGGCAAATTAACTTTTAAAAAAATAACCAATTCACACTCTTTTTTTTTAACTGTACGTTATCACTGAGTTCATATTGGTGCCTATGAAGTATTAATTTATATCCAGTATTTTACCCAGGAGAAACAAAAGTGTATATATATCATATTGATTTTTCATAATTGGCAACATTAAGTATGTATATTTGAGATACTCTTCTACCTCAATAGAAGTGAGAATGACCAGGATTTCCACATATGCTCAACCAACAAACACCTACCTATCAAGATTAATATATTGATAATTGATAATTAATATAGATGACCTTAAATCAGCTATGAATACTTAAATAAATGACATTAGGGGCTGGGGAGAGATGGTTCAGTCAGTAAATGCTTGCTTTGTATAAAGACTTGGATCCCCAGCATCCATATAAAAATCAAGCTTGGTAGCCTAGGTAACCCTAGTGTGGGAGGGGTGAGGGGGTGAGGTGGGGAGGTGAGAACAGCCAGCTCCTCAGAGTGGCCGGCAAGTGTAGCAAATCAGTTAGCTAATCCAGCCCCAGGTTCAGTGAGAAACCCTGTTCTAAAAATAAGGTGGAGAGTGACGGAGGGAGGTCACCGACATCATCCTCTGACCTCTGACCTCTACGTGCACGTGAACACGTGTGAACATGCACACTTGTGAGCATGTAACCCCATGCACCATGGGCACATACACTCACACAAAAAAACCACAGACATGTGCACCCATTTAAATAAATATATAATGTTTAAACAATTTGAAAGGGCATTGTAACTTTCTCATTATAATTAAATGATATAATTTTTTTCAGTTGTGGTCATTTTAAAATTTCCCTATTAAAAATATTTACCTAAGGCGGCTGGAGAGATGGCTTAACAGTTAAGAGCACTGACTGCTCTTCAGAGGACCTGGGTTCGATTCCCAGCACCCGCATGGTGGTCCCAACGGTCAGTAACGGTTCCAGGGAATTCAACACTTATATTCACACAGACATTCTTACACACATGCAAATGAAATTTTAAAAAATAGTTATGTCAAAATGTTACTTCATTAGTAACTGGTGCTTCTTAGCAAATGCTAATTAATAATTAGAAATAAATTAATAAAAACTTTGGATAGTTAATTTAATTCCAACGTTTGCTTTGGAGATATATATATTATATATTACAATATAAAATATGTTACAAGAAAACCTCCTTAGAATATATAACACTTGATTAAGTAAGTCTCAGTACTGAAATCTGAAAGTTCAGCAGACTCAAGCTGGGCCCCATGCTAGAAGCTAGTGTAAGAGAGATAAACACAGAGTGACAGAACCCGAGAAAAGCTGGAGTCTGCGATCTGCAGCCAAGATTCCTGATTGCTGCTTTTCCCGTTCTGTTCCTCTTTCTTAGGGCTGCAGCAGATTGCTGGTCACTGTGGATCTGAATCTCACCAACGCTGAGTTTATCCAGTTCTACTTCATGTACGGATGCCTCATCACACCGAGCAACCGTAACCAAGGGGTCCTCCTGGAGTACTCTGTCAACGGGGGCATCACCTGGAACTTGCTGATGGAGATTTTCTACGATCAGTACAGCAAACCTGGGTTTGTATCTGAACTGCAGTAACTAGGCTGTCAAGCTTGGGAAGGCTCCCAGTAACCAGTTGTCAGGGACTGAGGGGACTTCCAACTTACTTATCAGTAAAGGACACCACAGAGACAGGCAGGAAGAGCTTCCTGGGGGTATATAATAGCTAATCAGAGTTTTTATTTTAAGAGCAATTAGCTTTTGTATCCCAGAATAAGGTTAATTACTAGATCAGAATGCCACAGTAAATAAACAGTGGGGAAAAAAAAACCATGGAGCCTGGGTATATGCTAATTTCAAAACCATGGAGCCTGGGTATATGCTAATTTCAAAACCATGGAGCCTGGGTGTATGTTAATTTCAAAACCATGGAGCCTGGGTATATGCTAATTTCAAAAACATGGAGCCTGGGTGTATGCTAATTTCAAAACCATGGAGCCTGGGTGTATGCTAATTTCAAAACCATGGAGCCTGGGTATATGCTAATTTCAAAACCATGGAGCCTGGGTATATGTTAATTTCAAAACCATGGAGCCTGGGTATATGCTAATTTCAAAAACATGGTGCGTGGATATATGATAATTTCAAAATCATGGAGGCTGTGTGTATACCAACTTCAAAAAACATGGAGGCTGGGTGGATGCTAATTTCAAAACATTGGAGAAACAAACATTTGTTTACCAACTGTCTGCCTAGGGTAAACAAGGAAACAGAAAGATGGCAATAACCTTAGGATGCCTAGACCCTCTTACATCACTCATAAAAGACCCTAAACAGCCATCAAATATGGACCAAATATTCTAAAAAGACAAAAAGCAGTCAGTGTAGCCAAGTAGAAAAGCCAAAGAGGGGCCATATACCATGATGCCTTTCTGGAATCTCGGTTACTCTGTTGGCTGAGGGGGAGGATCAAACGGAAGGCTGAGCGACATAGTGAGACCCCATCTCAACAGCGGAAGGAAAAAGAAAGGGGACGTGAAATAACAGGAAAATGTTGAATCAGGAGTTACACTGCTGCCCTCCAGGCTCAGGAAATGATGGAGATGATGGGGAGGAAGAATCATAAGACCCAGAGGTGATTTGTGAGTTTAGGGAAAGCGCTTTCCAAACAGAGCAGGGCCAATGCACATCTGAACTCTGAGTTTAGCACGCAAAGACCTGCTCAGGCTTAAACCAGACAGCATCCCAGCCTGGAGCAGGGGAGGTGGGCACAAAATCTGCCTCGAACCCACGGGGCTATTGGCGTTTGATGACTTCTGGAAGAGGGAACAGCAGTTTTCATCAGTGATTGACACTTGGTATATTGAGCACACTCTAGGTCACACACAGCATTGGTCAGCCAAAAACTCTGCATGGACTCTTAGTAGGGACAGAGAACAGGAAGTGGAGTTGGGTTGAGAGGGAGGTGGAGAATAATCTGGGAAGAGTTAGGGGAGGGGAATGAATTTGATCAAAATATATCATGAGAAATTCTCAAATAATAGAAAAAGAAAAAGAATGGTAAACTAATTGAAGTATTCCTGTCTCGAGGGAGTGAGGCAGAGGTAGAGAAGGGGACACCTACCAGCGTGCATTCGTGGACAGGAATACCCACATACCCACACATGCACGCACACCACACACTGAAATCATGACTAAAAAGAAGAGATGGGCAGAGGGACTTTAAAACCTAGAGGTAAGAGGAAATAAATTTGGAGAGGCCTGCCTCAAAGCTGCTGGTCTCCTAGCACCCGGTAACTACATAACTGAGGATATGGGGTTCACATTTTCCTGCCCTAATGTCCTGACACTCACCAGTGCTCCACGGTACAGACTGAAGAGTTAGAAGCCGTTACACGCATCCTAGTTGGCCCCAATCCAGAATGCTACCTGCTATGCTGGGCCCTTGTAACCTAGAAGACACAAAAGAGCAGCAGGAAGGCTGAATAAGTAACTCAGGGTACAGTACTTGTCCGGCATGGCCTGCAACACCAAAAAAGAAAAAATCAACAAGGAAATACCATATTAACAAAAGGAAATGAGTTAAACTTCTTTGACAAGAAAGTCAAAGATTCAAGCAACTATTATTACAGCCCTCAGTTTTAGGATCCATCCAAGATTAATTTACAGGAATTTTAGTGCTAAGAGGCTGAAAGACAGGTGGATCAATGGATTTAAAAAGGCCATGCTCTCTGCACAGATCAAAAACTAAATAAATTGTTGCCTTCAAGTCCTGTGAGCTCTGGATATAAACCAAATCTGTGGTTCTATTGCTGACTTTCAATAGGTGTTTTAAATTGTAAATGTAAGTCCCATTTCTCCATGAGGAGGTTTGTATTGGAGCATTAAGCTATCTGTCCTTGGCGACTAACTCAGAAGGCACGCTGAATGTGTTTGCCCCTCTCTCCCTCAGTATTCTTTCCCTGCGTTCACTGAAGCACATTCGCAAAGCATTATCCATACCACAGGCAACTTCTGCCTGATTACCTTCAGGTTGAGGCTCAAGCACCCTCTGTCACAACTGGTATCCATACTGTAAGCCCATTGCTGGCATTGAGCAGATTCAAGTAAAAAATAATCCAAGAAAGAAAGAAAGAAGAGTGAAATTAACCCTATGTGACAGGAAACATAAAGTCAGTATTGGCTCGTGTCTCTCAAAGCATGCTTACGGTGGACTTACAGTTACCTCGCCAAAGATGAAGATGTCTAAGGTCCACGGGCAACTCAGATAGCTGTTGGATTTGCATATTGTTTACATTCTGTTTCTCGAGTTTAATGACTTGTAAAATGAAGCCAGTTAATCAGGGTCCACACCCAGAAATCGACAGTTTCTATTTAAAAAAGAAGAGGGAGGTGGGAGTGTATCTGGAAGGAGTTGGGAACTGAAGATTACGACCAAAATACATTGTATGACATTCTCAAATATTTAATAAAACTATTTTTAATGTGTGTCACGGGCTGTGCAGGCACAATAGAAACTGAACTGAATCCCTGGTATCCATGCTTTAAAAGCCAGGTCAGGCAGTACAGGCCTGTAATCCCAATAGGGGAGATAGACAGGATTCCTGGAGTTCTCTATCCAATCAGCCATTCCGGGAGCTCCGAGGGCAGCAGTGAGAGACACTGTCTCGAAAAATGGAGAGTGATTGAAGAAGACCCTCGGCATCGACCTCCGCCCTCTGCCAACATACATCTCTGCACATGCAGCTGTACACACACACATACATACACACATACATACACACACACATAATACACACATACACACACATACAAACACACCCATACATACACATACACACACACCCATACAGACACATATACACACCCATACACATACCCATACACACATACACACACACCCACACATACATACACACACCCATACAGACATACATACACACGCACATACACACTCATACACACACACATAAAACACACACACCTATACACCACACACATACACACACATACACACACCCATATATACACACCCATACATACACACACACACACACACACACACAGTTTTAGGTAATGTCTTCACTTCACTGTTCTGGGACGTACAATATTCCATTGCTGTTTCAGGTCTCCTCGTATGAAATATTTAACCTGTATATTTTTTTCTCACCCTCATCATTTTCCGTCAGGTTCGTGAATATCCTCCTCCCTCCCGATGCTAAAGAGATTGCTACTCGCTTCCGCTGGTGGCAGCCGCGGCACGACGGCCTAGACCAGAATGACTGGGCCATTGACAATGTCCTCATCTCGGGCTCTGCCGACCAGAGGACAGTCATGCTAGACACGTTTAGCAGTGCCCCCGTGCCCCAACATGAGCGCTCCCCGGCAGATGCTGGCCCTGTGGGAAGAATTGCTTTTGACATGTTCATGGAGGACAAGACTTCAGGTGATTTGTTCACTGATGCTGGAAGGAAGTGTGTCAGGGCAGAAGGGGGTGATCACGGTGTGTGCGTCACGGCAGGGAGCGGGGTGATCATGGTATGTGTGTCATGGCAGGGAGCGGGATGATCACAGTGTGTGCGTCACGGCGGGGAGCGGGGTGATCATGATGCTTGCATCAGGGCAGGGAGCAGGGTGATCACGGTGTGTGTGTCATGGCGGAAAGTGGGGTGATCACGATGTTTGCATCAGGGCAGGAGGGGGTGATCACGGTGTGTGCCTCATGGTGGGGAGTGGGGTGATCACAGTGTTTGCATCAAGGAGGGAGGGTGTGATCACGGTGAATTCGGGTCCTTTTTGGGTGTTCAGATGAGGTTCAGAGTCAAGAACATTATTCTTTTGTCCCTGTCAATTTTCCCATTAAACATCGTATCTCATCTTTACTTTCATAAATAGTAGTTTGTGGATAGAAAATTTGGGGGCTGTATTTTCATTTCTATGTTTCTTATTTTTTGCTTTGGATGAACAAAAACATTTCCTGGCCTTTTGTAGTCAGTGGTGGTAGTGTTTGGGTCCGGGCCTTCTTGAACTAGAGTTCAGGCTGTCCTAGAACCTCATGCTGACTTCAGACTTACAGTGATTCTCCTGCCTCATCCTTCTGGTTCCTTTATTCACATCTGAGGGCAAAATGTTGTATTTTCTAAGAGGGCCCATTTGCGGTGGCATTTCATGATTCAGATCATGCCTCGGGTTCCATGTGCTGTAGGTTTTGCTTCTCATCCTTCATCCTCAGCAGGGATTATTCACTGTGACTACCAAATGATGAGGACCACACACAATTCTCATCTGAGTGTTTGTCATTTTATACAGTAAGCTTAAAGTGGTATCTCATATTAAGCCATAAGCGTAAGGTGGTATCTCATATTAAGCCGTAAGTGTAAGGTGGTATCTTATATGAAGTCTGTGGTCTGTGGCTTCGCAACCCCACGTGTACCGGCTGTACTACATAAAACACAGTGTGCTCAGATAGGTGGGTGATGTGGGGGTCGATCTCCACCTCACACTGTCTACCCAACTATTGCAACAGCCATTTAGACAGTAAGGTACTGTATCTCCCTGCTCAGCTCTACCGCCTTGCGCAAAAAAAAAAAAGATTGCATGGCCAGTTTTACCATAATGAGAACTTTCCAGAGAAATGGCATACCTTGGGGAAAATTTAATTTAAGGAATTTTAATAACTTAAAATACTGAATTAGTCATTAGAATCACCTAGCAGATAACCAATATCAGTATTTTTAATATCATCTTAGTGTTTTGTATGCTTTTAACACGGCTAGGATCTCAAGTTACATGTGTTTTGTAACTTGCTTTTTTTTTTCTTTGAATCCTGTGGTTTTGTTGTTGTTGTTGATTTTGGGCTTTTTTGTGGGATTTTTCTGTTTTGAATCTTATGTGCCTGAGAAGATAACTGTTTACTACTTTTAAATGTCATTGTACTTTATAATTTGCTATTGGTGACTATGTAGGCCAACTAATCTTACTTCACTTGTCAGGATGTCATGTGATACTAGTATATCACGTGATTATCGTGTGAGCATGTGACGCTAGTATATCATGTGATATCATATAACAACTTAAAATCATGACCAAATCCATCCTTGCAAACAGAAAAGTCTTAAAGCGAGATTGCTACCTTTAACAAGTGTCCTTATTCCCTGAGGTTCCTAAGATTTTAGCTGGACACTGTGGTACACATTTGTAATCCCTGCTCTCAGGAAGCTGAGGCAGGAGGGCTGTGGTTGGAGACAGGCCTGAGATACAAAAAGATCCTGTGTCTCCAAAACAGACCACAGAAAAGGAGAGGGAGAGGGAGGAAGAAGGGGTGATAAATGAGAAGAAAATGGGGAGACAGAAGGGAAGGGGAAGGAAGTTGTTACTGAGACTTGTTTACATAGATCTTTTTTAAAAAAAAAATTCATTTTCCATACCAAACACAGTTCCCTCCCTCCCCTCTGTAAATGAGACTCTTCTTTGGTTTCCTGGCTACCCAGACCTAATTACAATACTGTTTGGCCAATGGCTCAAGCATATTCCTAACTAGCTCTTATGTCTTAAATTAACCCTTTTCTATTCATCTGTGTATTGCCACAAGGCTGTGGCATACCAGTATGATTCTGGTGTCTTTCTCCTTTGGCAGCTACATGGCATCTGCCTGACTCTGCCTTCTTCCTCCCTGGTTTCAGTCTAGTTTTCCCTTCTACCTATATTTTGCCCTGCCGTAGGCCCAAGCAGCTTCTTTATTTGCCAAGGGTGATAAAACATATTCACAGCACACAGAGGGCATCCCACATCACTCCTCCTCCTGTGACCACCCCTCCCCTCTAGTCTACCCCCCATCCACTCAACAAAAAGGGTAAGGCCTCCCATGGGGACTCAACAAGGCCTAGCTCATTAAGTTGAGGCAGGACCAAGCTCCCACCCCCACCCCATAGGAAATGGGCTCCAAAAATCCAGCTCATGCACTAGGGATAGATCGTGGTCCCCCTACCAGGGGTCCCACAAACAGACCAAGCTACACAACTGCCACCAGCATTCGGAGGGCCTGGTTCCCCGTGCAGGTTCCCCAGCTGCCGGTGTAGACTCCACGGGCTTCCACGAGTTCTGGTCAGCTTCTCTGTGGGTTTGCCAGTCATGATCTTGAACCCCTTTGCTCACATAACTCTTCCTTCCCACTCTTCAACTGGATTCCCGGAGCTCAGCCTGGTGTTTGACTGCGGATCTCTGCATATGGTTCCATCAGTTACTCTCTGATGACAGTTGGGGTAGTCACCAATCTGATTACGGGGAAAGGCTAGCTCAGGCCCCCTCTCCACTATTACTAGGAGTCTTAACTGGGGTCACCCTTGTGGATTCCTTGGAATTTCTTCAGCACCAAGTTTCTCCCTAACCCATAATGAATCCCTCTGTCATTGCTCTCCTGCTCCTTCCCTCCCCCAATTCAACCATCCCATTCCTTCATGTTTTCAATCACCCCATACTGTCCCCTCTGCCCACCCCCCAATTTACCCAGAAGATCCCGTCTATTTCCCCTTCCCAGGGTGATCCATGCATCCTTCTTAGGGTCCTCCTTGTTACGTAGCTTTTCTAGAGTTGTGAACTGTAGCCTGGATATCCTTTGTTTTGCGTCTAATATCCTCTTATGAGTGAGTACATACCATGTTTGTCTTTCTGGGTCTGGGTTACCTCACTCAGGATAATTTTTTTCTAGTTCCATCCATTTGCCTGCAAGTTTCACGATATCATTGTTCTTTACAGCTAAGATGTACCACATTTTCTTTATCCATTCTTCAGTTGAGGGGCATCTAGGTTGTTTCCAGGTTCTGGCTATTACAAGTAATGCTGCTATGAACATAGTTGAGCAAGTGCCCTTGTAGTATGATTGAACATCTTTTGGATATTTGTCCAAGAATGGCAATTTTGTTGTGGTTTTTTGGTTTTTTTTGGTTTTTTTTTTTGCTCAGTATATTCCCTCAAAGAATTACTGTTGATCTGATTTAGGAAAGTTGACGATTATTTTTAAAATACTTTTCCACAATACTTAAATATTCAAATCTAAATATTCAAGAATAAAGCACGTTAGTGAGGCAAACTTAACATTTTGCAGATAATGAGTTTCTTTCTTGCTGATGTTGTTTTGTGTTGTTGGAACAGTCTTATGTAGCCCAAGCTGCTCAAACTAGCCATGTAGCTGAGGTTAGCCTTAACCTCCTGATCCACCTGTGTCCACCTCCAAGGTGCTGGGATTACAGTGTTCAGGACCACGCCCATCCTAATCTGAGTTTCGTAGGTAATCTCTTTATATTATACCTTAATTTTTTTCAGGCTGAGCACAACTTAACAATTTAGGATTCAAACTTAGTCTTTATGACAAACTACACAATGCAAAGCTGAATTTTTCTCAAATACTGTCCGGGCCTCCAAAGTTATTTTTCATCCAATTAGAGTGGTTTTTAGGATGTGGCAAAGAAGAAAGCAGAGAATCACTTGCAATAGTTCTATAATGTGTGTGTGAGAAATTCTGATGATCCCTTGATAATATAGTACCTATAGTTAACGATAGACAGGTGGACATGGTGGTTTCTGCCTGTAATCTCAACACTCAGGAGGCAGAGACAGGAGGATCACCATGAGTTTGAGGCCACCCTAGGCTACATAACCCTGTCCCCAAAAAACAATAGGTAGGTAGGTAGATGGGTGGGTGGGTGGATCAATGGATCAATGGGTCGATGAACAGGTGATGGCTGGATGGGTAGATGGGTAGGTGGATGAATAGACACACATTTTATTTCAAAATACATTGTGGAGCTGGTCATGGTAGTACATTCTTATAATATGTAACACTCAAGAGACTGACTTACGAGAATCAATCCTGAGTTTGAAGCCAGCCTGAGCTATAATAATGAGGCATTGTCTTTACCATCCAACCCCTCAAAAATGCACTAGGAATATGTTAATTATTATCATATCCATGGCTGTAAAATGATGTTTCTATTAGTGTTTATTTTATGTGACATAGTATATGTAAAAGAAAATTCTACTTAATTCTAGGACTTGGTTAAAGTGAATATTTCCTTTAACTCCTTGATAAATCAGTCATCCCTTTCTTTGTCCTTTTTTAAGTGAATGAGAACTGGCTATTTCATGATGACTGTACAGTAGAAAGATTCTGTGACTCCCCTGACGGTGTCATGATCTGTGGCAGCCATGATGGACGAGAGGTGTACGCAGTGACCCACGACCTGACTCCCACGGAAGGCTGGATCATGCAATTCAAGGTGAAATTATCATGGTCTCAATCCCATAAATAACCAGACGCCAACAACATAATTAATGAGAAACATCGTAAAGGTCATCCAATATTTCATTGACTTAATATGTACTTTGAAAAATAAAATTTGATTTTAAGGTAACATAAAGCTCATCCAAATAGTGCTTAATGGTTAAAAATGTTGTGCTTCTATACTATTTAAAGGTAAAATTTCAGATTTTGCATAAAAGCAAATAAGTGACAATCAGGATTATATACTTACAGAACAAAAATATTGGTTTAGAAAATTCAAGGTACTGATTGCAACTTATGAAGTTAAATCACTATATAAAAAGTAAGTTAGCGAGAGCACTGGCTCAGTGGTTAAGGGCACTGGCTGCTCTTGCAGAGGTCCTGAGTTCAATTCCCAGCATCCACATAGTGGCTCACAACCATCTGTAATGTGTTCTGATGCCCTCTTCTGCCATGCAGGTATACATGCAAATAGACCATTCATATGCATAAAATACATGAATAAATAAATATTTTTTTAAAGAAAAGGATGTTGGCTTGGTGTGTTGGTACCTTTCTTTAATTCAGGCACTCAGGAGGCAGAGGCAAATGGATCTCTGTGAGTTCAAGGCTAGCCTGATCTATATAGTGAGTTCCAGGCCACCTAGGGCTACATAGTGAAATCCTATCTCAAAAAAAAATAAAATAAAATAAAATAAAATAAAAAACAGAAGTTAAATTGTTTCTTACAAGACTAAATCTATAATGGTTATTTCTACTTTTTCTAGAAGCTATTAAGATGTTTCTGTAGAACAAAAATTACAGACTATAACAGCATGGTTAGAATTCATGCCAAGAACAGCTTTGGGGTAGCATTTGGGCTAGCATTTCTTCCTCTGTGTTCTGTCTGCGGAGTCCCCCTGTGTCTGCAGATCTGACACATTGTGGCTGTTCCCTTGTGAGAGGCATTGTGTTTCTCTTGTCTCTTCACTGCACCTTGCTTGCAGGCGAAAGTGATTTATTGAGAATTATAAATCGTATGACAAAATAGGAACATCAGTAGGGCTGCTAGCAATCCCTCTTGGTCAGGTATTCTACCATACCTAAGTGCCAGGCCATTAGCAGAACCATTTGTAAGTGTGGGCACAGGCCTTCCCAGGAACCCAGCCAGTGTGGCAGAGGTACAGGTATCGGCTTCTCTCTCAAATCCTTACACAATGTCCTTGGCACTCTCTCTTCTTTGTCACCTTGAGTAACCATGCCAACGTCCCCTGTCTATCAACAAAACAAATAACACACTTGAAAATACAGGGCGGTAGATATCAAGGGATCTATCTGTTCCTCTCTACTGCCAGTTCTTTGGAGATGAAATACGTTAATACGGTTTTAAGGCCTTGACAGTCTTCATTTTCTGTCTATTAGATCTCTGTTGGATGCAAAGTGTCTGAAAAGATTGCCCAGAATCAAATTCATGTGCAGTACTCCACTGACTTTGGTGTGAGCTGGAACTATCTGGTTCCTCAGTGCTTACCTGCCGATCCAAAATGCTCTGGGATTGTCTCACAGCCGTCTGTGTTCTTCCCGACGAAGGGCTGGAAAAGGATCACCTACCCACTTCCTGAAAGCTTAATGGGAAAGTAAGTTGAAAATTAAAATAAAACATGGCTACAAACATCCAGAAGGCAAACATGGGGACTGCTGTCTAGTCTCAAATTATATATCATTATGGGTAAAGTACTGTCTTGTGCCCTAACTCTAGAGTTCCTGGTGACTACCATGATGAACATTCTTCCGCCCTAACTCTAGAGTCCCCAATTGGTGACTACCATGACGAACATACTTCTGCCCTAACTCTAGAGTCCCTGGTTGGTGACTACCATGACGAACATACTTCTGCCGTAACTCTAGAGTCCCTGGTTGGTGACTACCACGATGAACATACGTCTGCCCTAACTCTAGAGTCCCTGGTTGGTGACTACCATGATGAACATACTTCTGCCCTAACTCTAGAGTCCCCAATTGGTGGCTACCACGATGAACATTCTTCTACCCTAACTCTAGAGTCCCCGATTAGTGACTACCATGATGAACATTCTTCTGCCCTAACTCTAGAGTCCCTGGTTGGTGGCTACCATGATGAACATACTTCTGCCCTAACTCTAGAGTCCCTGGTTGGTGATTACCATGACAAACATTCTTCTGCCCTAACTCTGGAGTCCCCGATTGGTGACTACCATGACAAACATTCTTCTGCCCTAACTCTAGAGTCCCTGGTTGGTGACTACCATGGTGAACATACTTCTGTAATCCTCAGACTTAAGGGTTTGGTCCTCAGTAAATGGCCCTGTCATGTCCTCCTCTTTCCTAAACCCCAGAGCCGTCAAGTAGGGACAGAACAAATGCTTGCCTTGGAGCCAGATGCAGAGACTCATCTTAACTACCTTACTGGCCTTGCAAACTGCAATCCAACATAAAGATGCTGCCCGAATCCTTGAGAGAGCAAGAAGCAAATCCCAACTCACGTTAGCTGCACACCTTCTAACTTCAGCCATGTGTGTCAGGTGGCTCCTGGGTCTTATCTTTCTTTTACCATGGAGCACTGTGTTCTGCACCCACAGTGAGACACGATTAGCCTGGATCAGTGGCGATCGTGGCCATTAAACAGTGTTCTGGGAAGTCTGTAGATAATTTAAGGAGATTTCAAAGATTCCCATCCACTGTAAAATTAAGAAAAGAGGTGCATTAAGCAAAATGGCAGGCATGCTTCTACTAGATTAATCACAGAGTCTGGCTATGTAGAACGGCTTCTGCTGAAACATCATGATTTATGAGCAGGACTGAGCCTCCCAACAGAGCAGTGTGCACAGCCTGCCCAGTCCTGTTGATGACATCATCCGTTTCCTGGACCGGATCAGACCCCAACCTACGGTGACTCACTTAAAAATGAAGTACCCAAAAAAAAAAAAAAAGAAGAAGAAGTATCCTAGTGCTCGAGAAACAGCTCGACAGCAGACCCAAGTTTGGCTCCCAGCACCCACATTGGATGCCTCACAACCCTGTAGCTCCAGGTTCAGAGGATCTGCTGCCCTCTTCTGGCCCCTGCTGATACTGCACACACGTGCACAAAGTCCACACACAAATGTGTGCAGATAAAGCTCTTTTTAGAAACACATTTTATCTATATCAAAAAAATGTAAAGATGAATAGACTTTAGGACTGGTTGGTTTGCATATTTAAGAATGGTTTTAAGGTTCATTGAAATGGCCAGGAGGTAAGGACGCTTTCTGCCAAATCTGATAGCCAGAGTGAGATCCCTGGGACTAAACACCCACATCCTGACATACACATACAAAAATAAATATAATAACAATATTCTATGTATTCCTAAATGATTTCAAGGACACCATTGTCTTGTTCTCTCCTCCCTCTGCCGGTGGCACAGGTGCTGTTCTCAGCTTGAAGAGGGTCCCTTGTAGAAGATAAGATGGCTGCCAGAAAACTGGACCAGAATGCTCCCTTACCTATGTCCAGTAGGAGAGAGAGGGGGTTGTTTTATCTTTCTCAGAGAACCAGAACAACCATCTCCTTGAATCCCATTGGTACAAATTAGCCTGCTCCTAAATCACTTAGTGACTGGAAAATTATATTAAAATGATCATCCCTCAGTGAGTCATCTGGGACAAAATGCATGCTGGGGACTCCACGATGGATTTGTTTGTGCCTCCTATGCGCTCTCTCTCCTCTCTCTCTTTCTGTCTCCCTGTCTCTGTCTGTGTGTCTCTATGTGTGTGTATTATCATATACACACATTCTATATACAATTTACACAGTGTACAAACTTAGCACTTGTTCAGATGAAGGACTTTTACTGTCATGTGACCCATGTACCCACCACATAAAAGGAGATGCAGAACATTTAAATCACCCTAGGAAGTTCTTTAATACACTTTATTTTAATATAAGCTTAATTAAAGCTTTTTTTTTTACCCAGAAGACATAGAAGAACAATGATGAAATTAAAAATCTCTGGGAAATTGTCTTTTATATCACCCTTTCAAAATTGTTTTCTAATTACTACAGTTACTTTGAGACTATTGATAATCTTCAAGGAATTGAGAAGTTACTGTTTCCTAAATGCCTTCGGGCTGCGTGCATGCTAACACCTTCACTCACCTTCTGTACAACTTCAGAAATGTAATTTGGCAATCACAATGCTCCCACAACCACTGGCGTTCAGTTCTTTTGCTCATCCAATCAATAAATGGGCCAATGAATTGAATAGATAATTCTCAAGAGAAGAAACACAAACACAATGCCAATAAATAAATAAAGTTTTCAATAATTTTTGTCATCAGGAAAATGTACATTAAGACTGCTTTGAGACTCTATGTCACCCCAGTCAAAATGGCATTGAGATAGCAAATGAAAATATGCAATTGACTCCGTGGGTAAATGCACTCGTCACCACGCCTGAAGATCAGAAGTTCATCCTTGGAGCCCACATGCACACCGTGACACACACAGAGGTCAGATAGATGATAAATGGATGATAGATAGATAGATAGATAGATAGATAGATAGATAGATTGATTGATTATAGGTAGATAGATGATAGGTAGATAGATGATAGCTGATAGGTAGATAAATAGATGATTGATAGATAATAGATAGATAGATAGATAGATGATAGATAGATAGATAGATAGATAGATAGATAGATAGATAGATAATATATAGATTGATAGATGATAGTTAGGTGATAGATAGAAATAGATAATAGATAGTTGATAAATAGACAGATCGATAATAGATAGATAGTTGATAAATAGACAGATAGATAGATAATAGGTAGGTAGGTAGGTAGATAGATGATAGATAGATGATAGATAGATAGATAGATAGATAGATAGATAGATAGATAGACAGATAGACAGATAGATAATAGATAGGTAGGTAGATAGATAGATATATAGATAGATAAGCAAATGATACTGGAGGACTATGAAGTTATGAAGAACTAATATTCATTGTTGTTTTGAGCTTAAACTTTCATAGCCATAATAGAAATCAATATGCAGACTCCTCAGAACACTGAAAACTACCGTATCACCCAACTATACTGTAACTCTAGAGAATATAATAAAAGGATGCTCCAACAGCATACCACAGAGATCCTTGTAAATCCTTGTTTATAGATGCCTTGCTCATAATAATAACCAAGAAAGATAGGGTACAGGACTGAAGATATATAGCTCTACAGTTGAGAATACTGGGTGCTCTTCCAGAGAACCCCAGGTTTGGTTCCCAGAACTCACTGGATCTCCAGGGCCCTCTTCTGGCCTCTACAAGTATTACATACGTGTGTGTAGTGCACAGACATATGTGCATGCAGAACACCTATACATTATAGGATGATGAATAGATGTTTCAGGGTGGTACAGATGGATGATGAAATTTTATGCAGCTACCAAGAGAAATTAAATCATGACATTTTCAGGAAATGATGCAACTGGAAATCATTATGATAAGCAGAATAAACCAAACATTGCAGGTTAGAAGTTGGAAATAACTAGAAGAAGAAAAGGAAGTAGCCAGAGGAGGGAGAGAGCTTGAGAGAGGACAGCTAGGGAGGAGGGTGAACGAGCACAAAGCATAGCGGTGTATTGGTATGACGGCGCCGTGATGAGATGCATTACTTTGTATACAAACCCTAAAATTCAACTTTAGGAAGAAGAAAAAGGAATCTGGCTTATATTTATAGGTGAAACTGTAAAAATAATCTTTTGCTTAAAAGTCCCCACTGGTTTTTATTTGTTTCACAAGTTTCTGCAGAATTGAGTTAAAAGCGGCACACGGTTCCATTACTGGAAATTGGAAGTGGTCGGAAAACATTTTTATTACTGCATTCCATCCATGGAGAATACCTTAAGTGCTTCTGTCTCATAAGCGCGTGTGCAGGAAAATAGCTCTGGGTAACGTTAACTTTTGTTTTTCTTTCCTTTGCTTTGGCCAACAGTCCCGTGAGGTTTCGGTTCTACCAAAAGTACTCAGATGTGCAGTGGGCAATCGACAATTTCTACCTTGGCCCTGGCTGCTTGGACAACTGCCGAGGCCACGGAGACTGCCTGAAGGAACAGTGCATCTGTGACCCAGGGTACTCGGGGCCAAATTGCTACTTAACTCACACGCTGAAGGTACTGTCGAACCCTTCGCTCGCAGGCTGTCCTGTGGCCAGTTTTCATAAGTGAGGCCAGTAACTGTAACCAGCATGTCCGTCCCCGTTAGTCTGTCTCTGCCCTTCCCCCTGCCCCCCTCGCCTGTCTGTCTCACTGTGTAGCCCTGACTGGCCTAAACTAGCTGTGTACACCAGCCTGGCCTCAAACTCATAGAGATCCACCTCACTTTGTTTCTCGAGTGCTCGAATTAAAGGCATGCGCCACTATGCCCAGCTTTCTTCTTTAAAAGCAAAACACTGTTTAAAGTCAGTATTTAGCCTTTTTAAAGATCCTCCTTTTTAACGGATACAAGATGTTGTTATTATTCTTATCAAATGAAGCAAATATTACAGGTAGCCCCACAGACCAGATTTTCAAGCATGCTTAAACAGTGCTAAAACGTTTACCCAGAAAATTTACGTTCTAATTAATTCATTAACTACTCAAATGTGGCTGTGTGTTAGCCGCGTCATCATTTTTGACACATTAGCTATAATATTCAATATGTAAAGTTAATGCGGTTTCTGAACACAGTTGCCGTGGAACACAGAGCGCGTGCATCCTTGTAATAACAGAAAGATGCCTCTGCTAAAACAGTGCAACTGCCAGACATAGTAGCCCCCACCTTGATCCTGACTCCCAGTGAGTTCCAGGCCAGCCTGAATTATCGTAGGAGACCCTCCCCCAAAACTGTTCATGTAATTAAAACCTAGTAAATAGTGAAAAGAAAATTTGAGGACATTGCTCATTTATGTCTAAAGGGGAAAAAAACCCTAAGACTTCATGTGAACATTCAAATTTCATTAGTGTCTCTCGGATAAGAAATCATACTGAAGTCCAGTTCGGTCCTCTAACGAGAGCCGGTGCGGTTAACTGCATTCTGGCTGGTGTTCTCGCATGCGAACAATCATTTATAAAAACTCTGCTCATTTCCCCACCACTAGTGAAGCAAAGTGAGACTGGCTTATGTTTGCATGCCTTTAATTATAAGGCTGATTGTTCCGAGTTGAGCAAATGAGACTTTATTTAAACATTTAACTGCAGAAGACAGAATCCTCCTAAAGAACCGGAGAAATGTACACAGAGACGCATATAGAGATTGCTTTTACTGCAATTGTAGCTCTATGCTCCCTAATCATAAGATAAAATTATGTTGATATTTATTATATTTACTCTTTGGACAAAATAAAATCTCAGAGCTTAAAGGTCAGTGAATAAGAAACAGTATTTATATGTTTGGTTTTAGGTATTATGTTTCCACCATAGCTGGATGTCTCTGAACAGGAAAGGATTGCCTCACGATTCTGGCTATTATTTAAGTTACTCTGATTCTGCACTTACTAACATTATATTAAAAATATAACGACACGTTGACTTTGAATCTACGTTTTAATGTGTGTTCGAATAAAAGTTTGCCTTTCATAGTTAAAAAATAAAAGTCTGGGGCTGGAGAGATGGCTCAGCGGTTAAGAGCATTGCCTGCTCTTCCAAAGGTCCTGAGTTCAATTCCCGGCAACCACATGGTGGCTCACAACCATCTGTAATGAGGTCTGGTGCCCTCTTTTGACCTGCAGGCATACATACTGACAAAATATTGTATACATAATAAATAAATAAATATTTTAAAAAAATAAAAGTCTGATTATTAAATTTTTATTTAATCGGTTTAAATTATCTTCAATAAGTGGTCGAAAGTAAAATTATGAACATAACCAATTGACTTTCAAACGTATCTTTGAAAAAGCTCTGAAATCGGTTCTATTTTTCTGCTTTGCAAGTGGATTAGATAAAGCACCATCGTTTCTGAAATTGTTCTAACCACGCTCTATGGAACTCCGCAGACTTTCCTGAAGGAGCGCTTTGACAGTGAGGAAATCAAGCCTGACCTCTGGATGTCCTTAGAAGGCGGAAGCACCTGCACGGAGTGTGGGATTCTGGCCGAGAACACCGCGCTCTATTTTGGGGGCTCCACCGTGAGACAGGCTATCACTCAGGACTTAGATCTCAGAGGTGCAAAGTAAGTCACATTCTCACACTTCTATCCCCGCTTTGCAAACTCTCTCCAGACAGAGTGCTGAACACGTGTGGGTGCCATTACTCGGTCCCTGAGCGGCCTCTGCGCTCTGGTCCACCATTCTGACGGAGAGTGTGCGCTTTCGCTTAGGTTCCTGCAGTACTGGGGGCGCATCGGCAGCGAGAACAACATGACCTCTTGCCATCGGCCCATCTGCCGGAAGGAAGGAGTACTGCTGGATTACTCCAAGGATGGAGGTCTGTTTCAGAGCGCATGCCCACTCTCCACCCCGCGCCCCTCAGAAGCGTGTCTGCCGAGCTTTGCTGGCGGTCATGGTCATGAAGACCTCAAAAGCAATGCAGCATGCCCTGCTTGTGTTGCGTGTCCTATTCAGGGACTGCTTTTAGGCAAAAGCTGCCCTTCCACAAGGGGTTGAGAGAGAGAGCCCATTAAAAAACAGAAGGGTCTTAATAGAATTTGTTTTTGTTTATTCTTGGAAATACTTGTATATGGTGTATCTTTACCATATCCACAACCCACCTCTCCCTCTCTAGCTCCCCCTCCACCCCACTCCCACCCTGCCCAGGTACTCTAACATACCTCTTCTCGGATAATCCCATGTCCTCTTTTAAAATACGATTTTTTTGTAAGAGAATTAAAAAAACAAATTTTGAATGATGTTCTGAGTGAAATAGGACTTCAAAGGACTCCTGGGCCCAGCAAAGTGGTATATACCTTTAATCCCAGCACTTGGGAGGTAGAGGCAGACAGATCTCTGTGAGTTCGTGGCCAGCCTGGTCTTGTAGGACAGCCAGCATTACATAGTGAGACCCTGTCTCAGAAACAAAATTCTAAAACCCTTTTGTGTCAATGATAACATAAATAGGGATAAAAGAAAACTTCCCCAAAGGAAAGATCCTGAACTGACAAACCATGTTAGTAAAATTGTGTTGTATTATGTTGAAGGAACTATCAGGCCATTGATACCATGGAATAGTTGGAAAGAGTTGCTTTAAGGGCAGGATAGATGGTGCTCTGTGAGGGCTAAGGTCTGAGTCCCAGCCCTGACATGGTGGCCCACAATCATCTGTAGCTTCAGTTTCAGGGGATCCAACAGTCTCCTCTGGCTTCAGTGGGCGTCAGACACTCACGTGGTCCACATCCGTACATGCAAGCAAGCGACACATCCACACACACAAAATCAAAATAAATAAGCCTTTAAAAGTAAAGCAACTTACCAACATTATTGATATAAAAACAATTCCAACTGAAAGCAGTTTAAAATCATTTTTTTTTTCAGAAGAAACTATGTTTCAGCAGCCGGATATCAGCTGTCTCAGCCCCATCACCCGCTTTAAACATTTTTCCCACCGTCCTATCAAGAAGGCCAACTTCTTATCAGTCCAAATAACTGCAATTTTATGGAATTTTAATAGCTGTATTTTTAAAACTAGAAGTTACTATCTAGAAACATGAGTATATCCTTTTTTTAAGAAACGATGCCTCTTAAGAATCTAGAGCTGAATTTTGAAGATAGATGATATTATTTTAGTTCAATATGTTTACTTTGATAAAGTATGTCTAAATACCCTCCCAATATAATCAGTTTGTATTGAAGCTGTTACCAGGTCCAGTTTTCTCTGCCTGGATAAAGATTTCTGTGGGAAACGTATAGAACTTGCTATATGACGCTGGTTTGTGTGTTGTTTCCAGACGTTACTGCACTGACACTTTTTGTCTTTATAGGAATTACTTGGACTTTGCTCCATGAGATGGATTTCCAGAAATACATCTCTGTGAGGCACGACTACATCCTCCTCCCTGAGGACGCCCTCACCAACACAACTCGGCTTCGCTGGTGGCAGCCTTTTGTGATCAGCAACGGGATTGTGGTTTCCGGGGTGGAGCGTGCGCAGTGGGCGCTGGACAACATTCTCATCGGCGGGGCCGAGATCAATCCAAGTCAACTGGTGGACACCTTCGATGATGGTAAGAAGAACGCCCCGCCCAGCATCCTCTGCGCCAGCTGTTTGTGCAGACGTCGGATGGGTCCAGAGTGAGCACGGGAGCACAGGCAGGGTCTGGTACCTGCCGCTCGACCTGCAATTGCTCTTGGCCGGCCCTGCAGTTTACAAAACGTCGGTCACGTGCTGAACTGTCAGTTCAGAATTTGATGAATATTGCTAAATACAAAATGTTTTTATATAGTTTGGAATTGCAATACCCTGGATATTTTTGCTCTTTTAGTCATTTCTGTACCGTAGAACACATACTACAGATGTTAGTTTTCAGGCATCTATGCTGGCCTGCCCTTGGGGTCCTGACAGGTTATGTCCTCAGCTGCAGCCACTAAGGGCACCTCCTGTGAACACTCACTACGTTCTCTTTTAAAGGGGCCCTGCCCACCTCCCATCTCTCTTTTTCTCTGTCTGTCTGTTCCTTTCTCTCTCTGCTTCTCTGCCTGTCTCTATCCTCTCTCTCTCTCTCTCTCTCTCTCTCTCTCTCTCTCTCTCTCTCTCTCTCTCTCTCTCTCGTCACTTTTTTTTTTTAATTATAACAGCAGATGCCCAGGAGGAAGTAAAACGTCTACCCAGAAAAACAACTACCGTTTTCTAGCAAAGGGTTGTGCTAGCAGCCTTCAGTAGCTTTGCTCTGACCTTGACTCTCACCTAGAATTTATATATTAAGGCAGTTAGATAAAATAATCACCCTCAGTATTAAACGCAAAATAATTTAACATTAAGCATCTCAGCTGAAGAAAAATAACATACAGCATCGTTTCCCACTTCTTTAACAGAAGGATCTTCCCATGAAGAAAACTGGAGTTTTTACCCTAACGCAGTAAGGACAGCAGGATTCTGTGGCAACCCGTCCTTCCACCTCTACTGGCCCAACAAAAAGAAGGACAAGACCCACAATGCTCTCTCCTCCCGCGAGCTCATCATACAGCCGGGATACATGATGCAATTTAAAGTAAGGGGAAATGATACAGAAAGCCGCAGCTCCTATGTGGGCTGTGGGAGAGGGATTTGTTCTGACAACTGCAGATGATTGATTCCGGCCATTAAGAGATACTCTAACTGCGGTAACGTTTTACAAAGGCCTTTCTTCAAGTACGGTTATTTGAACGTAGATAAAAATCTGTGGTGTTAAGATATAGCAAGAAATATAGCTGTGTTGTAGCTCGTACATTATCTGCCAAAGTGAAGAACTTAAATAGACGCTTGGAGCCCTCTGTGGCTCTCCCGTCACCCCCTGCTCCTCTTCCCTGCTACCTTGTTAAACCATTTGCTTCTCCGGCTATTCTTTTTCAGTTTATTTTTGATATTTCTTCGTCTCCAATTTCACAAACCTGTGCATTAGCCCAGTTGCAGCTCCCAAAGCCTCAAAGAACTAGAGATTTTTTAGTATTTTATACTGCATAGGCTAGAAAGGAATACACTGGAGACAATTAGTAGACATGAGGATGATTAAAGCCAGGGCAATTGGCCCCTCTCTCTCTCTCTCTCTCTCTCTCCTAGATATCAAACACACTTTTCAAAGTTATTATATTATTTTACAAACATCAGTTATTCTAAATGACCTTGTTTTAAAAGATGGACTTGCAGGCTTATTAGCAGAAATTAAATCTGCTTACTTTTGGCTCTGTGTTGGACTCCCTTTAGAGATGAACCAGCTCTCCCAATGCTACCACGCCCTGAGAAAATGTTCTGTGACATGAAGGATCACATCTCAAGGTCATCTCTGGTGTCATTCCCCACCAGCTTCCAAGCCAAAGTTCTCTCCTGGTCCCTCTTGGTCAACACTGTGTCCTCTTGAATGGTTCTGGGAACTCAGAGATGAAGGGCTCTGTAATTTTCTTTCTTCAAACAAACCAATTTATTTAAAATAAAAGGGGAATAGATAGGTGGTTCAGCAGTTAGGAATGTTTGCTGCTCTTCTCGAAGACCTAAATATAGTTCCCAACACCCACGTCAGGCAGCCCACATCCACTGCAACTCCAGCTCCAGGAGATCCGATTTCTGACTTCCACAGGCACCTGCAATCACGTGCATATGCTCCACACACATACAAATAAAATAATTTTTTAATAAAAGTAAATCTGTCCCCTAAAATTTAGGTTGCCATGGACTCTGCCTACCCGAGTCTGTCACCACCACTACCCTGCAAGACTGTCCTCTCCCTTTGCATCTGAGGAGAAGCTCTCTCCTTGTTCTTTTCTTTTATCTCCTTGACATCTACTTCCCTCTGCCTCCAAGAACAGCATCTCAGTGCATCTCAGAATCCTGCTCTCCCCTGCCTTTGATCACTAAGAATTTCACACCATCTTCTGGCTTGGAACCTATCTGGAAACACAAATCTCAAATCTGGATCTCTAACCTTGGCTGGCTCACTAACAATTCGGTTTTATATTGGCATTTTAAGTGATGTTATTCATCTACTTATCTACTATCTACTGTGTCTGTGTATGACACGTGCGTGCCGTGATGCCCATGTGGAGGCCAAAAGACAACGTGAAAGAATCAGTTCTCTCCCCCACCATGTGGACCCCAAGGGTCAAACTCAGGTCACTAGGCTTAGCTCCAGATCCTGTGACCTCCTGAGCTGTATCACCGGTAGCCTCTACACATTTCCGACTCACTCATGAGCACTTCGATTGCATCTGTGTCACAGCGAAGTCACCATCTCTGCTCTTGTGCCACCCCCTCTTTTCCGATTTCCCCTTCTCTGTTGACGACACCACCTTGCGCCGCTAAATAGCTTTAATGTCTTAAATTGTCTTAATTTTCACTCTGCACGTAGCGTCCATCGCATCCTGTGCCATCTAACCCCTGAGTTCTTCCCCCACCCCAACGGATCTTCTCTGCACTGCTACATCCATTCATATCCACCAAGTTCCCATCTGACCCCCCCAGTCTCTCTCCATCCCTAACTTTGATGTCGGAGTCAGATTAGCTTTGTGTAGCAGAGCTCTGGGTCCATCGTTCCGCTCCTCAAGCCTTCGGTGGCTCTCTGTTCTTAGAAAGTGAAGACCAAACACTTGTTTATCTAGGTAGATCTCGGCTCGGCACTCAAGAATCGTCCCCAGGATTCCACCCCTCTATGCTTGCATCCGGTCTTGTTCACAGTGCTCTGGATTACAACTAAACGGCTTTCCGCCACCTCTCCCCTCAGATGCGCTCCGTCCTTCAGGGTCAGCTCGCAAGCACCTAGCGGATGGATTATCTTCCAATCCATCCAACCAACTGTGTTTTATGTGTGTGTCTTTTCGATTCCCGCTACTGTTACTAAACTACGCGTCTTATTATAACCTTGAATTGTATTGTCTGATTTATGAGTATTAGGCCTGAAATGTTAGCACTAACTTCCCTGATGCCAGTAGTAAAAAGAGGACTTGTTGATTAAATCACCTATTAGAACTTATAATTGAGCTGCCAAATTTTCTAGCATTCATGCATTATTAATGACTCCACCATTTAATTGCTGATAATACCGAAAATGAGAGACAGCAATAAGAATGGATATTAAAGTAATTAAATTTGTTATTTTTCACTTCCAAATGAAAACGTAACAGCAGCATCTAAGAAGTTAAGATGTCAGTGGGCATGTTTTGCATTAGACTCTTTCAATTTCTTTCCATAAATTCTCCTCGTAATATCTTTAGCCAATTTAGCTTATCTAAATTTATGTAATATGGTATATTAGCTAAATTAGTAGAGCTAATACCTTAAAATCCTTAATTCTCGGCTTCTCTGAAAGCTGCATGTCTTATCAGCTCTAAGAGTGAATTCTTCATGCACTGTCAGGCTGATTGTGAAACCTTCTCTGAATATTTGATTGCCCGTTAGAGCCCCGAGGTGGAGAAATAGTATTTCTGATTAGTCACATTGGATATCACTTAGTCTAGCTTGTATATTGATTGCTTCTGTTTGTTTTAGATTGTGGTGGGTTGTGAAGCCTCCTCGTGCGGTGACCTTCACTCTGTAATGCTGGAATACACTAAGGATGCAAGGTCCGTGAAACTGTTTTACCTTTCTTCCAGACTTGAAAACATAATTTAAACACATGTCTAATGTTAAGGTAGCGACTTGTGAAGAAGCAATTTGCATATTGAAAGTGGATCGGAAGCAGTTTCAAGTATTGAAAGCCTTCAGGAGATTAGGGTTCCTGTAATCCCAGGACTAGGTAAAATGAGGCACCCTGGCAACCTAGGGAGGCCCTGACAGCTCCTGTGTATGTTCATATAAATTTCACTAGCACAAAATTTGCCTATATGTCTTCAGTTTTTTTCAAACTAAAGAAAAAAATCAGTTTTTACACTGGGCCGCTGCTAAGAAACATTATATTTAAAATTAAGGAGTCTGACTCCTGACACGCCTGCAGTGCTGCATGGAGCCTGAGTCCTGACACACCCACAGTAGTGCATGGAACCTGACTCCTGACATACCTGCATGGTGCATGGAGCCTGACTCCTGACACACCCACAGTAGTGCATGGAACCTGACTCCTGACATACCTGCATGGTGCATGGAGCCTGAGTCCTGACACACCCACAGTAGTGCATGGAGCCTGACTCCTGACATACCTGCATGGTGCATGAAGCCTGACTCCTGACACACCCACAGTAGTGCATGGAGCCTGACTCCTGACACACCCACAGTAGTGCATGGAACCTGACTCCTGACATACCTGCATGGTGCATGGAGCCTGAGTCCTGACACACCCACAGTAGTGCATGGAGCCTGACTCCTGACATACCTGCATGGTGCATGGTGCATGGAGCCTGGCTCCTGACATACCTGCATGGTGCATGGAGCCTGACTCCTGATACACCCGCATGGTGCATGGAGCCTGACTCCTGACACCTGCAGTGGTGCATGGAACCTGACTACTGACACACCCACATGGTGCATGAAGCCTGACTCCTGACACCTGCAGTGGTGCATGGCACCTGACTCCTGACACACCCACAGTAGTGCATGGCGCCTGACTCCTGACATACCTGCATGGTGCATGGTGCATGGAGCCTGAGTCCTGACATACCCGCAGTGATGCATGGAGCCTGACTCCTGACACCTGCAGTGGTGCATGGAGCCTGACTCCTGCAACACCCGCATGGTGCATGGAGCCTGACTCCTGCAACACCCGCAGTGGTGCATGGAACCTGACATGGAACTTTGAAAACTTAATTATATTATGTTGTCAGTTGGTTCTAAATATATTCTAGTGTATAAGAATTCTTTCCTGTACATGTTATCATTTTATTGTTTCTGTGAATACACTAATGTAGTTTTAAAGAATAACGCACATCTAATGAGAAGGTATTTCATTATTTATGTTTTATTTATGCTATGAGAATTTCATACACACACACACACACACATCTATGGTATTTTTATCATATCTACCCACTCTCGCCCTCCCAAATGAGTGTTCTTCCCAAGGACCCAGGTTCAGTTCCCAGATGTCAGAGGCTCACAACTGTCTGTAATTTCAGACCCAGGGGCTCTGACTGCCTCTTCCAGCCTCTGCAGGAACTGCAAACCTGTACTGCACATGCATTCATGCAGGCAAACATTCATACACATAGAACAGAAAGAAATCTCTTTAAAACAAAGAAATTCACATAAAGAGTATTTAATCCCAGCCTGACATTGCCTGGCATGTTGATCACATGTGTTTTAATCCCAGCCTGGCATTGCCTGGCGTGTTGATCACATGTGTTTTAATCCCAGCCTGGCATTGTCTGGCGTGTTGATCACACGTGTTTCTGATTTTGATTGCTACAGCTCTGACTCCTGGCAGCTCGTGCAGACCCAGTGCCTGCCCTCCTCCTCCAACAGCATTGGCTGCTCCCCGTTCCAGTTCCACGAAGCCACCATTTACAATGCTGTCAACAGCTCAAGCTGGAGAAGGATCACCATCCAGCTTCCGGACCATGTCTCCTCGAGGTGGGTTGTCTGCCGAGTTCAGCCTAGTGGGACTCCGGCAGCCTCTACAGTGGCGTTTTCAGCCTCCCTGACACTGCAGCCCTTTAAATCAGTTCCTCTTGTTGTGGGGACCCCAACCATAAAATTACTTCTGTTGCTACTTCGTAACTGTAAATTGCTACTGTTATGAACTGCAATGTAAATATCTACATTTACCAATAGTCCTGGGAACCTCCGAAGGGGGTGTGACCCAAAGGTTGAGAGCCACTGCTCAACAGTCATGCAGAAAGATGGGACAGAATTTTAGCTGCAACCTGAAGACCCTTTCATCTTCTTGCCATTCTGTGTCCCAAGAGGGGGATAAAAGGGAATATATTTGGAAATTATTCACAGAGCTCAGATTTCCTTTTAACAACGTATCATACACATGCAACAGTTGCTCCCATATCCTGAATGGTAAATCCTACACAGACGCTAGAGTTGGGACCACTTCTGCTGTAGCATTCTGGTCCCCTAAAGGCTGTGCTCATGCAGACATGCATGCCTCCTGGTTGCCAGGTTGCAGAAAGCTGAAGATAACAAGGACAACATGTGATATTGCCAGAAGCAGCATTCATCTCAGTGAAAGATTTGGAAAAATGATACGTTTGTGTGTGTGTGTGTGTGGTGTATGTAAATTCTCATATAAATTCAATAGAAGGAACAACCTTTGAGAATGACTGCTATCTTCCGTTGCATACAAGTATACACTGCATATAAGCAGACACTTGCATTTGTACTACTTGGGCATGCACATAGGCAAAAGAAGAGAAAACCTTAGCGAAGATACAGCTTTCAGAAAGACACATAAGGGCACATACCCCATCTGGAGGATGAGTCAGCTCGTTGCTTTTGGGGTGCTTTGGGTAGAAATTTGAGCTCTTTCCTCAGATCGTCGTTCCCACAGGCAGAGGCTGGACAAGACAGGCAGAGGAATGGCTGCTGACAACCTTTGTTCTCCTTGGGTCTCTCAGTGCCACACAGTTCCGCTGGATCCAGAAAGGGGAAGAAACTGAGAAGCAAAGCTGGGCCATCGACCACGTCTACATTGGAGAAGCCTGTCCCAAGCTGTGCAGCGGGCATGGCTACTGCACCACCGGTGCCATCTGCATCTGCGACGAGAGCTTCCAAGGTCTGCACCCTGCACTGCTCCTGAAGCCGGGCGCTGGGCTCCCTGTCTCACATACGCAGGAAGTACACTAGGAAATGGATGGAAAAGTCAGGCTTAGCAGTGTGAGGTTGGCAACCTTTGACCACTGAGTTACCATCTTTAGAATGAATTCTCCTATAGACTTGAGATCTGCTCCTGTAAGCATTTTGAAATTCTTCTTAGCCTGCTCACACAACACTGGGTCTCGTTACAATATTTACACATATGGTCCTCTTCCCCCAAATAGTTCCCCTTCTGCTTCCTGAAACCCAGTTTGAAAAGTAGACTCAAGAGTTGGGAGGAGAGCTCAGGCAGAAAAACGCTCGGTTTGCAAGCTCAAGGGCCTGAGATCAATCCCCAGAACTCATATAAAAATGGCAGCCATGGCGTTATACAGTTGTAAACACTGGGGCAGAGGCCAGCCATGGCGTTACACACTTGTACTGTAAGCTCTGGGGACAGAGGCCAGCCATGGCATTACACACTTGTATTGTAAGCTCTGAGGACAGAGGACAGCCATGATCTTACACACTTGTATTGTAAGCTCTGGGGACAGAGGCCAGCCATGACGTTACACACTTGTATTGTAAGCTCTGGGGACAGAGGCCAGTCACAGTGTTACACAGTTGTAAACACTGGGGACAGAGACCAGCCATGGCGTTACACACTTGTATTGTAAGCTCTGAGGATAGAGGCAGAGGCCAGTCACAGCGTTACACACTTGTATTGTAAGCTCTGGGGACAGACAGAAGGTTCTTTGGGGCTGAATTGGCTGCTAGTCTAGACTAATCGATGAGCCCCGTTCAAAGGAGGTGGATGACATTCCTGATGATGTCATCTAAGGTTGTCTCCTGTCCACTGCATACATGCATACACGTGCATGCACACTCTTGCACCTGCATATACAAATATCCTGAGAGATGCCTCACATGCATGCATTAAATAAAAGACTGAAATCAACTTGATAAATTCCATACATAATGATTATATTTATCAGTCAATGAGTCAGGATGCATCCACTCAAGACGTCCCTGTCCCTCATATTAGTTTCCTGTCCCAGCTATACCCCAACACTCAGTTCCCAGCCTTGAAACCTCTTTAAATACTTCGTCAGTGTCTGTTAGACTCCACGTTTTGTAGCTAGTGAGCTGAGTTCTCTCTTCTCTGGTCACTGCGCCACCTAGAGGGGAAAAAACTTCATCAAACAACCAGAGTAATTTCTACCACTTGGCCTTCTAGAAGCTGAGTGTATTTGAGTTAGCATGTCTCAGCTTCTCACATGGTAGGAAAATGCCTGCCGGTCCCGATTTTACCTTCATCTAAACTTTCTAAGTTCCAAACTCTGTCACTGAATGCTTACTGTGTCTTCGTAGCTTAACAATTGCCATTTAGCAGAGCTGAGGGCTCTTTGAACTTCGCACTCTCTTGGTGTTACTGTTTGCACAGACAGTCGCCACTCTCGAGAGCCACTTAGAGTTTATGACGGCCCTGCAAGTTCCCTGTGCTCAAGATGATGGTTACTACCCAATAAATAAGGAAACTAAGACTCTAGAGGCTAAGGGATGTGTCAGAAGTCACAGAACCAGTAAAGACAAGCAGATCCTGGATCTTTCTGCCCAATCACCCAGTTCTCACAGCTGATTTATCTAAAGAAGACCAGATTATACAACTTCCCCAAGAATATGATGTTAGGATATATATATTTGAATTCTACAGTGGCATCCATTTAAATTTCTTGGTCGATGCTGTTCCTTCACCTCCAGATGAAATGGATGTGATTAATGTAGGCGCTGGCACAGCTCTCGTGTTGAAAATTCCTTCCCGCACCTCCTTCCTCCCCCTGTTACCACTGCTGCTGAGACCAGCTGAGTCCGCCTGGGTATTAGCCGAAGAATTTTAACTTTGGGCAAATTAATGAATCCCACATCTCATGAGAAGGGCCAGCTGTAGAACATGTGTGCAGTTGAAATCAAGGAGACATATAAGCGTGCACACATTCCCTCATTTAATGTCTCATACATCAGTATCTCACCCTCGTGGCTTCTGAGGGACGTTTCCAGTTTGCTTAGTGTTCATTTATTTATCCCAACTTCATTGCTGAACGCTGTGCTAGGTTTAGAATCCAGTAAGGAACTAAGACGTAGGCTCTGCTCTGAGGATCCATCGAGGAGAAAGGGGCATGAGAATCAGAACACAGTGTATCTAGTTTCTAGAAAATCGTGCAGGGAAAAAAAGAAATTAGGTTGGCCTCCTATGCCAGGGTATAAGCTCCCTGCTGAGACCCAGTGCTGGTAAACACACCGGCATGGCCAGACGCTGTAGCGTGTAGAGAATAGATTAAGTGCATTCACGTGCATGTTTTAATGAGTGCTGACACAAAACTAATGGGACATTTTTCAGCATAAGTCAACAGTCACCTAAATACATGAGAAGTGGTTGCTCCTGGGAGCCTGAGGCAGCCTGGTACATTCTTACAGTATGTGCGGCTAAATCTGAAATTGAATATTGTTGCACTCTTTGAGGACTCTGTTTATTCCAACTGGTGCCAATCACTGTGATCCTTTTCCCCAGGGGATGATTGTTCTGTCTTCAGTCACGAGCTTCCAAGTTACATTAAAGATAATTTTGAATCAGCAAGAGTCACTGAAGCCAACTGGGAAACCATCCAGGGTGGCGCCATCGGAAGTGGCTGTGGACAGCTGGCACCCTATGCCCACGGAGACTCACTCTACTTCAATGGCTGTCAGATAAGACAAGCTGCTACCAAGCCACTGGATCTCACTCGAGCAAGGTGAGCAAACCCTTGTGCCATGTTCAAGACACAGAAGTGATCACAAGCCAGACCTGATCATGAATTTCATGCAACAATGTCCACTAATCCAGGGAGCCTTAATATCAAAGGACCATTGTGTGTGCTGACAGCTCAGAATGATCGTTGTGTAAATTTATGATGGGGTGCCTTTGTTATTTCTTCCCACACGAATGAGTTAAGTGGTGATACTGATACCATAATAGAAATAGCTAAATGTAAAGAATGGATAATGAGACTCTACATAGATAAGTTAATGTTAGCCATATCCAAGTTTATAAATATAATATGAAAATGTATGTGTGTATATATATATATATGCGATTGTATACCTATGTTTAGCATCTGTAAGTTCAGTAAATAGAAATGAAGAATGATGAGATCTTTAATTATTCACATGTATGGGAGCTGGCTATTCATAATTCAGAGCAGAGTGAGCAGAAACTGCATGAATATATTACAGGAGTGAGGTAGGGAGACCCTGAGTTCTTCACAATTCCTCAGTAGCCATTTTGCCGAAGCCCAAGAATGGGTAAAGATTCCAAAGTTTTAAAGCGCAGCCATGCACTGAACTGGAGTTCCTGCTGAGTGGTGGCAAGTGTCCAGGAGCCACGCAAGGAACCTCATGGGGATATGCTTCTGTGTTTAAAAACCCATGTCTTTAGGGCTTGAGGAGTTGGCTCAGTGAGTACCATGCAAATATGAGAACCTGAGTTTAGACCCCCAGACTGACACAAAGCCAAGTGTAGGAGTGCAACTATCATCCTAGCACTGGAGAGGCTGGGAAAGGATGCCTGGTGCTTGTTAGATAGCCAGGATAACTGAATCAGTAAGCCCCAGGTTCAGGGAGAGACCCTGTCTCAAAACTCTAGAAGACAGCTGACATTGACCCCCGGAATCCACACACGAGTGCACATGCACACCCCACAGAAACATACAAACCCACACACCACAGTCATGTTCATACATGCACACACAGAAAACTGTGTCCTCTAAGGGTAAGGATGTCTGGGGAATGACAACTAGCAGAGAAGAGAAGTGAGCCTGAGCCTGTAGGCTCTACTTCAGCTTTTCCTCATCTGGCCACTCCTAAAATAGACATGATCACTTTGTCCAGATGCTGTCCAGATTGGAGCAATTTGTAAAAAGCAAACAGCACATAGACTGGGGCTGTGTTCCCTGTCCTCAGCTGCCCAGCCTATGTGACTGTTTAGGGAACAGAAGGTTGGGGAGTGTATACTAAACTGGTTTCCAGCATGCTGCAAAGAGGGACACATCTTTGAAAGTCAGAACTGTTTATTCATATTTTGATTACACAGTCAGCCCTTAGTAAACATGGCAGATTGATTCCAGAATCCCCAGGGATGCTCAAATCCCAATGCAGTACTTACACTTAGTCCACACTAAAACTCCTGCCTGAGTTCCGTCTCTGCGTGATCACGATGTCCAAATACAATGTATAAACATATAAATACAATGTATAAACATATAAACACAATGTATAAACATATAAACACAATGTATAAACATATAAATACAATGTATAAACATATAAACACAATGTATAAACATATAAACACAATGTATAAACATATAAATACAATGTATAAACCTTGCAGATGGATGATATACTGTCTTGCTTGAGGGATAATAAAGGAGATAAAGGCTGTACACTTTTAGGACAGGTTTTTTTTTTCCTGAATTATCTTCTGTGTGCGACTGGCTGAATCTCCAGACATGGAGCCCACAAAACCCAACTGCGTTATGAACTCAGGAATTACGAACTTTAGGAAGAACAAAGGTTGAGAACTTCTTCCTCCTTCAATGTTTCCAACTTTCATCTGAAGCTGATTCTCCTGTATTTTTTTTTCTTCAGCAAAATTATGTTTGTCTTACAAATTGGGAGCACATCCCAGACAGACAGTTGCAACAGTGACCTCAGCGGCCCCCACGCGGTGGACAAGGCTGTGCTGCTGCAGTACAGCGTCAACAATGGCATCACCTGGCATGTCATCGCTCAACACCAGCCAAAGGACTTTATGCAGGCTCAGCGGGTGTCTTACAACGTCCCTCTGTAAGTGGCCTGAAGGGGAGTGCATGATCTCCTGCCCATTCCTGGGAATCCTTGAGTTTGACGTGGGATCTGGGTGGTTATTGGGTCAATGCCATGAGCCTAGGCAGTGGCAGAGCCAGGATAGCCCAGACCACCAGCATTGTGTTGCTGTTTACCAGAGGTCCAGAGGCAAATAGCCAATCAAGATAGGAGGACAAGAGGGAATGGATGAAGAGCTAAGTGCAAAGACACTGTGCATATTTCTCTAGTCCCTTGGAAAGCCTTGAGCCTCTATTAAGAGTGACCATTTGGAAGTCTGGGGAATATGCAACCATATCAACTTTGCTTAGCCTTGTTCACCAAACCGCTAGCACAGAACCTGTTCATGTTTGTGGATAAACAGGTTGCTTTCCTAGATACTGTTAGCACAAAGGGAAGGAGGGAGAAAGAGACCATGAGCCTTAAGCTGCCAATAAAATTCCATACTGCTTGGAAGAGTACTAGGCGCTAAGTGAATCTGGATTCTGTGTACAGCACAGCCTTGACTTAGATTAGCCCACCAGATTGTCTGAGATCTTCAGCTCACCTACTGGAAGAAAGATCTTAAATATTCAGCTGCTTTGTCATTCCATCTATGACGCAGGGAGGCGCGGATGAAAGGAGTGTTGCTGCGCTGGTGGCAGCCGCGTCACAACGGAACAGGTCATGATCAGTGGGCTTTGGACCATGTGGAGGTCGTCCTGTGAGTACCTGCTGCTTAGCACCCCGTATCCATTTCAGAAAGGTCTGGCGTTCCTTTGACCTGGCATGCCCTTGATTCAGGAAGAAGTAGACCTGATGAGAAGGCCCCCACAGTCCACTGTGGCTAACATTCTTCAGCAGCTTCAGGATAGTTCAAGTCAACAGTGAAGTATAACAAAACCCCAAACATAGCTTCACAGGCTTTAGAAAGCTTCGATAAGTAAAATATTTGTTTAAGGACTGGCAGGATTGATCAAATTCAACAAAACATAAGTCTCTGGGTAAATGGGAAGTGATGTCTTATGCTTGATCTGGGTTGCCTTACAAAATAGAATGACCTTCTAAAAGAATGATCTCTGCTGGTCTGTAGACAGAGTGTTCATAGTGAATGAGCCCATGATGAAGACCTGTATCAGCCCCAGAGGCATTCTGCATTTGAGTATTTGGTTGAACAAGAACAGAGTCTAGATATGGTCTCACATTCCTTGTGACAGCCCCACCCCCCCAAGAGTTAAGGGTGTCCTCCCCCTTGTTGGTCCCCTGTAGAGTCGCTGTCACTACTCTCCTCTGGCTGGGTTGACTGTTCCCTTGCAAAGAGATGACTTGCTTTTTCTCTAACAATCTAGTTCCTGTAAAACGGGGATGCCTATGTCTCGACGAGTTCGAACTGGTGGCTCCAAGTTGTTGGCAAGGAGAGGCGAATCTTCTCGGTAGATAGGTTCAAACGTTCATTCTGTTTGCCAGATCCAAAATGAAATCAGCCGTGTGGCTGATTTCAGTCATTTCGAAAGCAAATTTCAGTCATGAATTGGTAGGAAACCTACCAGATTTGTTTTCTTTCTGTCATAGCCATGAGCTGAATTCTCCAGTCTTGAGCTAGCCCTTGTCTTAGCTGTCACCGAGGCACCTGCTTGCATGGCATCCATATCAATCCCGATTCCAAGAGCAACCCCTGGTCCCCCACACAAGCTCCCACCGTGTGCGCTGCTGCTTCTGGACCACTTGCTGGGCTCTGCCTCCACGAGACGAAAATCTAAGTTTATAGGAACAGTCAGACCCTTGGATCTAAACATGAGGCTGATATTTTCCGTAGTGATTGACCTCCTCCAACTGCGTTATTTCCAGGAGAGTAGAATCACTTGGGCTCCTAAGGACTGTAAACAATCACATATACGTACACAGTGAGGAGAAGGAGAAATATGACCAATTCGACCAGAATCCAATCCTAGAACCACCACGCCCTGAACTCTCTCCTTAGAGCAAAGAGATCCACTTGAGGGATGCTCAGAATCTCTGGGGAGTCTGGCCTTCCTCTGAAGGATTTGCCTCAACTGCACTAAAAACTGAGCATCAACTTTTTAAAGCACCTCGGGGCTTCTTGAGAACTGACTTAGAATCAGCAATCCCATCTCTTTCAAGCCTTCTGCCCAGACAACCTACGTAAACAGGGCTTAGAGCGCTAACTTCAGAGCTTTCCCATTCTCGGCAGAAAGCAAATGCCAATGCTGTCCTTAATGGGTACAGGGATCCTCAGAATACCTGCATTTGAATAGATACTTTCCACTCCCGCCTAGAGAAGCCACTGCCAGCACCTAGAATGCATGGGGTCTTGGTGCGGTGTGATGCCCTCATAACCGAACAACAAAACTCACCTCCCTCAGAGGCTCTCAGAGTTCCATCAGGAAGCCTTCCCCCCTGCCCCCAAGAGAACCTTCTAGAATACCTAGTGTTGGTATTAATTTTTGTAAGCAACCGCCAGCATCATGATACTGGCATAAGACTGAAATTCTTATTACATTCTGGAACTGTAATCCGTATTATAAGACTTCGTTGTTGCTCAGTCCCAGAGTTTTAAGATTTTTTAAAGATTTAGCACATGCCAGCCACCTGCCTGCTCTCACAATGCATCATGGTCTCAGAGCTTCAGGACCCAGAGCCCTCAGAACAAGGAAGGCACCGGCACTTGCTTAGCCTGTTTCACTCTGGGTCATCCTTAATGACACAGAAATAATAGGTTTACACTTAGACCATATGATAACAGTACATATAATTTTAGAAACAAATGATTTATCTTTAGTGACATCTCAAAATGTGTTAAAATTATAGAAGCACATGTTTTAGAAAAATATGTACTTCACAGAGCTCAATTCAATAAATGATTCCTAACAGATACATTCCTAAAGAATTCTGTTTTAGAACTATATATATTTGGTATATTTGCTCTGTTCTTAAGATATGATTTTATGCCATTATAACGTTTCAAAGTATTTCCTTTATTAAGAATCACAAAAGTTTTAAGACAGTCATTAATATGTACTTGGTAGCTTTGCAATACAATTTATCATTTGATGAGTGTATGATAGAAAGTTCCAGATAACTCAGGAAAATAAACCATAACAACCCTGTTGTCCTTCAGTTCTGCAAGACACAGAATCTAGCAGAGGCTCACATTATTCATAAATGCTACAGATTTTACTATAAAAGTATGTGTATGTAAAAAGTAGGGTAGAATGTGTCCAGAAAACCTACTGACGAAACGCTTTTTCTTACTTGGCTACACTTCCCTAGAAGAACCTTTAGCTGTATGAGCGAATGATGCTTCTAACCTCTCCCACATGGAGAAGGAAGAGTAACGAGGGCACACACATGCGGGGACAACCTAGTTGACATGCAGACAGAGCTGTTATTATGTTCTTGCAACATACATGTCAGTTAAATAACTTTTAGAATGTATTCTCTTTTGCAAGTAATAATTGCTTTAAGCTAGCTTTAATGTCATAGTTTAGCTTGCACATAGACGTACCAAGGACACATGCTAAAAACCTCTAGAAAGAAAAGCTGTGGCCATGCATGAGTAATGTCCATACTGCCCATGTTAACCGAGGACGTGTGAGTCTGATGAGAACAAATTCAATGCCTTTGAAAAACGTTTCAAGGTACATAGGAGCACTTCCTAAATGAATGTGACACATGAAACATTCTTAGCGTAACGGATTAACTGTAGAAGACCATATGTGGAAAGAGCTGAGGATCGTGAACGTAAAGAGTGGCAGAGACAGAACCCGCCCTCTCAGCGTTCATCAAGCAAGGTCCTTGTGCTTGTGTGAGAGGGTAGCCCTCCCTCTCGCTTGCCAGTGAGCCCTGCACACTGACGGTTAGCTCCTGCTAATCTGTCTGCCCTGAACCAGCAGGTTGTTTCTTTCCAGCCTCACTAGTTGACAGAGAGACCTCATTCCATAAAGCCCAAATGATACAGAATAACCTAATCATCGCCAATCAGGTGAAACTCACTTGTTAGTGCAGGATATCTGCTTCTCAGTGAATGTTTATGAAGACACTTGGGCAGATCCCTCACAAGATCCATGCTAGGAGGGAGCTCCTTAGGGTAAAGGGGAGTTGCCTCAACCCCTCTTGTTGGGCACTCTCACGTCTATCCTAAGAATCTCCCTCGCCCAATACACATTCCATCCACACATCACATTTCCTGTGTGCGTGTCTCAGTCACCACCTGTCATGTGCATAACGAATTGGGCCCATTTCTGCATGTGTCCCTTGAAAGCAAATGACCCAGGAAAAAGTTAGCCTTCATGAATTGATTTAATAACAAGCAAATTGTTGCCACATTTGTTGAAAATTGAAAACTAATATGCTGCTAACTTTGGCTCTAAACACATTTATCAGATTTTAATATAAGTTCCATCATGACCATCCCCTCTTGCTATTCATCATCAAGATACTGTCACATTTTTGGCACAAATGATTTATGAAGATGAGTATATTTGTCGCTAAGCATATTTTCCTTTATTAAATTGGATTGTGTTATCTGATGTAGAAGACATCTCCATTAAAGCCCATTCCTTCTGTCCTCGGCTGTTAACAGTACCTACAATGTAAATAATTGAAAACTCAGATAAAATGTGCAGTAGATAGTAAATGATTAATATTTCTACTTTTATGTAACATTTATGCCAAATGTAATGTTATAGCTACGTGTACCTTGACATTTGGTTATGAGCAAATATTGCATGTTTCATTACATCAAAAAGTTAAGCATAACTCTATAGTGGGTATTGAAGGATAAGAAATAACATGTTCAATTTTTATTTTCAAAAGAGATGAAAAATCCTATATTGCACCTAAACCTGATCAGGCTTTTATGACTAATCACAGTCCTGCATGCGTTGAGAGGCATTTTTTAACTTGTATTATATTTCATTATTTGCTGTCACTGGTTTTCTACTAGAGTAAGGTAAGTCATCCTCACTACACCTGGAGAACTTTTTACTGTTCACTCTCGGTTTTACCAAGGCTAGCTGAGAATTTCTGTAGAAGACCTTTTACGGGTGGAAATTCTCAAGAAAGGCGGTTACAGATGATATTGGGATACATTGACTGGAATGTTCAACATGCACATAAATTCGGCCAAATTAAGAGGAGTCTAGGATATATGTAATACCGGATATAGAGGCATAGGCTGGGGTATGGGAATCGCCATTCTCTCATTGGACAAGTGTGTCTGGCTCTGTCTTAGACAGCCTGGAAGAGCTCACAGTTAGTAAACTCCTTGTGAGAAATGGGATTAGGAACATACGCAAAAGATCTCTAGTCTATAGTGAACGACTTTCAAAAGATCTATCAGCCAGGGGATTTGCATGAAGGTGCCTTGACTTACCAATTTAAGGTTAATAATTGACAGTGTAGGGTAGCTTTACTCTTAACACCTGTGAGTTCTGGCTCATGCCCATCGGTAGGATGGACCACCTTCAACTTGTCCAGACTGAGAGTAAAATGGTGCTAAGTACTAGACATGTGCACACAGTGTCAAGGTTTTTCATTTCATCCTGACCGTTTCCCGAGTGGTCAGATATCACCCTCATTCCATTAAGCAGGAGAGAAATCTGAACCTCTCATTTGTGTGTCCACGTTTTTGGCGTGGACCTTTCTGAAAGTACATGTCATGGAGGTGCACAACTTCGTCTGTGCCCAGGATTGGTTTGAAGAGCAGCACCCATCCTAAACTCACCCGAGTTTCTCTGGAAGACACAACTCCAGTCACTGAATCCTTATTTCTGCCTTCAGATAAGTTGCCATTTGTGTATCATACATTGAAAATAAGGAATTACTGATTGATAAAATGCCCAAATTTCTACAAGCTCAGACTCTTCTAATCTTCCCGTCTTGCCATGTCTTTTAGAATTCATCTTTCCAAATCAGATTTAATTGTTTTCATGATAATAAATGAGCTAGTATTATAACTAGTAAAAAGTAATAGTTCAAAAAAGTGTGGATCACGAATGCCTTAAAGATCTCGCGATGCCAGTATTTTCTATGCAGAACCAGGGAGGCGTTTTCTAATTCCATATGCTATCTAAGTCTTCGAAATCCCTGAAATAATGGAAATCACAGTCGGCACTTATAGAAAACTGCCTCTCAGAGAAAACGCTCCCTTCTTCCAATGGCGCACGTGAAGAATTATTTAAAGACGTCGTTATATCGACAGTCAGAACAGATTGTCTTGTCCAGTGCTAGGTTGTACCTTGGGATGAGTGTCGCTGCTCAAATTGAACGTATAATTAAAAACTACTTTCCCCTGTAGTTGCAATGAAAAGACGAATCTCAGGAGCTCAGTTGCACCTACTATGGCATTATCTAAAGCAGGCATCTACGTGTACCGAAAGCAAAATAAGTTCCCCACAGAATGACCAATAACGGATTTTTAAATGTGTTTAAAATTCCTATGATTAAAACTGCTCTAAGACAGTCTTGTAGTTGGAGATTTTAGAAGGCGGAGAGAGTAGCAGCTTAATATTCACTGAGGGTCACTAAGTGGACCTAGAGACAGACGACACTCGGCTATTACCATTCCCTGTGGTTCATGAACAGGCTTATGAGCTGGAAAAACCCACCTTATTAAACTGCAATACAAATGACTCAAGCAAATCACTAGTTAGCTCCAAGCTTTGAAAGTGTGGCTGCTTGAATGCAATCATAAACATGCTGGACACCTGAAGCAGTTACTCTTCCGTGCACATGTGAAGCCTCATGGGAATCCACAGATAAAGCGACGTAAACCGACTCAAAATCAGTATGCCCAGTGAATTAGGATATTCCCAAATTAGTTGTAAGCCTCTTTAAAAACCTTCAGCCTGCTAATATTTTTCTCACACAAAAAGATGGAAATTTTAAAGCAGTTCTATAATAAAATAGCTTCACGTAGAATTTTCTTTGATGCTAGTAACAACTTCCTTTAAAGTTAAGTATGTCTTTATTCTCATATATACAGGGTCCCTGCCACCTCAATCTAAGTTATAACAAAATAACTAGGTATCTTGCTTGTTTGGGTTTTTGTGTAAAGTATTTAACCACCTTGAATTTTCTTTGAATACTTTGCCTTTGAACGTATTTTGACAGAATAATTTCATTGCTTTAACTCTGCAATTGTTCCTTATAGTCAAAGAGTAATGGTTTACAGCAGGAATCCAATCAGTAAGTCAACAAAGGTTCGATAGCATGCCTTGACCACCTATGGGTCAAGCAGGAGGTGCAGTGCTGCGGTTGGGGGTGGAGAGAGCTGGACAGCAGGCCCCAAATTATCAGGAGTTTACGTGTGGGGAGCCAAGACAGTAGTCCAGATTCTACCCAGCAGGAATGGGTGTTGTGGGAGTTCAAAACAGAAAAACTAGAGTCACTGCTGAGGGGGCGCTGTCAGCAGGAAAGCGGATGCGGTGGAGAGAGCATGCTGTGTGGCTGGTGGAGCCCAGAGCAGTCTGCCTAGGGGCGGATCCAAAGAAGCGATCTGAAAGCAGGATTGATCGTGGAGAGGACGTGAGATTCGTGGCATCATAGCATAGGATGTTGTTATGAGGAATTCTGGGTAGTTTGTTACAATACTAACAAAGCTGACCTCTGAAGGAAAGGGTTCCAGGGGTGGTGTGTGAATTTACTGTGTGTGTGCATCAGGCCTAGTACACATGCGTACAATCTGACAGTTCTCCTAGGTGTAAGTTGTACACGCCATAGATTGGAGAATAGAGACACCGAGGTTGGTTTAGGGGCCACTGTGATAGTGCAGAGGACTCAAGGTGATCTCAGATGCTGGCAGGAAGGCAGCAAGGGCCAGACCCAAGATGGAGTTTTAAAGCTTCCTGCGTCTTTATAGCTAAGTACAGTGCCTAGAATATATTGTTTTAAAAAAAAATCATCATTTTACTCCTTGGTAGTAATTGATTATTGGTAAAATTCTCCTTTCCCTCTACCCTAATCCAAGTTCCCTTTATATTGCCCTTGATGGTAGCCACAACACTGACATCATCTCTGCCTGCATTCAAGAATCTCAGTACAGTTAGAATATGTTGATAGGTTTGCCCTCAAACCACGTACTAATGCCACGCATAAACATATTGCCCTTCGGGTCAGTGTATGAAAACACAATTCTTACAGCAGCGAGGACAGGTGAGAGTTGGGGTGCAGGCCTCTAACCCCAACCTTCTGGGGGCTGAGGCCCAAGAAACCTAAGTTTGAGGCCAACCTGGGCAGCATAGCAAAACCCTGCCTGAAAAATGGAAAATACCAGACCAAAACATCAGCAACTGTCACAGAAACTATTGTTTAATTTCCTCCGAGTCCTGATACCCATTTTCAGCATACGTATCAGCTTCACGTATGGAACGTGTGGGAATGTGTGTGCATATATGGGAGACTATAAATGCACACATGCAGGGTTATACATTCAGTTACACTTCCCTAGCACTTGTATGAACCTTTTCAGCATCGTGTCTCTTTCACCAAGACATGATTATTGATGATTATTGAATATAACCCCAGTTGCTTATTGAGAGACAGTGGAGCCCAGCATCACTTCTGTGTGAGGGACCAAACAAGGAAAGGCTAGCTCATTCTGCTAACAAATCTTTTGTTTTTTATTTTAGCCTTTTAAGCTTGAAATGAAATGTTGACTAAAGTAACCAAATCACTTTTGCTAACTGCTAAAGATGTAACTAGGGTAATGGATACAGTGCACACATCCTTGGGATGGAGTTCATCGGGGAGATGATGTTTTCAGGTTCTGTAAAGAGAGGGCCTTCAGGGCCAAAGGCAGGGAGCCAGGGACCAGCCTTTAATTATTCTGCCCCTAGGTGGTGAAGTCAGCATGATTTCTGAACTCTGAAAATTTAAAAAAAAATTATCAGGCTACCTTGGGACCTTAGAATAGATCCCACATTCAATGATGGAACTTACATGCTCTTTCTCCTTTCCCTCCCCGCCTGCTCCCTTCCCCGTGATTTTTAACAGCACTCGAAAACAAAATTACATGATGAATTTTTCACGGCAGCATGGTCTCAGGCACTTCTACAGCAGAAGAAGAAGGTCGCTTAGGCCGCACCCATGAAGAATCCAAGTTGATTCCCCTTCTGACGTGTGCGATGTGTCACTTCCTGTTCTTTTTGAAACCCCTCTCACTGCTTCGCATATCGGGAGAGGTCTACGAAGGACCTAACCAAGAGCCCTTCCGGACCAAGTGCACACCGCTGTCCTACACTGTGAACTAACGGCGAGTCGCTTCTCTGTGTACAATGTTTCATGTCAATGTGTCTGCGGGAATTGTGACCTCTTGTAATTTGCAGTGTCAGTATTAAGAATAAGAAATAGTTTAACAGGAAAAGAAGTTTAAGCACAAAGTTTTAAAGATTTTACTTTTAAAATGGTGTTTTAGCACAGTATTGAGCATTTCCTGGTCACCAAGCTATTTAAGTAGACTGTATTTCAGCTTTGTATCTCGTTTCGTATTATTAAGTTATCATTGTCCGTCCTCTGTATTCTCCTCTGCAGTGTAACGCGTTGAAACCATATCTACTTGCTATATTGCAATGATTTGCTGCTGGACTATGATCTGCTTGTATTCTGCAGGAAGTTAATTCAAATACCTATTCAAGATGATAGCTGTAAAGACACTGTTATCTCCTTTAATGTGCTTTTTAACACGTTTGCTGACTTAGCATCATTTTGTGGATAGTGAGAATGTTGGACCTTCAAATATTTTCTACTTAAAGATTGTGGATGAGCACCTGTGTCCCTCCCACAACAAAGCTCCGGTCACCTTGTCTAAAACCGTTTTCTCAAGTGTTTTGTGGCTATCTACTAACAATGAGTGCCATTTTGTGTCTGTGATGACAAAGTGATTTGTAACACGGTGGATGTTCTTCTCATTGTGTTCTCTTCATGGGTTGTTTTCCCTGTGGCTCATATTCATACCTTCTGGTGGAGTTGAGCCACGCCAGCACCCTGTAGCCCCAGACTAGCTGTGAGGCAGAAGGCTGCACTCCAGGGTGGACCATGCTAAAAGCCCGTGCTTAAATAAAAATTATGTCTGAACCATCTGAAGCTTACTTGTATTCATCCGTGCGCGCATGCATATGAAGGTCAGGGGACAGTTTAAGGTGTTTCTCCCCTCCTTTCACCTTGTTTGAGGCAGGGTCTCTCATTTCTCATGGCTACACAAGACAGTCTAGCTGGCCTGTGAGCTTCTGGGAACTGTCCTGTCTCCATCTTCTACATTACCATAGACACAAAGGGATTACAGAGGTCTCTGGCTGGACAGAGAACGCTCACCAGATGAATCTAAAGTGGCTGAAAGACACTTAAGGAAAAATCAACATCCTTAGCCATCAGAGAAATGCAAATCAAAGCAACTCTGAGATCCCATCTTACACCTGTAGGAATGGTCTAAAACACTGATGACAACTTATGCTGGAGAGGTTGTGGGGTAAAGGGAACACTTCTGCATTGCTGGTGGGAGTGCAAACTGGTACAGCCTCTTTGCATGTTAGTATGGCAATTTCTCAGAAAATTTGGAAACAACCTACCTCAAGACCCAGCAATACCACTTTTGGGTATATACCCAAAGGATGTTCAATCGTGCCACAAGGACATGTGCTCAACTATGTTCATAGCAGCTTTGTTTGTCATAGCCAGAACCTGGAAACAACCTAAATGCCCCTCAACTGAAGAATAAGGAAAATGTAATACATTTACACAATGGACTACTACACAGTGGAAAAAAATAATAACATCTTGAAATTTGCGGGCAAATGGATGGATCTAGAAAACATCATATTGAGTGAGGTAACCCAGACCCAGAAAGACAAATATCATATGTACTCACTCATAAGTGGCTTTTAGACATAAAGCAAAGAACAAACAGCCTATATTTCACAATCCCAGGGAACCTAGACAATAATGAGGACCCTAAGAGAGACATACATGGATCTAATTTACATGGGGAGTAGAAAAAGACAAGATACCTTGAGTAAATTGGTAGCATGGGGATCAGGGGAGAGGGTAGAAGGGGAGAGGAGAGGAGGAAAATATATAGGTCAATAAAAACAATTTGAAAACAAACCACAGGGCTACAGACACCCCCACACACAGCTCACTGGGCTTTTCTGTGGTCCTCAGGCCCAAACCCAGGTTCTGATGTTTACACAGCAAGACCTTAATCCATGGAGCTTCACGCATTTCTAATTAACATTTACATAGAAATTGTGAGTCACATGTTTGGAAAAGGTATCAGATAGTCCTCCTAGTTTTCAGAGTCCTCCTTAGCAGTATGAAGCCACGCTTTCAATTTTACCGTGTTTCTTGAGTGTGTGTCTGGTGCATGAGTATCTGCATACCCACGTGTGCATATGTGGAGGGAAGCTGTCACGTGGGAGACAGTCTTTGTGAAGTCAGTGAGCTCCAGAGAGATGCCTGTCTCTGCCCCTCCTCCATGGCCAAGGCTCCACACAGGTCACTGGGGGTCGGTGAGCTCCGGGTAGCCACCTGTCTCTGCCCCTCTTCCATCACCAAGGCCCCACAAAGGTCACTGGGAGCCGGTGAGCTCCAGGGAGCCGCCTGTCTCTGCCCCTCTTCCATGGCCAAGGCTCCACACAGGTCACTGGGAGCCGGTGAGCTCCAGGGAGCCGCCTGTCTCTGCCCCTCCCCCATCACCAAGGCCGCACACAGGTCACAGGGGGCCGATGAGCTCCAGGGAGCCACCTGTCTCTGCCCCTCCTCCATGGCCAAGGCTCCACACAGGGCACGGGACTCAGCGTTTGCATGGGTGCTGGGATAAGAACACAGTCCCCCATAAACATGAGCGATCACTTTACCCACGGAGTCATCATTTCGGCCCCAACCATTTGTTTTTCCTTTATTCGTCTTTTTTATACTTACCATTCTGTCACGGAGAATTCTGGAAATAACCTAGGTTCCAAACACTTGCTAAATGCTAATATAATCCATGGCTCATAAGAGGCATCCTGCACTCACCCAGCAACTGTTTAGATTGTAAGCTCTCTTCCAACTGGAGAGGTTCCAATGGTGATTCAGACCCCTGCTTGCTTGTAAGGTATGCCAATTAAAAACACCAACAGCTGGGCGGTGGGAGGCCGACTTCAAGGCCAGCCTGGTCTACAGAGTGAGTTCCAGAACAGGCTCCAAAGCTACTGTCTCCATAAAGACCCTGTCTCCATAAAACCAAAAATTAACTCATTAATTAATTAAAACAAAAAACCATACCTATGCTATTGGGGGTATTTTCAAAAGGATGTTTTTCGATCTTGGGAAATATTTAAATTTAGAGGACTCAGCAATGGTAAATGTTGCCATTATTTTGGCAATCACAGATGCTGAATTTAATTACACACACAATGAATGAATTCCTAAGGTGTTAAAGGAAGAATGCATGCCGTGGCTAACACCACCAGCGTGAGCTCTCCAGCATTGCCCGGCTAGGCTAATCGCCTCTTGTGGAATAGCAAAGGGTGGAACTGGTTCTCCTGCTTCCACGCCCTCAGGGTCAGCTCTCCCACGTGGGCACCATTAGGGCCAGCTCCACTGTGTTTCCCAGCTCAGCAGCTTCTGCTCTTATGACCACAGGCCCAGCTCTTCCACCTGTCTCCGGGGAAGGGTATCTCTCCTCTGCCCATGCTTCCTCACAGCTGCCCAGGCCAGAACCAGGGTTGTGACGTGGCCCACCTCACCATCTGCCTCATCTATGATCTGCTAGAGCACGTGAAGGGACCTGACCTGCAGATCCAAAGCTGCAGGATCTGCACAACCCAGGACAGCAGCAGGGCATCCAAGAAGAGTCCTAGTGGGGGCCCAGCGTGGATAGTGTAGTAGAGACCAGAGGCCTCGAACCAGACCAATGACTCTTTGTAATTAACACTTGCAAGTAGAGATCTGTTGACAAAGGGGGTGACTGCATGACTCTCTGTGTCATACTGCAGCTCCATGACGAGATTTTAAATTGTTTCTCTTCCCCCCCTCCCCCTTTCCTTTTTTCTCTTAAGTTTTGTTTTATGGGGGGAGAGGAGCAGGGGTGGAAGGTAGATGAGAAAGGACAGGGAAATGGATGGGATCAAGATAAAGGATGCATAGAATAAATAAAAAGAAAAAAGTGGTTTAGTATCCAGGCACACCTTGGCCCTGCCCCTTGGGCACAGTCACCCCTGGGCTTGTGGCAAACAGGTCCACTGTGCACAGCGCAAAGGTCCCTTTAAGAGATAAGCTCCGCCCACACCTCATCTCTCTTCTGCCTAGGCAAAGCAGTTGACCTCTCTCCTCTTTCTCTTTCTTCCCTTTCTCTCTCTCTCTCTCTCTTTTTTCTCTCTCTCTCTCTTTTTCTCTCTCTCTCCTCTGTGTGTGTGTGTGTGTTGTGTGTGTGTCTCCATTCCCTTTATCTCA